>NC_066583.1:569127890-569488724 GCF_024323335.1 Lathyrus oleraceus | reverse complement strand
GTTGACGCAGTTCAGTTGACATCGCATCTAATGAGGCATGGAATTGATCGAAGTTATACATGTTGGAATTTTCATGGTGAGAAAAGTAACGAGAATGTTGAACCGGGGGATAGTACGACCTATGCCTCAAACTATAGTGGCGCAGATACATACGATTGTGATCGAGTTGAAGAGATTGCAGAAGCACTTGAAGGAGATCTTAAGGATTGTCCCGAAATGTTTGAGAGGTTGGTAAGTGATGCAGAGAAACCTTTGTATGATGGTTGCACTAAATTCACAAGATTGTCTGCGGTATTAAAGTTGTACAACTTAAAGGCGGGCAATGGATGGTCGGATAAAAGTTTCACAGAGTTATTAGCCCTTTTGAAAGATATGCTTCCTGAGGATAATGTTCTTCCCAATCGAACATATGAGACCAAAAAGATGTTGTGCTCTATTGGCATGAGCTATGATAAGATACATGCATGTCCAAACGATTGCGTTTTGTTTCGAAATGAGTATGCATCGTTAAATGAGTGTCCTAAATGCGGTGTCTCGCGATATAAGAACAAGTTGTCTCCAGCAAAAGTCTTGTGGTATTTTCCTGTTATTCCGAGATTTAGACGCATGTTTCATAGTGAAACCGATTCAAGACACTTGACCTGGCATGCAGATGAAAGAATTATAGATGGAAAGTATCGACATCCGGCAGATTCACCACAGTGGTTGAAAATTGATAATGATTATCCTGAATTTGGAGAAGAATCAAGAAACCTTCGCTTGGCATTATCTACTGATGGAATGAACCCACACGGTATCCAGAGTATCTCACACAGTACATGGCCTGTGATTATTATGATTTATAACCTACCTCCATGGCTATGTATGAAGCGTAAGTACATGATGTTGTCTATGTTGATTTCTGGACCTAAACAACCAGGGAATGACATAGACGTGTACTTGAAGCCCTTAATCGAAGATTTAAAGATTTTGTGGGAGACCGGTGTGGAGGTTTATGATGGATAGGAAAGAAAGTTTCAACTTGAGGGCGATGTTGTTTGGCACAATTAATGATTTTCCAGCATACGGAAATCTATCAGGGTATAGCATAAAAGGTCAATATGCGTGTCCTATTTGTGAAGATAAAACAGATTGGAAGCGCTTGGAGTTTGGTCAGAAGAATGTCTTTCTCGGTCATCGGAGATTCTTAAATTCAAATCATCACTACCGTGGATGGAGAAAGGCGTTCAATGGAGAGACAGAACAAGGCAGAGCTCCACCTATATTGACGGGTGATCAAATTTTTGAAAAGATGAAAGATTTGGATACTCAGTTTGGCAAGCCTTTTGCCCACACACTTGTCAAAAGTGGGTGGAAGAAGAGGTCAGTTTTTTTTTAATTGCCGTATTGGAAGTCCTTGTATGTGAGACATTGTGTAAGTTTCTAAGTGAAGTTAAAGTTCCAGAAGGGTACTCTTCAGATATTAGAAGACTTGTGTCTATGAAAGACCTCAAGTTAAAGAGTTTAAAGACCCATGATTGCCATGTTATAATGGAACATTTTCTCCCAATAGGTATACATTCTATTCTTCCAGAAAAATTAAGAAGCTCTATAACTAAGTTGTGTTCTTTCTTCAAGTCAATTTGCAGTAAGGTGATCGATCCTGCGATCTTACCAATGTTGCAAAAAGAAATCGTTATTACTTTGTGTGAGCTTGAAATGTTTTTTCCTCCATCATTTTTTGACATAATGGTACATCTAGTTGTTCATCTTGTGAAAGAGACACAATTGTGTGGACCAGCTTATATGAGATGGATGTACCCTCTTGAACGTTATATGAAAATATTAAAAGGGTACGTGAAGAACTGAAGTCGGCCAGAAGGTTGTATGGTTGAAAGATACATTGTTGAAGAAGCGATTGAGTTTTGTACTGAATATTTGTCTAATGTTCAGTCAATCGGACTCCCCAAGTCTCAGCTTGTCGAAAAGAAAGAAGGAAAAAATCTAATTGGAAATAAAATCGTGGCAGTATCAAGGGTCGAACGGGATCAAGTGCATTTGTATGTTCTGCACAATGAGAATGAGGTTGAGCCGTATGTTGAAATTCACAAGGATGTTCTCCGAGGTTTAAATCCCAATAGAAATGAAAATTGGATAGTACGAGAGCACAATCGATGTTTTATACCTTGGTTTAAGGATCATATTTATTCAAAGTATTATTCAGATCCCGCTTCAATAACAGAAAGGTTGAGATGCTTAGCATATGGTCCAAGTTTCCATGTTTTTTCTTATAGCGCATACGCGATTAATGGATACACATTTTATACCAAAGAACAAGATGATAAAAGTACTATGCAGAATAGTGGTGTCACCGTGGTAGCTGAAGCAATGCACATATCAAGTGTGAAGGACTTAAACCCCAAATTTGCAAATCTGTCGTATTTTGGTGTTATCAAGCGCATTTGGGTGTTTGATTATGAGAAGTTTCAGATTCCTATATTTGGTTGCAAGTGGGTTGAAAATAATAACGGCATTCGAATGGATAAGTCAGGATTTTTGCAAGTGGATCTTAATAGGGTGGGATACAAAGATGAGTCTTTTATTCTAGCCTCTCAAGCTAGACAAGTGTTCAATGTCAATGATCCGAAAAGTACGAAATGGTCTATAGTTCTTTTTTCCAACAAAGTAATTGATGAAAACACTGGAGATCAAGGTGATATTGATGTTGAGATTGAATCGTTTACCAGAAATGATCAAGATGAGAATATTATATCAAATGATTCATATATGAGAAATGATCATAATGAGGGTATTTGGATCAATCCAGCCGTCCGTGTTGTTAAGAGACATGTAGAACATATTCCAACCAAGAAAAGAAAGAGAACTTAGTGAAAAAGGTACAGGTCAAATGATTTTAATTGTTTTCTTTATTACAGGTAAAATGGCTTTTATTACAGCAAATCGAGTCAGTTGCATAAAAAAAAAAGGTACAAACATAATTATATGATATTTATGCATAGAAAATGTTAATTCTTGATCTTATACTTCACCTAACTAATTTTATGATATTTTAGGTTCATGCTATTGATATTGAACAAAAAGAGGTTGTTGCTAAGAAGACTGCGGCTAGCAAAAAAAACATACATCTCAGAGATGCTTTTGCTACTTAGTTTTATTTCTTTTTAAGTTATGAATTGGTTGTATATTTAGAATCTTTAGAAGTTAAACGATTATATATCAGTGGATTGTTGTATATGTATGGATTGTTGTATCACTACGCCAAAAATGACTTTTAAAAAGCGCATCTTAGACATCGCTTTTAAAAGAAAGCGCTGTCTAAGGTTAAAATTAAAATAAAACACGGAAAATGTTCCAAAAAAATAATGAAAGCGCTGTCTAAGGGGGGGGGGGGGGTCTTAGACAGCGCTTTTAGAAAGCGCTGTCTAAGACCCCCCCTTAGACAGCGCTTTTAGAAAGCGCTTTTAAATATAGACCTTAGTCAGCGCTTTGGATAAAGCGCTGTCTAAAGTCTTTAAATTAAAAAAAATATTAAAACCAAAAGCGCTGTCTAAGGGGGGGTTTAGAAAGCGCTTTTGGAAAGCGCTGTCTAAGGCATACCTTAGAAAGCGCTTTCCACAAAAGCGCTGACTAAGGTCTAATTAAAATAAAATTTCAGACTCCATCAGTTCCTCATCTCTGTTCTTTTGTTTTCCCTCCTGCGAAACCCTATCAGTTCCTCTTCTCTAGCTAAACCACAAAACGCCATAAATTCCTCTTGAAACCTAACCCTAAGCTCCAATCAAGCCAAACTGTTGAAGCTCGTGCACGTTGAATCGAAGTGGGGGTTTGCTCTTGCGAACGTTGAATCGAAGGTTGCAGCGCAAGGAGATCACTTGAATACGGTACGTTCTGCTCTAATGTGTGAAAAAGGGCTTCAAATTATACAGTTTTAGGTGTACTGCTTCAATATACAGGTTGTCTAAAATAAAATAAAAAATATAGCGCTTTTTAAAAAAAAAATTTAAATAACCACCCACTTTAGAGGGCGCTTTCCAAAATAAGCGCCCTCTAAACCCTTTAAATTTCCACTTTAGAGGGCGCTTTCCAGTAAAAGCGCCCTCTAAACCCTTAAAAGTTTCCACTTTAGAGGGCGCTTTCCAGTAAAAGCGCCCTCTAAACCCTTAAAAGTTTCCACTTTAGAGGGCGCTTTCTTTAAAAAGCACCCTCTAAAGTGGCCCTTAAAGGGCTTAAAGAGCCACTTTAGAGAGCGCTTTCACCAGGAAAAAAAGCGTTGTCTTTACCTATGCCAGCGCCAGATTAGAGGGCGCTTTAAAACGCTGTTATAGGCCAAAAAAAGCGCCCTCTTTTCCCTTATTTGGCGTAGTGAATGCGATTGAACAAGTGATTTTCCCCAACTTCAAAAATGCATAACACCATCATATTAAATCCAAATGAGGTCAAATTTATGACCATTTTGAAGGATATTGAGATATCTACAACTTTGATGAAGGAACATTTCTCATTTGAAGCTCACATATAAAGTTAGCCAAGGTGGAATAAGTGAACATATGGCTTGGCACTTAGAAACTTTTTTGACATGTTTGATTTTCCCAACTTCCACCTCAAATTCATCATGATCCAAGATTCAAATGAAAAAGTGTTCAACATGATAGTTCTTCCTCTTGATCTAACCTTTCCAAAAAGTCCAATTTCATCCCATTTGGACAAGATATGAGTGACCTGCACATGGATTGAACATTGGATCATCATTTGGCATAAGTGAACTTGAAACTTTCATACACAATTGTGTGGCTTACCAATGTGACTTAAACAATGTTTGTACTCAATTATGGACCAGAAGGAGTGATTACATGGGCCTTTAACACGCCCATACATCCATGCAATGTACATTGCTATTTTTGGATCTTCATTTCAAGTGTGCAAATATCAATCCATATGGCTATAAATAGAACCCCTTGCCATCAGAATTAAGGACCTTGCGCGCTAGCTTTGATTCCCAACCTTCAAACCCTCTCATTCAAAGGATAACCTTGAGAATTTCCATTGGATATTGAGTTTGAATCTCCACTATTTTGAGATTCAAAACTCCAAAAGTCCTGTGCGTTTTGTTCATCCAATTCCGCTCCACCAATTGTCCAGAGAAAGAGCAAGATCGATTGAATACAGACCTGCATTGATGGTATTTTCCAGAAATTTTCATCTCTTCGATTCTCACTCAATTCACCATAATTCTTCTTGATCTTTGGTTGTCTGAAGTCCTACCAATGTAAGCAACAAGATTGAGTTTCTTTGAGGTCAAATCGAAGTAACTTAGATCATACACCTCAAAATTCAACTCCTTGTATCTTTCAATATACTTGGAGTTAGGAGAAATTGAGGCCAGATTCGAGCTCCTGAGCATTTTTACTTTAAATTCATGTCCTTCTTTTTAATTTTGGTGGTGGTTGTGAGTGAACCAATCCATTGAAGCTCACCAGAGAAGGAGACCGGAGCTTTGGCTCCGGTGGTGTGCTGGCATTTTTCTGAACCACATGATCCATTTCAAACATTTTAATCTCGTGCCTTGGTTTGCATACCATCCATACAACGCTTTGACTTATGTCCACCATGGAACGCACACTAGCATCCACTTGATCTACAACCTCAATTAATGAGGGAGATCAAGTGGTCCACGTTTTTTCCTATTTTCTGATTTTCATTTTATTTAGTTTATTTTCATTAATTCATATTAATTTTAATATTAATCCAAAAAATATGAGAGTTTCACTAAAAAACTTTAAATAAATTCCTCTTTCATTTTCTGAATTAAAATTATTTTTTGGATCATTATTAATATTTTTCATGATTTAATTGTTTTTGTGAATATTTTTATATGTTTAAAAATAGTTTTAAGTTTCAAAAACTAATGAAATTTTTTCTCCAAGGTCCTTTGACCTTGTTTGACCTATGATAAATCGCATGGCCATTTATTTGGTGTTTTGATGAGGTTTTAGGATTTTGACCAACCATAATTTAACTTAATGCATTATTTAATTGATTTTTATTGTTTAATTGCAAAATAAATTGTGTTGAGCTTTTGATATTGACTTGTTGAGTTTGACTTATGTTATTGGGCCTTGGTCAAAGTTTGATTTGACTATGTTGAGTTAAAATCATTGGATTTAGGGGATTGATGAAATGTACATTTCATCTCCCAAAATAAATGAATGATTTTAATTTGATAAAAGTCCTCCTTTAACCAATTTGTGTTGATTCCATTTCCTCTCCCTCTTCATCTCAATCCCATTCTCTTCTCACTCATTTTATGGATCTATGATATCTCTATATCCTAAGGCTAGTTGATTGTAAAATCAACATAAGTGTGGATGAGATTAGGTCCACCCCTTTTACATATTCTTTTAAGTGTGGTATGTTTTAGGAGTATGGTTCATAATACAATATCTCTAACATGCATTAACACTAAAATTTCTATTTCCCGATGTAGCAGGAAATTCATGATCGTCAAGCTATTGACAAGCTAGAGATCAAATAACAAAAGTCGCCACCGCGCTTTTATTGTTTTCACGGCAAAAGGGAAAAAGTACGAACAAAACCCAAAAAGTAAGAATTTTTCAAATCAAAATTAATAAAAATTCAAAGATCACAGGTAAGGGGGTTGGTTACACAGAGGGAAGGTGTTAGCACTCAAAGTGTCCTAGGTACTCCTCGGGAGCCCTTTTTGTGTGCATATGTATTTTGTGCAAAGTGATGTTTACAAACAAATAGAATGGGGGGATGAGAAAAGAATTCATTAATTATATTTTTGTGTTTGACAAGACCTTTGGTCTTGTGCCTACGTACCAACATAAAAATGAGGGATCAAAACCTCGTAGTTCGTGATACAAATTTCAAAATGGATGCATTGCTTTTAACAAAAATTAAGTTTGAAAGGCACAAAGGCCTAAAAATGGTTTGAATGAGTTAGTTCTTTTTTGGCTTTTTTTTGAAAATTTAAGTCATGTATAGTTAAGTTTATTTACAAGTTTGATTTAAGAAAAGAAGTTTGAAAATGCAATGGCATAAGGCCAAAGTTTCTATCTTTTTGCAAAAGTTGTCAAAGTTTAGAACAAAAGTAGTTCACACAAAGAAGATTTTGAAAAATGGAGGGAGAGATTTTGAAATTAAAGAAATGGGGAGAAGATGAAGAGACTATCCTATGTATAAAAATTAAAAGTTTAGAGTTGAAAAGATATGACCAAGTGGGTAGCAACCCAATAGACAAGAATGGCAATAGAAACCCGAAATTCCCTTGGACTTTTAGAATCAAGCAACACACAAATACACAATTATATTATCTTGAAGAGCAAGGCATCAAATAAAGATATCCACATCCAAGCTTATCCATTCCATGATCTTATTCCAAAATAGCCCATGCAACAGATGAATTCCACAAGTCACAGGTTCAAAATAACAGCTTCACGATAATCATGTTGCAGATGAATCTTAGATAGGTCTTCAAAGATGTGTCAGATGAAGCTCAAATTGCAAGCACTTGATTTCTCAACAAGTTGGCATTTGCCAAGTCCTTTAGCTTAGGAAGGTTGCCTAGATTCTAAGTCCATTTGTCCAAGACCAAGCCAATTGTCCACTCAAAAGACCACACAAACAATGTAATAGGTTGCCTAGATTCTATGTACATTAATGGTCAAAGACCACACAAACAAGCAAAGTATACACAAACAAAATATATCACACAATATGGTCCAAATGGACAACGTGAAAATTGCATTAACATAAACAATTAGAATGATATGAATAATGCCAAATGAAATAGAGTGCTAAAAGTAAATTGCATTAAAGTAAAGGCTTGAAATTAAAAGTTAGTAGTTAGTAGGTTAGAAGTTAGTATTGTTTTGCTTTTGCTTTTCATTTCAAGACATTCTTTGGAGAACACTCAACCTACTTATCACAAGCATGAATCCTTGAGCCAAAACATCTTCCAAAGGAAGGAAAGAAGGCCAAGTTTCCACACAATACCATGAAAGAAGGGAGACATACAATCTCACTAACTAGAATGCTTATGCCTTTTATGTCACAAATTTAACGCTATGTTAAGCAATCGTAATTGAACTTATGTAGAAGTCACAACTATTTGAGGTCGGGCAATAGAATTTTGGTATTAATGTATGTTAGAGACATAGTATAATGGACTATGCTCATGAAACATACCACACACAAAAAGAATATGCAAAAGGTGTGGCCTAATCTCATCCATACTCATGTCAATTTTTCAATCAACTAGCATTATGACTTTGAGGTATCATAGGCCAAATGGAATGAATGAATGAAGAAAGGGAGTAAGATGAAGTGGGAGGGGTGAGTGAAATCACAAATTGGTCAAAGGAGGACTTTTACCAAATTAATATCATTCATTCATTTTGGGAGATGGAATGTACATTCCATCAATCCCCTAAATCCAATGATATTAATTTGACAAAGTCAAATCAACCTTGACCAAGGCCCAACAACAAAAGTCAAACATAAACAAGCCATCACAATTGGTCAACAAATTTATTTGGCATTTATTCAAATTAAAAATATTAAAATAGTGCATTTAAATTAAATATGGTTTGTCCAATTCCTAAAATCTCATCAAAACACCAAAGAAATGGCCATGAGATTTATCATAGGTCAAACAAGGTCAAAGGACCTTGGAGAAAAAATTTCATAATTTTTGGACATTCAAAAATATTTTTAAACAATAAAAAACAAATGCAAAATCAATTAATTCATGAAAAATATTAATAATGATCCAAAAAATAATTTTAATTCAGAATATGAAAGAGAAAAATATTTGAATTTTTTTGGTGAAAGTCCCATATTTTTTGGATCAATATTGAATTTAAAATGAATTATTGAAAATAAAGCAAATAAAATAAAAATTAAAATATCCAAAAAAAGTTGGACCACTTGATCTCCCTCATTAATTGAGGGGGCAGATCAAGTGGCCAGGAGCGCGCTATCCACCAAGGTCCTTAGTCAGCGCGTGGCAACAATGGTAATCAAAACGCACGCTCTAGATTAAAACAAAACAAGTGGATCATGTGGCTGTGAGACATGCCAGCGCATGACCGGAGTTGTAGCTCCGGTCTTCTTCTCCGGTGGACCTCATCGGACTGGTCCACCATCAACCATCACCAAAATTAAAAACAAGAACATGATTTTAAAGTAAAAATGGCACTGAGCTCGAATCTGGCCTCAATTCACTCTAACTCCAAGTATATTGAGAGATACATGGAGTTGAAATTTGAGGTACATGAACTGAGTTGCTTCGATTTGGCCTCAAAGAAACTCAATCTTCTTGCCTACATTGGTAGGACTTCATACAACCAAAGAATCAATAGAATTGAGCAAGAATTTGAGAGAGTTGAAGAGTTCAAAATTTCTGGAAAATACCTTCAATGGAGGCCTGGATTCAATTGATCTTGATCTTGCTTGTGCTTGGTCTCACTCTACTTGCTTGCAGAGGAAGGATTGGATGCTTACAAGGCTGTGGATTCCTGGATATTTGAATTTCAAAACAGTGGAAATTCAACCTCAAATTTAAAAGAATTTCTCAGGTTTATCCTTTGCAAAGTGAGGGTTTGAGAAGGGGGATTAAAGTTGGCGCGAATGTGTGTGAAATTTTGAGCACTTGGAGCTCTATTTATAGTTGAAATCATTGATATTTGCACACTTGAAATCACTTTCCAAATTTGTCAAAATGGTGATACATGGGTGCATGGGCGTGTACAGGCCCATGAGATCATTGCAATAAGTCTACAAATGAATGTTAGATAGTTTGAATTAAGCTTGGATTGCAAGGCAAGTGTGCATTTGAATTTGAAGTTTGATCCTTACCAAATGATGTCATCATGTTCATGCCATGCGCAGCCTATACATTCCTTGTCCAAAATGAACGAATTTGAGCTCTTTGGAAAGGTGAGATCAAGAGGAACAACTTTAATTTTCAACACTTTTTCATTTGGAGCTTGGAACATGGAGAAAATTGAGGTGGAAGTTTCGAAATTTTTGACATATCAAAATATTTCTAAGTTTCAAGCCATGTGTCTCAATATTCCACCTTGCTTAACTTTTTATATGAGCTTCAAATGAGAAAAGTGTCCTCATCAAAGTTGTATATCTCTCAAAGACCTTAAAAATGGTCACCATTTTCATGTCATTTGGATTTAAAATTATAGAGTTATGCATTTTTGAAGTTTGTAAAAATCACTTGATCAATGGTATAGGTCAAAAGTGACCTATAATGTAACCTCATATCACATGCTCAAAAAATTTGAATTAGCTCCCACTCCAAAAATAAAAGTTGAAGTAGACATATTTAATTTGATTGTGAAACTTGTAAATATTTCATCTCATAAAAATTGAGCAAGTTATGGCCTTGGGAAGTAGACTTTCAAATTAGGGTTTAGACAAAATGACCTATAATGTTTCAACATAGAAAATGATTTTCCAAGAAAAACTAGCTCTAGGTCTCAACATGAAAGTTGTTTGTAATGTCATTTATAGTAATTTTTATCTTGGAATAATTTTTATATGGTGAAAGTTATAGGATATAGGGTCTAGGGAGACCCAGTTTTGATCAGATGAATTCATCTAGCCAACCACCATCAACCAGCTTGCTAACTTCTAATTCTCTTGACTTTCTTGGATCATGGTAGATCATATATTCTTAAGATGATGAAATTTGAAGTGTCCCTTGAGAAATTTGATCAATTGGTGAGATAGCTTGTTGGAGAAGTTACTCAAGATACCCAGTCAAACTAGGGTTTCCAAGGCAAATCACCCTCAAACTCTTGAAGAAAACTTGATCAATATAATATGTAGAGAATATTGGGACTCATATATGATGTTCATAACCATTCTTGAATCAATTCTTGGTTGTGCTCTTTGTTCATGAGGGTCTCAAACCCTAGATGTGAACTTGATGAATCAATGGAATCATGTCGTTCCTACAAAAGAGTTAGACAAATGCAAAGACATATTTTTGGTATTTTGGTTAGTGAAATGATAAAATACAAGTATGATATAATCACAAAGTGCTTGGTGATCTCTCCCAGAACAAACCCAACGAAAGAGGGGTAAGGAGGATGCCAAGGTATGATCCCAATGCTAACACTTATGATGGAATTTCATGAGGGATCTTAGGGTCAAAATTGGGGTCTTACAGATGCCCCTATTTAAAAACATTCTAACTGAGGATGCGAAGGTTAAAATCTTCATATCGACTCAGTAGAATGGGCTTAAATAACAACATATAGAAACAAATTTTGGTCCCTAAGAGACCTCATGATGCATATGACATGAATGGAAAAAGAAATCAGAGAGACCGAAAATTCGCAGGAGTACAATGTATTCTGCAAGGAAAAATCACTGGGGAGACATAGACTCTGGGGGGAAAGGAGTTATGTGTAGGCCAGGCTACGACTTAAAACTACTGGGGGACTCGAGGAAATCCATATAAAAATGGAAAGACTCAGCCGGGGAAACAAATCATCTGCAGGGGATACGAGTAAGTCAGGATAAAACTGAGGTACTCGACTCCTGCAGGGGAACAACGATTTCACTAAGGAAACCCGCACTCAATTCAAATGGGGAAGAAATAAGCTTCAACACTGGAGGAGCAGAAATCTATTATCTACTACCTGTTACTGGGTAAGGAGATAATAAAGATCTGACAGAGAGAACATCTGTCATCGGTTAGGATGAACATATCAAGGATGACTCGTTGAGGAAATGCTAGGAGGGAGTATTCATTACAGGTTACTGGGTAAGAATAACCTTGTTGGGGAAACTGTAGAAAATAGGATTTACAACTACCAGTTAATGGGCAGAAGACCAAAGGTGAGAGTATCCGTCATCGATTAGGATGAACATATCAAGGATAAACTCGACATGGAAGAAAATTTGTCATCGGTTAAGATGAACATATCAAGGATCGACTCTGAAAAGGGGATAAAATAGGATTTATAACTACCGGTTACTGGGTAGAAAACCAATCAAAGAGAAAATCTGTCACTGGTTAAGATGAACATATCAAGGATCGACTCTGAAAAGGGGATAAAATAGGATTTACAACTACCGGTTACTGGGTAGAAAACCACAAGGAGAAGAAAACCCGTCATCGGTTAAGATGAACATATCAAGGATTAACTCTCCGGGGAACAAAATAGGGATTACAACTACCTTTTTACTGGGTAGAATACCAAAAATGAGAATATCTGTCATTGGTTAAAGTGAACATATCAAGGATAGACTCTGAAAGGGAAAAGAAAGATATCTGTCATCGGTTAGGATGAACATATCAAGGATATACTCCCCGGGGACTCTACTGAGGAGAAAAATAAGGGTACTTTTGTCGGGTATTGGGTAAGAAGTAACTAACTGCAAACTAAGAAGAATATTACCAGTTACTGGGTAATAGACTCTTAGGGGACCGAAGCATCTATCTAGGTAAAAGCTAGAAAGAAACAATAAATCAAGACTCAACCCAGTGAGGACATAACTCAAGGGGAGTAATTCCATCCAGAAAATCTACTGGATAGGAAACTAAAATAACAACCATCCACGAGAAAACAAACTCAGTGGGGAAACGGAGAAAGGTTAAAGTCTTTTTGCTTAAGGGGTTGACACTCTACAATTGAAGGAGGACAGACACCAGATTTGGTATGGGGATAAAATACCGCCATAACAGAGAATAAGAATCTCAAACAAATCAAATATGAAGATGCGAGATATGCAAATTATGAAATTATATGAATGTATATGTATATGTGATGATTATGTTGATAAAACGATCACAAATGATACAAAGGTGTCGCAAAGAATTGAACCACCGACACAATCCTCGGTCAATCCACAAAATATGGAGACAACTGCTGGAGAACAGAGAGATCAACATCCCAAAGGTTCAAACCTAACTGGGGAAGGAGGAGATCTGCTAAGGACAAAACATCCAATCTGTGGGGAATTTTAGGTCAACACCATGAAAATGGGAGACAATCCTACTGTAGCTGGGTTTTCGTTACCTTTAGTTTTATTGACTAAACCAAAAGTCAACATACAATTCGAGTCGCCACCGCACTTTTATTTGTCCAAAGGAAAGGCTAAAAAGCGAACAAAAGCCAAGTAAGAAGTTTTTCAAATCAAAAACTAA
Source organism: Lathyrus oleraceus (assembly GCF_024323335.1). Lineage (NCBI taxonomy): Eukaryota > Viridiplantae > Streptophyta > Magnoliopsida > Fabales > Fabaceae > Lathyrus > Lathyrus oleraceus. The sequence goes on along the minus strand of NC_066583.1, from coordinate 569,475,529 downwards.
TAAAAATGTCAGAGATCTAGGTAAGGGGGTTGGTTATGAAATGGGAAGGTTTTACGCACCCAAAACATCCTTAGTACCCTAAGGGAACCCTTTTTGCAAATATGTGTTGTAGGTTGGTATTTGTGAAAAATATTTGTACAAAAGATTGGGGGGATGAGAAAAGAATAGATTATATTTACAAATTTTGTTGTTTGAATGGATGAACCCATTGCCTACGTACCATCACAAAGGAGGATCAAAACCTCGTAGTTCGGGGTAAAAATCTCAAAGATTGGTGAATTGATTTGATCAAAAGCCTTAAGGTCTTTTGTTATCAAAGGGAGAAAACTCAACCTAGACCAACAATCCACCATGTGAGGAAGGCTTCAACATACTAGTGATGGGTTAACCCTATAATAAGCATGGAAGACTTATAATCCAATCACTAACGATGAGGTGAGATTTACATCAACCACTATGATAACTCAATCCTATGACTAATGTTTTTGAAAAGTTTTAACAAGTGGTCATTGAAACCACAAAACAACTTGAAGTGAGTTATATTTACAAGTTAGATTTACTTACAAAAATGAAGTCAAAGTTAGATTAAGATTTATTCACAATGAGTATTGATGAAAATGATTTTGAAAAGTCAAAGGCTTAAGGCGTAGGTTTCTAATTTAAAACAAAGTCAAAGTTTGAAGAAAAAGATTTTTGGCTTGGTTAGAGTGGGGAGAAGAAGAGAAGGGATAGTCCTAAACCATACAAAGATAAGAGAAGGAAAGATAAACCATTGGATTTCCTTTTCTTGGAATCATAGAGATGATTCAAGATGCTCCATTCCTTTGGACTTAGCACACAAACAAGCAATCAAACAAATTGAACTCAAGTTCCTAGGATCTCCATTTGGCTTGTCTCTTGACTTGGCTACTCATGACAATGGCTCTCTTTTCACAATCTCAAGATGGGATCCCTATCACACAAAAGCAAACATCAAAAGATTCACAACACAATAAGGGGAATGAACAAAGAATAAGTTTGGAAGAGAAGTCCTTTTGAGATCAACTTGGAATTTTAGCATTCTAAAGGCATGAGGCCTAGTTGCTCTTCAAAAATTTAGAAATCTAAAGGCATGAGGCCTAGTTGCTCTTGAACTCCTTTAAGCATAGGTAAGTCCTAATTCTAAGTCCTTGCTCCTTTTGCATTTGGTTCACCCAAAACAAACACAAAGCAAAACAAAATAGCAATATATTTATACAATAATGAGCTCAAATGAGCAAAAGAAAAATGACATAAACATAAAATATGTGCTCAAGTGAGCAAAGGGAAAATCAATATGAATAATGAGCAAAAAATAAATGACATTAAAAGTAAATGACAAGAAATTAAATGCTCAAATTAAAGTTAGTAGTTAGTAAAGTTATGTTAGCTTGTCATAAGACAATGTAGCGCTATGTTAAGCAATCGTAAGTGGACTAATGTAGTATTCACACCTATCTAAGGCAGGTCAATAACAATATAGGCAAAGAACACAAGTTAGAGATCATGACTAATAAGTCAAGCTCCATAAACTTACCATGCCAAAACAAAAGGGGAAGGGCCTTGTATTGACTTTAGGTTATTTGCTTGACCAAGAAGCAACCTATCTTGGACACAAGATAACTCACTTGATCATGGATCAAGTTGAGTTTGGTTTGGATCAAAGAAGGTTAAACTTCTCATTTGTCAAGACCAACCATAAGACTTTAACTCATTGGCCATTGATGGAAAGAAAGGGATGAAGATGAAAGGGAGGGAAAAAAAGAAGACCACAACCAAATCCAATTGATCAAATGTGAATCAAATCATCATCAATCAACAGCAAACAGAAGAGAAATGAAAATAACAAGCCAAAGAGTCAATGGTATTTTTTTGGTATTTTTTTGAATTAAAATAAAATGAAAATAAAAAATAATCAAATAAGGTCAAACCTCAAACCTCAAATTCAATTCAAATCAACTTTAAAAAGTCCAATTAAATTCTCATAGGTTCAACATAGTCAAATACGCTTTGACTAATTTTCTCACAAATTTTTGAAACCAGAAAGTATTTAAAAACAATTTAAAACAATTAAAAATAGCACAAAATGGATTAAAATCTCAAATAAATCTCAAATCAAATAAGGAATTGATGAGACCATTTTTCATTGATTTATCATGATCCAGAAATGCTAGGAAAATATTTTTGGATTTTTCAAAAGTCAGAAAGTATTTTAAAATGAATTAAAACTATTAAAAATCAAATAATCCATGAAAAATATCAAATAAAGTCAAAAAAATAATTAAAAATCAAAATATGAAACTATATTTTTCAAGAAAATTTTTGGAGTTGGTCTCATATTTTTATGACTTCAAATGATTTTTTTATGAATTTTTGAAAATAAAAGGAATTAACTAAAAATAAAATAGAATAACTAGAAAAAACCAGCGCCACAGGATGGAGTTCATTAATTGACGTGGCATTCAAGAACGGTTCAGATGTGAGGGGGCATGGTGTGCTTAAGTCAAACGTGTGACAACATGAATTAAATAAAGTAAACATAATGAATGAAAATGATTAGATCCTGAACACATGATCCAAAGGCTGTGAAGGTGCACACATGGTGATGGTGGTGGAAACCACCATCTTTTCCAGCGAGACAACCACTTCCGGCCACCAGTTGCAGAGAATTTTTTTTTAATAAAAATGGAAAACAAGGACATGAAATTGAAGCTCGTGTGATGGAGATCATCACTGTATCCATAGATCTTCCTCACTTTTCCTATATTGAGAGAAATGTGAAGTGGAAGATCATGGTATTCCAACTATAAGTTCATGAAAGGATGAATTGAAAGCATCACAAGCTTGCCTCAAGTGTGAGGACTTCAGAAAACCACACAAACACAAGAATGCTACATTGAATTGAGAGTTCTAGATCCAAAAAGTTTGAATGTATACCTCTGAATTGACGCACTTCAGGCCACAAATCCTTCAAGATCTTGGCTCCTCTTTGCTCTAGGGATGCAGTGGAAGTGAAAGGCTAAGGAATTAAGCTTTGAAGATCAGCTAATGATGCTGAATTTCAAGCTCGAAAGTGAGAAAAAAATTGAACAAATTCATTTGGTATGGCTATGGTTTCAATGCTGCAGTAATTCAGATCTCCCAAAAGATTACTAAATGAGTGTGAGGGAACCTTTATTTATAGCTAAATGTGGCTGATCACACACTTCTCTCGTATGCATGAAATTTGAGCTTTGATGTGCATGGGCCTGTACAGGCGTGTGGAAAGCCCAATGATGAGTGCAAAAGCTTGCTGAGTTCACCTGGAAAGGATTTGGACGTCCATTTTGGAGGGAACTAGCTTGCATACCAAATTATAACATGAAATGCCAAAATGCACATAAATGGAAAGGTCTTCGTAACTCCCAGATGGTAAGTCCAAAAGAGTATTGTGAGTAATGGTTGGAAAGCCCTTGAAATAAGGAACAAAAGTTATATTGGGAAAAAATTCATTTGGCATGTGAAAATTAATGAAAACTGGTTGTGAAAATCCAAGTGCAAAACATATTTAAGTCACATTTGAAAAATTTCACCAAAAGCAAGCTTAATCAAACCCCTCTATTTTCATGATGCAAGCTTCAAATGGAAAAACCTCCAACATAAAAGTTGTAGATCATTCCAAGATGATCAATATAGACTCACATTTTGGATCAATTGGATTTTCTATGAAAACATTATGGGCATTTAAAGTTGGGTACTTTTTCAAATTCAATGAATTAGGTCCAAGATGACCTATAATGTTTTGTATTATAACATGTATTTATTCTAGGATTATGAAATTTTGTCCAACATAACATTTTAAGTAAACATCTCAAGATTTCCAATTCATTTGGTCTCACCTCAAAATCATAAAAATTAAGGAGGTTATGCCCTTGGTAAGTTGACCCAAAATTAGGGTTTTAGTCAAAATGACCTATAATGTTTTGAAATAATGATGACCTTCCAATTTCAAATGTATTTTTTATGAACATGAAAATTGTTAATATGGTTCTTAAGAATATGTTTTCTCTTGGGGTCATCCTCATTTGTCAAACACATCAAAAGTTATATCTCAGTGATCCTCAATTTAGTCAGATGACTTGACTGATCAACTTTTCAAGGCCAAACTTCCAATCTTGATGAATAAATGATTGAGGATTCTCAAATAGGCTCATATATGCATAAATTATGAATGAAAGGACTTCCCTTGCTTAAATTTGATCAGAGGTTGAGATTGCTTCATGGGCAAGGCATAGTCAAAGCATAGTGAAATTAGGGTTTCCTTGGGAAACAATCTTCAAGCCCTTTGGGTTATCTTGATCAAATTGGTAAATTTAGATACTTGGGAGACATATATGATGATTAGGAGCTTTATGGACCATTGTCATGCTTTTTATCATCTTCATCTAGCCATTTCATTGGGCTTAGGAGCCTCCTAGGAGCATTGGAGCACATAATCACTTGAGCTTCAAAACAAAGAGAGTTAGTGACATATTTTTGTGCTTTTGGTTAGTAATCAAATAAGAAAAGCAATAATATACAATACAAGCATGCTTGGTGGTCCCAAAACACTCAAATAATTCCTAACCCTATGGTTAAGGAGCCAAACATGCTATGATCCTTGAGGCAATGCACTTGTGCAATAACATGATACCATGAGGGATCTTAGGGTCAAAATTAGGGTCTTACACCTACAGAGAAATAATCATAACAAAAGCTGCTCAGAAACCAGGAGGAAACTCTGACTGGGAGCAAGTTGAATAGTGATTGGTGGGGAAACCAAAGCAATGCACTGGGGAAAATAAACCATCTCTAAAGATCAACCCTGCTGAGGAAAAACAAACTTCGCTGGAGAAGGCAGAAACTCCACTAGGGACAGCAGAAACTCTGTCGGGAAAAACAACACGCTGCAGGGTATCTGAATCAACCAAATCAGCTGGGGACAAGGAAATTCCACTGAGGATCAAACACTCCACCGAGGAACTGAATCAACACTAATGTCTAGGGATACCCGAAGAGTTAACTGCTTGGGGAACCTCTGCTACTTCGCATTTATGGACTTGCTATTTATTGAAATACTGTTGATATTCCTTTTACTTGCTTTGGAAAAATTCTTGCTTTTATATAAAACTTGATTTTGATTTAAAAATTTAATTTCAAAATGATCATAATAAAATTTAAAACTATTGGCTGAAGTAAATAAGAGTAAAGACAATTTGGATAAAAGCTCAACTTTATTTAATAGAATGGTAGTCTGTAAATGACAAGACTCCATAGATTTTACAAAGTTAAAAATGGCAATTTACATGGAAAAGGGATTACATTGAGTACAAATGATCATTAATCCCTCTACCAACTCTTGATATCCATTGTGCTCTTGACCGCTGCTGGGGTGATGAATCAATGTCAACCCTTGTGCTCAAACAAGCCTTCAAAATACTGAAGATCAGCAGAATGCAGTTACTTTCCATAATCCCTAATTTTTGCATAAGTTTCCCCAAGGTGGGGTACTCAACTTATCGGGAAATTCTTTCTGTTTTATGTCTCTAATTTTTGCCTGGATCTCCCTTTCGGGTTTTCAATCCACCGAGACGCTCATTTTTGCCTAAGTCGCCCTTTCGGGTTTTCAACTTAGCGAGCTGTTTTTTTTCTTTTTTTTTAGGCGAAGTATTTCTTGACTGCATCTGCGTTCACAAAACGAGTGAACTTTTCACCATCCATAGTTGTAAGAATCAAAGCGCCACCTGAAAAGGCTCTCTTAACAACATATGGGGCTTCATAATTAGGAGTCCATTTTCCTCTGGAATCTGGCTTGAACGTCAAAATCTTCTTGAGCACAAGGTCTCCTTCTCTGAACACTCGAGGTTTGACCTTCTTATCAAAAGCTTTCTTCATCCTTTGCTGATATAACTGACCATGACATATGACAGTTAATCTCTTCTCTTCAATCAAATTCAACTGATCAAACCTAGTCTGACACCATTCAACCTCAGTCAACTTGGCTTCCATTAGCACACTCAATGAAGGAATCTCAACCTCTACGGGGAGCACTACTTCCATTCCATACACAAGAAAGAAAGGGGTTGCCCCTGTTGTAGTGCAGATGGATGTACGATACCCATGCAAAGAAAATGGGAGTATCTCATGCCAATCCTTGTATGTGACAACCATCTTCTGGATAATATTCTTGATGTTCTTATTCGCAGCTTCAACAACTTCATTCATCTTAGGTATGTAGGGAGAAGAATTATGATGTGCAATCTTGAAGTCTTTGCAAAGAGCTTCCACCATATTATTATTCAAGTTCGATCCATTATCAGTAATGATCTTACTTGGTACACCATAACGACATATAATATGATTCTTGATAAACCTTACAACAACTTGCTTGGTTACATTTGCATACGATGCCGCTTCAATCCATTTTGTGAAGTAGTCAATTGCCACCAAGATGAAACGATGTCCATTCGAAGCTTTGGGCTCAATCATCCCAATTATATCAATTCCCCACATGGAGAAGGGCCATGGGGAAGAGATAACATTCAATAGTGTCGGAGGAACATGAATCTTATCAGCATAAATTTGACACTTGTGGCATTTCTTCACAAATTTGCAACAGTCAGATTCTATTATCAGTCAATAGTAACCTGCTCGCAACATCTTCTTCGCCATTGCATATCCATTGGAATGAGTTCCAAAGGAACCTTTGTGCACTTCGGTCATCAATAAGTTTGCTTCATGTCTATCCACGCATCTTAGCAAAACCATGTCGAAGTTTCTCTTGTACAGTATATCACCATTCAAGTAGAAATTACCGGCTAATCTTCTCAAAGTCTTCTTATCTTTCAAAGATGCCCCAGGCGGATAAATCTGACTTTGGAGGAAACATTTGATGTCATAATACCACGACTTCTCGTCTTTAATCTCTTCAACAGCAAACACATGAGCTGGCCTATCAAGACGCATCACAGACAAATTGGGAACTTCATTCCAATATTTCACTATAATCATTGACGCCAATGTTGCAAGAGCATCTGCCATCCGGTTTTCATCTCGAGGGATATGATGAAACTCAACCTTTGTAAAGAAAGTTGAAATCCTCCTCACATAATCTTTATATGGTACTAAACAGGGTTGACTTGTCTCCCATTCTCGTTTGATTTGATTCACAACCAAAGCGGAATCACCGAAGACATCTAAATACTTGATTCTGAGATTCATGGCCTCTTCAAGCCCCATAATTCAAGCTTCATATTCTGCCATGTTGTTTGTACACTTGAAAGTCAATCTAGATGTAAATGGTAGATGCGTGCCTTGAGGAGTAATAATCACTGCCCCAATGCCATTTCCATATTGATTAACAGCTCTATCAAACACCATGCCCCAACGGGAACCAGGTTTTGGCCCTTCTTCAAGCAATGGTTCATCACAATCTTTCATTTTCAAGTACAAAATCTCTTCTTCAGGAAAATCATACTACATTGACTGATAATCTTCAATTGGTTGGTGAGCCAAATGGTCAGCCAAGATACTACCTTTGATCGCTTTCTGAGATCGGTATTCGATATCATACTCTGATAACAACATCTGCCAACGGGAAATTCTCCCGGTTAAAGCAGGCTTCTCAAATATATACTTGATTGGATCCATTTTGGATATCAACCAAGTGGTATGATTCAACATATATTGACGCAGACGCTTAGCAACCCAAGCCAATGCGCCACAAGTTTTCTCAAGCATAGAATATCAAGTCTCACAGTCGGTGAACTTCTTACTGAGGTAGTAAATTGGAAATTCTTTATTTCCAGTCTCATCTTGCTGACCAAGAACACAACCCATACTATCTTCTAGCACAGTCAAATACATGATCAACGGTCTTCCTTCAACAGGGGGAGACAAAATTGGAGGTTCAAGCAAATATTCCTTGATGTTGTCAAAAGCTTTCTGGCAGTCTTCGGTCCAATCACAAGACTGATCTTTCCGAAGAAGCTTGAATATAGGCGCACATGTGGCAGTCATGTGGGAAATGAATCTGGAAATATAATTTAAGCGGCCGAGAAAACCTCTGACTTGCTTCTCAGTTTTGGGCGCAGGCATCTCTTGTATTGCTTTGACCTTGGCAGGATCAACTTCAATACCCTTCTCGCTAACAATAAAGCCCAACAACTTACCAGAACGAACACCAAAAGTACACTTATTGGGATTCAAGCGGAGTTTATACTTCCTTAAATGCTGGAATAACTTCAACAAATGCTTAACATGTTCCTCTTTATCAATTGATTTAGCAATCATATCCTCGACATATACTTCAATCTCTTTATGCATCATATCATGAAAAAGAGTAGTCATTGCTCTCTGGTAAGTTGCACCAGCATTCTTTAAACCGAAAGGCATCACTCTATTACAGAATATTCCCCAGGGTGTAATGAATGTGGTATTCTCCATATCTTCGGGTGCCATCTTGATCTGATTATACCCGGAAAAGCCAACCATAAACGAAAAGACTTTGAATTTAGCAGTATTGTCTACCAACATATCTATGTGTGGTAGAGGGAAATCATTATTCGAACAGGCTTTATTCAAATCTCTATAATCGACAGACATGCGGACTTTTCCATCTTTCTTCGGCACTGGAACAATAATTTCCACCCATTATGGATACTCAGTTGTCATAAGGAAATCGGCATCAATCTACTTTTGCACTTCCTCTTTGATCTTCACAGCCATATCAGGATGCGTTCTTCTCAACTTCTGCTTGACTGGCGGGCATTCTGGCTTCAACAACAATCTATGCTCCACAATCTCAGAATCCAACCCAGGTATGTCTTGATAGGACCAAGAAAACATATCTGAATACTCTCGAAGAAGATCAATCAACCCCTTCTCAGCATCTGGACACAGTTGAGACCCAATCTTGACTTCCTTCACATCATCTTCGGAACCCAAGTTGACTAGCTCAATCTGCTCTTCAAACGGATGAATAATCTTTTCATCTTGCTTAAGAAGACGAGACAATTCATCACTCACTTCTTCATCACTTTCCTCCTCGGCCTTAAACACAGGGACTTCAAATTTTGGAGAAGGAGAAGGATCAATGTATTCAATGGGGTTAGGAACCAACCTGCATAATGATTTGATATTTTGATTTTAGAGAAGTGAACTTGTGACCAAATATTATGCAGATGGACAAGTATATTGTTTATTTATGTTTTTTGTGATTACCATTTTCAGAATAAAGCAAAAAGTAAAACAAACATCAAAGATATGGATGAATAGAATTAATTTTATTGATGATCAATTTAAAATTCCCAAATAATGTTCACTTCTCCCTTAGGAATAGGAGAAGTATTTTTAAAATATAAAATCAATTACTTAGATCGATGAAAAATAACAGGAATATCAACAGCAGTCCAATTGTTGCATGTCTTTCCATGCGTTACAAAGTTGGTGCAGTATTCCTCTTCGTCATGCTCTAGCACAGCAGCTAAGTGTTGTTCATTGCCATGAATGAACCCTCCTCTACGGAAGCTAAGTTGCATATCTTTAGATCTAACAGTTGATGAGCCTTTCTGGAACCCCAAGTCGGTTCTGCCTTTGTTGTCGGATACCTCTACCATGCGCCCCCACTGATCAACAGTTCATTCTTCAACAATCTTTTGAGCATCTTTCAACGAGGACATAGGTGCCCCAATTCTTTTCTCAGCAGCAATAGATAAGGCTTGGAGCGGAGTTCCAACCTCATCCTCATCTTTAACATACGAGAAAGATGACAGATGGCTAACCAACAGTGCCTTCTCTCCTCCAACAATCACAAGCTTGCCATTCTTGACAAGTTTCAATTTCTGATGCAGAGTGGAGGTAACGACTCCTTCCTCATGAATCAATGTCCTTCCTAATAAACAGCTGTAGGCCGGGTGGATATCCATTACTTGAAAAGTAATCTGAAAATCACTCAGACCTATCTTAACTGGAAGGTCCACTTCACCAATTACTGTCTTGCGCGAACCATCAAAGGCTTTGACGATTACACGACTATACCTCATGGGCGCTCCTTGGTAAGATAGTGCAAGACCCTAATTTTTACCCTAAGATCCCTCATGGCATCATATCATTTGCTCAATGCATTGTCTCAAGGATCAGAGCATGTGTGGCTCTTTAAACCTAGGGGTGGGACTTGTGTGAGTGGTTTGAGACCACCAAGCATGCTTTTATTATATATTATTGCTTTTATTATTTTTATTACTAACCAAAAGCACAAAAATATGTCACTAACTCTTTTTGTTTTGAAGCTCAAGTGATCATGTGCTCCAATGCTCCTAGGAGGCTGCTAAACTCAATGAAGTGGCTAGATGAAGATGAAGGCAAGCATGAAAATGGTCCACAAAGCTCCTAATCATCATATATGTCTCCCAAGTATCTCAATTTGTCAATTTGATCAAGATAATCCAAAGGGCTTGAGGATTGTTTCCCAAGGAAACCCTAATCCAACTGTGCTTTGACTGTGCCTTGCTCATGAAGCAACCTTAACCTACGATCAAATTAAATCAAGGGAAGTTCTTTCATTCATCATTTTATGCATATATGAGCCTATGTGAGGCCCCTCAATCATTCATTCATCAAGATTTGAAGTTTGGCCTTGAGAAGTTGACCAGTCAAGTCATCTGACTAAACTGAGAATCATTGAGACCCAACTTATGACGTGTTTTTCAAATGAAGATTACCCCAAGAGATAAAATGTTCTTAAGAACCATATTAACAACTTCCATGTTCATCAAAAATCCATTTGAAACTTTGAAGGTCATCATTCATTTCAAAACATTATAGGTCATTTTGACTAAAACCCTAATTTTGGGTCAACTTCCCAAGGACCTAACTTCCTTAGTTTTTATTATTTTGAGGCGATACCAAATGCATTGGAAACCGTAAGATGTCTACTTCAAATATTATGTTGGACAAAAATTCATAATCCTAAAATTAACACATGTGATAATACAAAACATTATAGGTCACTTTGGACCTAAGCCATTGAATTTGAAAAATGTCCAACTTCAAGTGCCCATAACGTTCTCATGGAAAATCCAAATGATGCAAAATTTAAGTTTAAATTTATCATCTTGAAAATATCTACAAGTTTGATGTTGAGGTTTTTCCATTTGAGGCTTGCATCAATGAAACAGAAGGGCTTGAAGATGCTTGCTTTTGGTAAAAAAATTCAAAGGGGACCTAGACATGTTTTGTACCCAAACCTTCACAGCCAGTTTTCATAAATTTCCAATTGCCAAGTGAATTTTTTCCCAACATGACTTTTGTTCCTTATTTCAAGGGCTTTCCAACCATTACTCACATTAATTTTTTGGACTTTCCATGAGTGAGTTTCGAAGAGCTTTATGTTTATGTTCATTTTTGCAATTCACATTATAACTTCATGTGCAAGAAAATGCCAAGCCAATTGCATGTCCAATTCACTTCCATTTGATATCAGCATGGATTTTCATTCATTCTTGGGCCTCACATGCGCCTGTACAGACCCATGCAAGAAGGATTCAAACTTCATGCACACGGGCCAAGCATTACCTTGCATCACATTTCAACTATAAATAGAAGTGCATTCTTATTCAAATGGTAACCAAGTGGAGATTTGAAGTGCTGCTGAATTGAAAACCAAACCCTCACTAAAGGAATTTCCAGTTTTCTCTTTCAATTTCAAGCTTGAATTTCAACACCATTAGTTGATCTTCAAAGCTCAGTTCCTTAACCTTGCATCACCATCACACTTCAAGATCAAAAGTAGATCAAGAGCTTGGACAATTCATGTTGTTTAAAGCTCCATTTCAGAGGTAGAATCCAAATTTTCTTTGATTCAGATTTTGCAATATGATGTGAATTCCTTTGGTTTATGTTGTTTTCTGAAGCCCTCGTGCATGAGGCAGGCCAGTGGTGGTCTTAATTTTGCAAATCGTGTCATTTCAGTTCATGCACCATGATCTTCAAGCTCATGTTTCTCTCTAAATAGGAACTGTGAGGAGGATCCATGGTTACAGGGGTGATGTACATCACCTCAGCTTCATTTTGATACCTTCATTTTTCACTTTCATTAACATTTGATTTCCTACGCATGGTGGCCGGATCTGGTTAGATCGCCAGAGAAGATGGTGGTTTCCACCACTATCCTCATGTGGGAGCTTTAGGGCCCTTGGATCTTGTATAGATGTTATAATCTTGGCCTTTCATTGTATTGACTTATTTTAAATCAAAGTGTAGCGCGTTTGACCAAGGTGTTTCGTGTATCCGCGCCTCTAAGCCTTAGGATCATTGCCACGTCAATTAATGAAAGGATCTTGTGGCTGCGCATTTTTGCTATTTTCTTATTTTCTGTTAATTTCATTTAATTCCTTTTATTTTCAAAAATTCATAAATATTTTATTTGAAGTCACAAAAATATGAGACCAATGCCAAAAAAAATTTGAAAAATCTAGTTTCATATTTTGATTTTTTATTATTTTTGTGACTTCATTTAATATTTTTTGTGAATTATTTGGTTTTTAATAGTTTTTATTCATTTTAAAATACCTTTTGATATTTGAAAAATCCAAAAATATTTTCCTAACACCTATGGATCATGATAAGTCAATGAAAAATAGTCTCATCAATTTATTAATTGATTTGAGATTTATTTGAGATTTTAATTCATTTGTGTTATTTTTCATTGTTTTTAATTATTTTAAAATAGTTTCTGATTTCAAAAATTGTTGAGAAAATTTGTCAAAGCTTGTTTGACCATGTTAGACCTATGAGAATTTAATTGGACTTGTTGAACTTGATTTGAATTAAATTTGAGGTTTGACCATATTTTGTTCATTTTATTTTGCATTTATTTTTAATTCAAAAAATACCAAAAGAATATGTTGGACTTGTTGGCTTGTGATCTTTATTTCTCTTATGTTTAACATTGATTGATGATGATTTGATTCACATTTGATCTTTTGTGTTTGATACTTTATTTCTCTTTCCATCCATTTCATCTTCATCCCATTTCTTTTCATTTTTGGCCAATGAGTTAATGTCTTATGGTTGGCCTTGACAAATGAGAGGTTTAACCTTCTTTGATCCAAATCAAACTCAACTTGATCCAAGATCAAGTGAGTTGCTTTGTGTCCAAGATAGGTTGCTTCTTGGTCAAGCAAAAAACCTAAAGTCCATACAACGCTTCTCCTCTTTTCTTTTGGCATGGCAAGTTGTAGGAGCTTGGCTTACTAGTCATGGTCTCTAACTTGTGTTTATTTGCCTATAGTTTTATTGACCGACCTCAGATAGGTGTGACTACTACATTAGTCCACTTACGATTGCTTAACATGGCGCTAAATTGTCTTATGACAAACTAACATAACCATACTAATTACTAACTTTAATTTGAGCATTTAATTTCATGAAATTTACTTTAATACAATTTACTTCTTGCTCATTTATTCATATTTCCTTTTCATTTTGCTCACTTGAGCACATATTTTGTGTTTATGTCATTTTCCTTTTGCTCATTTGAGCTCATTATTGTTTATAAATATATTGTTATTTTATGTTGGTTTTGCTTTTGTTTTGTGTGAACCCAATGCAAAAAGGAGAAAGGACTTAGAATTAGGATATACTTATGCTTAAAGGAGTTCAAGAGCAACTAGGCCTCGTGCCTTTAGAATGCTAAACTTGTTGAAGAGCAACTAGGCCTCATGCCTTTAGAATGCTAAATCTCAAAGTTGACTTCAAAGGACTTCCTTTCCAAAACTCTTTCTTTGTCCATTTCTCTTATTGTGTTGTGAACTTTTTAATGTTTTCTCTTGTGTGATAGGGTTTCCATCTTGAGATAGTAAGGAGGACCATTGTCATGAGTAGCCAAGTTAAGAGAGACAAGCCAAATGGAGATCCTATGAGCTTGAATCTAAACTGTTTGATTGCTTGATTGTTTGCTAAGTCGAAAGGAAAGGAGCATCTTGAATCATCTCTATGATTTCAAGAAAAGGAACTCCAAGGGTTTTATCTTCTCTCTTATCTTTGTATGCTTTAGGACTAGCCCTTCTCTTCTTCTCTCCACTCTAACCCAAGCCAAAGATCTTTTCTTTCAAACTTTGACATTGTTTTCAAACTAAAAACCTAGGCATTATGCCTTTGACTTTTCAAAATCTTTTCATCAATACTCATTTGTGAATAAATCTTAATTCAACTTTGACTTCACTTTGTAAATAAACCTAACTTGTAAATACAACTCACTTTAAGTTGTTATGTGGTTCCAATGGCCACCCTTGTTGAAACCTTTTCATAAACACTAGCCATAGGTTTGAGTTATCATAGTGGTTGATGTAAATCTCACCTTATCCTTAGTGGTTGGATTATAAGTCTTCCAAGCTTATTCTAGGGTTAACCCCTCACTAGCATGTTGAAGTCTTCCTCACATGGTGGATTGTTGGTTTAGGTTGAGTTTTCTCCCTTTGATAACAAAAGACCTTAAGGATTTTGATAAAATCAATTTACCAATCTTTGTGATTTTTACCCCGAACTACGAGGTTTTGATCCTACCTTTGTGATGGTACGTAGGCAATGGGTTCATCCATTCAAACAACAAAATTGTAAATATAATATATTCTCTTCCCATCCCTTCAATCTTTTGCACATATTTTCACAAATACCAACCTACAACACACATTTGCAAAAAGAGGTTCCCTTAGAGTACTAAGGATGTTTTGGGTGTGTAAAACCTTCCCATTTCATAACTAACCCCCTTACCTAGATCTCTGACATTTTTACTAGTTTTTTTGATTTGATAAAACTTCTTACTTGGATTTTGTTCGCTTTTTAGCCTTTCCTTTGGAAAAATAAAAGTGCGGTGGCGACTCGAATTGTATGTTTACTTTTGGTTTAGTCAATAAACCTAAAGGTAACGAAAACCCCACTATAGAAAAGTGGCGACTCTGCTGGGGAACAACAAACCTTCCTAGTGGGTTTAACCTACTTTTTGATTATATGTGTTGTATGATTATATTTATTGGTGACATATTTTGTGTAAATTTGGGATGACTGTATTGTTTGTAATGTATGAATTGCTTGATATATCAATTGCTTGTATGCTTGGTGGTTTCTTGTGAGATGAGTTCTATACCCGAGCTCGAGTGCACTTATGATAGGAGAATGGCATAGTCTTGTTGACTTGTGTGGAGTTATTCCTTAACAAGTTGACTTGCAAGCCCATTCACTTGGTGGAGGTCTTGTTGGGATCAATAATGTCACACGAGTAGTCATGGTTAGGCATTACTCTTTCCAATATAAACCTTAGAAGCCAAGGACCTTAGATACCTAACCCATCTTGGCCTATTTTAGGATGTGGTGCGAAGGTCGTTCAAGTGTAAGATTTGATACGATTGTTATGCGATACTACACTCATAAGAGTCTCTCTTGAGAATATTTTTGGAATACGAGTAGTCGTTTTATCTGATAATATCCGAAAGATGAGATGATGACTATGGGGACCTTTTTAGAACATGATTGTCAGGTTTAACCATAGTACACTCCCATTGGGTGGTTCTTAACCGAGACTCCATGCTCGTGACTTACAACAAACCATTGATTCACAATTGATCTGTTCTCGTATATCTTCAATATCAATGGAACTTGGGTGTTGATAAGGTGTAAACCATAATCCACCAAAATGGATGATTGATATTGATGATGACTTGAGCCATCCCGTGACCTTTGTATGGTGTGACTTGCTTGATTCTTGAGTGTGATTGTTGCATCCATACATTCATGCATTCATTTGCATCCATATCATTAACAATGAAAATTTTCAAGGAACTTAAGAGGTCTATTTGCAAATTTTCAGACATGGATAAACAAAGAAGGAATACGAAGAAGTACAGTTTCAGACAACCCGACTTGAATGAATTAAGGAGTTTGACATCTTATGTATTAGAGCCCTTAGAGTTCAAAGCTCGCCATGGGAAGCTCTTGTCTACTCTTTCTACCAAGGTTGATAAAGGTCTGATGAGTGTGTTGGTGCAGCTCTACGATCCTCTGTATCGGTGCTTCACTTTTCCGGATTTTTAGCTTTTGCCTACACTTGAGGAGTATGCATATCATGTGGGTATACCTATTCTGGATCAGTTGTCGTTCAGTGGTTTAGAGAAGGTTCCGTCCTCTCAAGAGATTGCTGATATGCTTCATGTGGATGTATCTGATATTGTTGCTCATATGACTACCAAAGGTGGAATTCAAGGTCTCCCATCTGATTTTCTCATCGCCCAAGCTACTTTGTTTGGGAAGGCCATGAGTGAGGACGCCTTTGAAGCCATATTCGTACTACTCATCTATGGGCTAGTGTTATTTCCCAACATCGACAACTTTGTGGATGTGAACGCTATTAGGATTTTCTCTTCTCTTAATCCCATTCCGACTCTGTTGGGTGACACTTATTTCTCTTTGCATATGAGGAATGCAAAGGGTGGTGGTTCCATTGTGTGATGTCTACCTCTGTTGTACAAGATGTTTATTTCGCACTTGCCGCAGATGCTCGCCTTCAAGGAAAATAAGGGATGTCTACGGCGATCTGCAAGACTTATGTCTCTCACTAATGATGATATCTCTTGGTATAACCGTGTTTATGATGGCGTTCAGATTATCGATTCTTGTGGTGAATTCTCCAATGTGCCTCTTCTCGGTACATGTGGAGGAATTAACTACAACCCTGCTTTGGCTCGCCGTCAGCTTGGGTTCCCCTTAAAGGATAAACCTAACAATGTTTTGTTGGAAGGCGTGTTCTTTCAAGAGGTTAAAGATCCCCAGAACTTGAAGGGCAGGATGGTCCGCGCGTGGCGCAAAGTTCATAGGAAGGGAAGGAAGGACTTGGTCCGAAGAATTGCATTGCTTTGGAACCCTACACCTCTTGGGTGAGGAAGAGAGCTCTTGAGTATCGTATTCCATATGATTATCTGAGACCTGCCCCTATGGTTATGGTTGGGCCTTCAACTCTCCCTAACCAAGGAGTGGAGGAGTTGAGAGATGAAGACCGGTCGCGTGCATGGGTTCGTGAGCGTGAGGAACTTCTTCAGCAACTCAAAGATAAGGATGCAGTGATAAAGTTTCTAGAGCATCGGGTTATTGATGAACCTGATGATGTGGTTACTTCTCTTCTTCCTCACTTATCTAGGTTCTGGAAGAGGAAGTATGATCAGCTCGCCAAGGAGAAGGCCGATATGGAAGCAGCTTATGAGAGAGAGGTGAAGAGGCTTCGTGCAACTTATCTTCCGATCTCGAGAGCTTTGGACGATTGTTTCTAGGGCTCCGTAGGATGTTCATTCTCCTTTTCTCTTGTATTGTATTTGGTTACCAAAACTGTACTACTTCATTGGTGTAAAAAGTTTCCAAATATTATTGCTATGAGTATTCCATATATGTCTTAAGAGTAAAATATTTTCAAATATTTGCAAATAGATCTCTATAAAGTTCCCCTGATTAAAAATAAACCATATGCACAAACATTGCATGCATCATATGCATAAGCAGGTTTTGTTTTGAGCTCTTGATCAGTGGTCTAATTCTTTGCTCTTCATTTATTTTGAAGACAAGCTGACGCACTGGTATAATACTCAAGCCAATAATCCATGGATAAAGGAGCATTTAGAGCAAGAGAACAGGGAATTGAAGGAAGAGATTTCTAGGCTGACTGCCATGATGGAGTAAGTCCTGGCTGCATAAAGCCAAGCTTCACCAACTCTTGCAACTCCTCCTACGAGGACGGTTATATCTGAGGTAGTTGCTTCAACGGTGCCTGCTGCAACAACCCATTTCGCTCCAACTATGTCAGCTGGGTTCCCTTGGGGAATGCCTGCTAATTTTGTGCCAGAGGCTTTTGCTCCTACTTTCGCTTCTCTGTCGGCATCTAGCCCGGTCCTATCTGTGCCACCTCCCGCTGTGCACACCTTACCCCGTGTTGAAGACACCATCTATCATTCCGAACCGCCTGAGGGTCCGGATGTTTATGAAAAGATGGACGAGATGAAAGACCAATTCCTTGAGCTGCACAAGGAACTTAAGACTTTGAGGGGTAAAGACATATTTGGTAAAAGTACTGCTGAGTTGTGCCTAGTGCCCAACATGAAGATCCCTATTAAATTCAAAGTACCTGACGTTGAGAAGTATAAGGGAAACACATGCCCGCTCAACCATCTTGTGATGTATGCTCGTAAGATGTCAACGCAGACCGAAAACGACCAACTGCTGATCCACTACTTTCAGGATAGCCTGACAGGTGCTGCGCTCCCCTGGTATATGGGGCTGGAGAGTGTAAGCTTCCTCTCTTTCAATGATTTAGGCGAGGCTTTCGTCAAGCAGTATAAATATATTGTGGATATGGCTCCGGATAGGGACCAGTTGAGGGCGATTTCCCAGAAAAAGAAAGAGACCTTCAAGGAATACGCCCAGAGATGGCAGCTCAGATAGTGCCACCCCTAGAAGAGAAGGAGATGACAAAGATCTTCTTGAAGACTTTGAGCTCTTTCTATTATGAAAGAATGATTGTCAGTGCTCCCTCAGACTTCACCGAAATGGTTAATATGGGGATGAGATTGGAAGAAGGGGTTCGTGAAGGACGATTATCCAAAGATGACAGCTCCTCAGCAAATAATTATGGAGGCTTTACTAGGAAGAAGGATAGAGAGACACATGCGGTGTCCTTCCATATCAAAAGAAGGCCCTCTGTAAGGAGGAAGGATGTGCGTCCTGCCGTCAACCAACACCAGGTGGCTCATATAGCACCTGCTTTTAGAGAAGTTCATCATCAGCAACAACAACAACATCATCAACAACAACAGGCCTACCAGCCTCGTAACAATAATAACACCAGCACCAACAACTACGAGAGGAAAAGGGTAACTTTTGACCCGCTTCCAATGACATATGCTGAGCTTTATCCTTCTTTGATCGATAGAAAGCTGATAACTCCGCGAGATCCTCCTGCTGTACCGTCTAACCCTCAATGGTGGTATAAGCCAGAGCTTCACTGTATGTATCATTCCGGTGCTCTCGAACATGACGTGGAGAATTGTTACCCATTGAAGATCAAGGTGAAAGACCTTGTGAGAAGTGGGATATTGTTTTTTGAGGACGTAGGTCCTAATGTTAATAAGAACCCATTGCCCGAGCATGGGAAGGCAGCTGTTAACATGGTCCAGGGATGTCCTGGCAAATACAAAGTCCTATATGTTAATGACATAAGGCAATCTCTGGTCGAGATGCATAAGCTGTTGTGTGAATACAGCTATTACGAGCATGACCATGATAGGTGCCAGGTGTGAACTATCAACGAGAGAGGATGCCGACAAGTAAGAAAGGACATCCAAGAGATGATTGATCAAGGGATGATTGATATACTTCAGAATTGTAACAAGGACGAAGTCGATGTTATCTCCCCTGTATTCAGAATTCATGAACCTGTTGTCGTCAAGTATGATGGAAGCAAGAAGAAGGTATCGTCCACTCTTGTGATAAAGCCAGCGGGCCCCGTCCCGTATGTATCAAACAAAGTTGTTCCATACCAATACAACGCAGTTATGCTAGAAGATGGCAAAGAGGTGCCGCTGCCCTCAACTTCTGTAGTGAGCATTTCAGACGTCAGTGGTGTGACCCATAGTGGTCGTGTTTTCTCGGCGCAGCCGAAACCCCATGAAGATGTTCTGAAGAGAACTGTTGTTAATCCTGCCGGTCTTGTGGAGACTTCTTCTTCAAACAACTTTGTTCCTGTTGTTGACCCTTTTGTCATCAAAAATAATAACACTCCTATCCTGGTTGGCCAGTCTGGCATGTTAAAAGAGGATGGTGATGAGATGCTAAGGCTCATCAAAAGGAGTGAATACAATGTTGTTGATCAGCTGCTACAAACTCCATCAAAGATATCTGTCTTATCTTTGTTGATGAATTCTGAGCCACGCCGTGAAGCTTTGCAGAGGGTGTTGGACGTGGCATACGTGGACCACGATGTCACAATAGAGCAGTTTGATAGCATTGTTGCAAATATAACCGCTTGCAACAACTTGAGCTTCTGTGATGCTGATTTTCCCGAGGAGGGAAAAGACCACAATTTGGCTTTACACATATCAATGAACTGTAAGGATGATGCCTTGTCCAATGTATTGGTGGACACAGGATCATCACTCAATGTGTTGCCAAAATCCACTCTTGCCAAACTTTCGTACCAGGGGCCTCCCATGAGGCAGAGTGGAGTGGTTGTGAAGGCATTTGATGGATCGCGCAAAACCGTGATCGGCGAATTAGAACTCCCGATCAAGATTGGACCTAATGATTTCCATATCACTTTTCAGGTCATGGATATTCATCCGTCTTACAGCTGTTTTCTTGGCAGACCATGGATTCACGAGGCAGGCGTCGTGACATCCATCCTACACCAAAAGTTGAAGTTCGTGAAGAACAAGAAGTTGGTGGTGCTAGGGGGAGAGAAGGCTCTCTTGGTCAGTCATTTATGTTCCTTCTCCTATATTGACGCTGAGGATAAGGTTGGGACTCCATTCCAAGCTTTGTCTATTGTTGAGTCTTCAAGGAAAGGACTTTCTTCATTTGTCTCCTATAATGATGCGAAGTTGGTCATTGAGCATGGTGCAACTACTGGTTGAGGGCAAATGATCAAGTTGGAAGATAACAAGTCCCAAGTTGGCATAGGGTATTCTTCTGGTGTTTCCAATGATCGTGGGTTGTTCCAGAGTGGAGGTTTCATCCACACAGTTGAAGATCAGGAAGCTGCTGCCATTGTTGAAGATGATGAAGAGGAAGACCTTGGCAACTTTGTCATACTTGGCGGAATCTGCAATAATTGGGTCGCTGTTGATGTTCAAATAGTTATCCACAAGTCAACGTAATGTGTTCATTTTGTTCAAAAACCCTTCTCCCATGCCAAAAGGAGAAGTGATGACATTGTTAGCACAATTTGATTAATACAATGATATTCATTCAATAATCACATGTTAATTGTTTGTTTTTCCAAATTATTTTTGCTTTTTGCTTTTTGCATGAAATTGGGGATCACCATAAAACCCTAAAAAAAGAGAATAAAATCAATCTTTTCATCTGCATAATGATTTGTCTTGTTTGAATTCTGAAATCTCTTTTATACTCAAAATCATTATGCAGGTTGATCAAGCCCATTGAACATAATGATCCAACACCATCTCCCAACTTTGAGTTCCCTGTATTTGAGGCAGAAGAAGATGATGTTGAAGAGATTCCTGATGAGATTACCCGTCTACTTGAGCACGAGGAGAAGATCATTCAGCCGCATCTTGAGAATCTGGAAACAGTCAACTTGGGGTCTGAGGATTGCATTCGCGAAGTAAAGATTGGGGCACTCCTTGAAGAGTCTTTTAAGAAGGGGTTGATTGAGTTGCTACGAGAATATGTCGACGTCTTTGCTTGGTCGTATGAAGACATGCCTGGTCTAGATACTGATATTGTGCAACATTTCTTGTCGTTGAAGCCTAAGTGTGTACCTGTGAAGCAGGAGCTTAGAAGAACTCATCCCGATATGGTAGTGAAGATTAAAGAAGAAGTTCAGAAGCAAATTGATGCGGGGTTTCTGGTGACTTCTACATATCTTCAATGCATGGCCAATATTGTGCCTGTGCCTAAGAAAGATGGAAAAGTCCGAATGTGTGTTGACTATCGAGACTTGAATAAAGCTAGTCCGAAAGATGATTTTCCTCTACCACACATTGATATGTTGGTAGACGATACAGCTAAATTCAATGTCTTCTCATTTATGGACGGATTTTCCGATTATAACCAGATTAAAATGGCACCCAAGGATATGGAGAAGACAACATTCATCATGCCTTGGGGAACATTCTGTTATCGAGTGATGCCCTTCGGTTTGAAGAACGCCGGAGCCACGTATCAACGAGCTATGACTACCTTGTTTCATGATATGATGCACAAGGAGATCGAGGTGTATGTCGATGATATGATTGCAAAGTCGAAAATGGAAGTTGAACATGTAGAACACTTGTTGAAGCTTTTCCAGCGTTTGAGGAAGTATAAACTTTGCTTGAATCCGAACAAGTGTACATTCGGACTCCGTTCCAGCAAGTTATTGGGCTTTATTGTCAGCGAAAGAGGTATTGAAGTTGATCCTGCCAAGGTCAAAGTAATACAGGAGATGCCTGCGCCCAAAACTGAGAAGCAAGTCTGAGGTTTTCTTGGCCGCTTGAATTACATTTCGAGATTTATATCCCACATGACTGCCACATGTGCGCCTATATTCAAGCTCCTCCGAAAAGATCAACGTCATGATTGGACCGAGGAATGCCAAAAGGCCTTTGATAGTATCAAAGAGTATCTGTTCAAGCCTCTGATTCTGTCTCCGCCTGTTGAAGGAAGACCATTGATTATGTACTTGACTGTGCTTGATGATTCCATGGGTTGTGTCCTTGGTCAACAAGATGAATTGGGGAAGAAAGAGTATGCAATATACTATTTGAGTAAGAAGTTTATTGACTGTGAGTCTCGGTACTCAATGCTTGAGAAGACATGTTGTGCTTTGGCTTGGGCTGCCAAGCGCTTAGGCCAGTATATGTTGAATCATACGACTTGGTTGATATCCAAAATGGATCCAATCAAGTATATCTTTGAGAAGCCTGCTTTAACTGGGAGGATTGCCCGTTGGCAGATGTTGTTATCTGAGTATGATATTGAGTATCGAGCTCAAAAAGCTATTAAAGGTAGTATCTTGGCTGACCACTTGGCGCATCAACCAATTGAAGATTATTAGTCTGTGCAATACAACTTCCCGGATGAGGAGATTCTGTATTTGAAGATTAAAGATTGTGATGAGCCTACGCTCGATGAAGGGCCAAAGCATGGTTCCCGATGGAGTATGGTGTTCGATGGTGCTGTTAATCAGTATGGAAATGGTATTGGGGCAGTGATTATTACTCCTCAAGGTACACATTTTCCTTTTACAGCAAGGCTAACTTTCAAATGCACGAATAATATGGCGGAGTATGAGGCTTGTATTATGGGTTTGGAAGAGTGTATTGATCTTAGGATCAAACATCTTGATGTTTATGGTGATTCGGCCCTTGTTGTTAATCAGATTAAGGGTGAATGGGAGACGAGTCAGCCTGGCCTCATCCCATACAGAGATTATGCGAGGAGGATTTCAACTTTCTTTACTAAGGTTGATTTCTATCATATTCCTCGAGACGAGAATCGGATGGCAGATGCTCTTGCTATGCTTGCTTCAATGATTGTGGTGAATTATTGGAATGAAGTCCCCAATATTACCGTGATGCGCTTGGATAGACCAGCTCATGTGTTTGCAGTTGAAGAAGTAAAAGATGATAAGCCATGGTATTACGATATCAAATGCTTTCTCCAAAATCAGACTTACCCTCCTGGGGCATCTATTAAAGACAAGAAGACTTTGAGGAGATTATCTGGCAGTTTCTACCTTAATGGTGATGTGCTTTATAAGAGGAATTTTTATATGGTTCTGCTCAGATGCGTGGATAGACACGAAGCAGACCTGTCGATGACTGAAGTCCATGAGGGTTCATTTGGTACTCATTCCAATGGACATGCCATGGCAAAGAAGATGTTGAGAGCAGGCTACTATTGGCTGACAATGGAGTCTGACGGCTGCAAATACGTGAAGAAATGCCACAAGTGTCAGATTTATGCAGATAAGATTCATATTCCCCAGACACTTCTGAATGTTATTTCCTCACCATGGCCTTTCTCCATGTGGGGAATTGAGATGATTGGCATGATAGAGCCTAAGGCGTTGAACGATCACCATTTTATCCTCGTAGCCATTGATTACTTCACCAAGTGGGTTGAAGCGGCACCGTATGCAAATGTGACCAGGCAGGTGGTCGTGAAGTTTATCAAGAATCAACTCATATGCCGATATGGTGTACCAGACAAGATCATTGCTGATAATGGATCTAACTTGAACAACAAGATGATGAAAGAGTTGTCTAGCGAGTTCAATATTGCACATCATAATTCTTCTCCCTATAGACCCAAGATGAATGTGGTTGTTGAAGCTGCTAACAAGAACATTAAGAAGATTATTTAGAAGATGGTTGTTACGTACAAAGATTGGCATGAGATGCTGCCATTTTCTTTGCATGGCTATCATACATCTGTCCGCACTTCAACAGGGGCAACCCCTTTCTCCCTTGTATATGGCATGGAGGTTGTGCTCCCCGTGGAGGTTGAGATCCCATCAATGAGAGTCTTGATGGAAGCCAATTTGATTGAGGCTGAATGGGTTCAGAGTCGTTATGACCAGTTGAACTTAATTGAAGAAAAGAAATTAACTGCCATGTGTCATGGTCAGTTGTATCAGCAAAGGATGAAGAAAGCCTTTGATAAGAAGTTCAAGCCTCGTGTGTTCCGAGAAGGTGACCTCGTGCTCAAGAAAGTCTTGTCTTTCGCGCCCGATTCCAGGGGCAAGTGGACTCCAAACTATGAAGGTTCATATGTTGTTAAGAGAGCCTTTTCAGGTGGTTCCTTATTGCTTACAACTATGGATGAGGAGAATTTCACTCGTCCTGTAAACTCAGATGCAGTCAAGAAATACTTCGCCTAAATGATAAAAATAGAATAGCTTGCTAAGTTGAAAACCCGAAAGGGCAACTTAGGCAGAAATGAGCGTCTCGGTGGATTGAAAACCCGAAAGGGTGGTCCAGGCAAAAGTTAGAGACATAAAAAATGAATATATGTATCCCTCTAGATTGAGTACCTCAGCTTTGGGAAATCTAGGCAAAAATTAGGGATTTGGCAAGTAACTGCATCCTGACAAGACCTTGTTCTTCAAGTATCATCTGTCAAAGATTCTTTTTCAGTCGTCATCAACTGAAGCTTCAAATACATTGGATTCGGAGTTGGTGGAGAAATGGTCATTATGTTCAATGTAGCCCTTTTTCCAATATATATCACCAATTTCAAATTTGTAAAGATCCATGGAGTCTCGCCATTTACGGACTACCATTCTATTAAATAAATTTGAGCCTTTATCCAATTCTTTGCACTCTTATTTGTTTTTGTTTAACAAATGTTTGCATGTTCTAATTGATAAATATCATTGTTTTAAACGAATAAAGTTTTTATAAACTGTTTTTAAATAAATTGAACATTCACAATGACTAAAAGGATAGTGGGAACGTCCTCAGTGCTCTCCCAAGGATAGTACGATTTCCAAAGGGTAAGACATTTGTTCATATTCTAGCATGTTTATATCCTCTTCATAAGCTTTTAGTTGTTTCCTCAACAGTTGTCTAGAGCAGTTGGTGAAGGGCTTGTTCCCCTTTCATCCCCAGCATGGCACGTGTTGACGAAGGATTCGTTTCCGTTTCCCTTAGCCAGGATAGTTCCTTCGGAAGTAATAATAATTTATCCCCAGTAGGGTTGCTTACAGTCCATCCCTAGTAGGGTTACCCAATCCGAGCTTGATAATTTGTATCCCCTCCGAGTCTGGAGATCTCCTCCAGTATTGAAGGATTTTGAGGAAGATGTGTTGTATCTTCCCCCCCCCCCCCAACGGAGCAAATTGTTCTTTCTCCCCTTAGCAGAGATGTCTCTCCAGCAGTTAGAAGGGAGTGTTTGATTGATGTGTATCTGTTTGGTGGTTGTTCCCCATGGAGTTTCACTTCATTCCTTGATAAGTTCCCCAGTAGAGTCTCTTCTGCGGCAGATCTTATTGGTATTCAGCCACTTGTTCTCGAGAACTGATGGAAGATCCCCGGCAGTTGGTAGTTGTGACCTTTGACTATCCCCAACGGTGATCTATGTCTCCTGATATTAGATCATCACCATCAGAGCTGATTTCTCCTATGGGCCTGGCCTTTCTCTTTTGAGATGTTATACCAGATGTTCGTTCGTAGTTCTTGAGCCTGTTTGTGTTAAATATGTTTGTTTGTCAACATTAATCATACATAAACCACGCATACACATGCACAATTATAGCATTCAGATATTCATGTTGCATACTTTGCCATACATATCTTTGCTTATTATCTCCTGCTATTGGAGAAATGTTCTTCCCCAAGCAGATGTTTGTGTCTGGTCTCTCCATTTATAGTCAGCCTCATAGGCAGAAAATGTCTATCTTTTCTTCTTTATTCCCCACTGAGTTATGTCCTCGTGGATGATTATTGCTTCACTTTCCTCCCCAATTGTGTATCGGGACGGAATTATTCCTCTAAGTTATATCCTCATTGGGTTGAGTCTTGTTAATTGTGTCTTTCTAGTTTGTTCCTAGATTGACTCCTTTCTTGTTATCCCCTGCAGTTTAGTGGTTCAATTGCTCAGTAACTAGTAATTGTCCAT
Organism: Lathyrus oleraceus; assembly: GCF_024323335.1. Taxonomy (NCBI): domain Eukaryota; kingdom Viridiplantae; phylum Streptophyta; class Magnoliopsida; order Fabales; family Fabaceae; genus Lathyrus; species Lathyrus oleraceus. Next base: position 569,449,114 of record NC_066583.1, on the reverse strand, counting down.
CTTCTCCCCAGTGGACTTTGTGGCCTTCTACCCAGTAACCGGTAGTTGTAAGTCCTATTTCTGTGGTTTTCTACCCAGTAACCGGTAGATGTAATTCCCTCCCTGTTGGTTATCTTTACCCAGTAATCGGTATTGATATTCCTTCGTTTTTGAGTATACCACCTAGTAACCGGTGATATATCTCCTGGATAATTGCTCTTTTCAATGTATCCCTAGCGAGTCATCTTTCATTTACCCTTGTTCGGTAATGATTGTTTCTCCTTCGGATTGGTCATCATTTTTATACCTAGTAACCAGTATCCCGATGTCCTTTCTTTTTGGTCGATTTATCCTTTATTAACCCAGTAACCGGTTGTGGATAATCTTCCATGCGAGTATGTTATCTATGTTATGATGGTAATAGATAATATATCTCATGCGCTCTTCGGTTGAAGTCTTTTCTTCCCTAGTTGAGTAGGATTTGTATTCCCTTTGTGGAATCGAATGCCCATCCTGTAAGTTGAGTTTGCTTTTTCAGCCCTCCTTTCGGATGATGAGTGTCTTGGATATGTTCCCAATTCACGCCTGGTTGGTCACCTATTATATGCCCAGTAACCGGTATCCCTGGTGTTCCTTCCTTCTGCTCCCTATTATGACTTTTTGTCCTCTGTGGAGTCAGATTTCTTGAGTTGAGATGTGCCTTTTGGGTCCTCCTCAGATGTTTCGGATGATTGATATCTTTCATCCTTATACCGGTCTTAGATATTTCTTTCTCCCTGAGCATGTTGTTCTCTTACCCAGTAACCGGTGATTTGACAACATGTCTCTCTTTGAGTTTATTACCCAGTAGCCGGTGATATCTCATTGTTTCCCCCTCAGCTGATGTCCTTTATGGATATCCCCGTCTGAGTACAAATTTTTATCTGATGTATCCTTTATGGATAGTTTTGCTGTATTGGCATATTCCCCAATACATGCGTCCTTGCGTCAGCTCGAGTCTTTCCATCGATTTATTTTCGTGGAATCCCTTCGTGTCTCCCAGCAAGTTTTCTAGCCGTGACCTGCTCACGCATTTTTACCCTATTTACCCCAGAGTCCCTGTTTCCCTAGTGAATGAGCTATTCCTACGGATTCTTCAGTTTCTCCTGATTTCTTTTCCTTCGTGGCGATTATTCACCATGAAGATTTTATTTTGCATGCATACATTTGCATCATGAGGTCTCTTAGGGACCAAAATTTGTCTCTTTATTATTATTTAAGACCATTCTACCTCGTCGAGACAAAGATTTTAACCTTCATATCTCCGACTAGAATGACCTTAAATAGGGGCATCTGTAAGACCCTAATTTTGACCCTAAGATCCCTCATGGCATCATATCATTTACTCAATGCATTGCCTCAAGGATCATAACATGTGTGGCTCTTTTACCCTAGGGGTGGGACTTTTGTGAGTGGTTTGAGACCACCAAGCATGCTTGTATTGTACATTAGTACTTTTCTTATTTTGATTACTAACCAAAAGCACAAAAATATGTCACTAACTCTTTTTTTTTTGAAGCTCAAGTGATCATGTGCTCCAATGCTCCTAGGAGGCTCCTAAACTCAATGAAGTGGCTAGATGAAGATGAAGGCAAGCATGACAATGATCCACAAAGCTCCTAATCATCATATATGTCTCCCAAGTATCTCAATTTGCCAATTTGATCAAGATAATCCAAAGGGCTTGAGGATTGTTTCCCAAGGAAACCCTAATCCAACTGTGCTTTAACTCTGCCTTGCTCATGAAGCAACCTTAACCTACCATAAAATTCAATCAAGGGAAGTTATTTCATTAATTATTTTATGCATATATGAGCCTATGCGATGGCCCCTCAATCATTCATTCATCAAGATTTGAAGTTTGGCCTTGAGAAGTTGACCAGTCAAGGCATCTGACTAAATTGAGAATCATTGAGACACAACTTATGATGTGTTTGTCAAATGAAGATGGCCCCAAGAGAAACAATGTTCTTAAGAACCATATGAACAACTTTCATGTTCATCCAAAATCCATTTGAAACATGGAAGGTCGTCATTCATTTAAAAACATTATAGGTCATTTTGACTGAAACCCTAATTTTGGGTCAACTTCCCAAGGACCTAACTTCCTTAATTTTTATGATTTTGAGGTGAGACCAAATGAATTGGAAATATTAAGATGTATAATTCAAATGTTATGTTGGGAAAATTTTCATAATCCTAAAAGAAACATATGTGATAATACAAAACATTATAGGTCACTTTGGACCTAAGATATTGAATTTGAAAAATGTCCAACTTCAAGTGCCCATAACTTTCTCATGGAAAATCCAAATGATGCAAAATTATAGTCTAAATTGATCATATTGAAAAGATCTACAACGTTTTTGTTGGAGGTTTTTCCATTTGAGGCTTTAATCATTTAAATAGAATGGCTTGAAGATGCTTGCTTTTGGTACAATTTTTCAAAGGGGACCTAGACATGTTTTGTACCCCAAACCTTCACAGCCAGCTTTCATAAATTTCCAATTGCCAAATGAATTTTTGCCCAACATGACTTTTATTCCTTGTTTCAAGGGATTTCCAACCATTACTCACATTAAATTTTTGAACTTTCCATGAGTGAGTTTCGAAGAGCTTCATATTTATGTTCATTTATGCAATTCACATTATAACTTCATGTGCAAGCAAATGCCAAGCCAATTGCACGTCCAATTCACTTCCATTTGATCTTAGCATGGATTTTCTTTCATTCTTGGGCCTCACATGCGCCTGTATAGGCCCACGCAAGGAGGATTCAAACTTCATGCACACGAGTCAAGCATTGCCTTGCATCACATTTCAGCTATAAAAAGAAGTGCATTCTCATTCAAATGGTAACCAAGTGGAGATCTGAAGTGCTGCTGAATTGAAAACCAAACCCTCACTAAAGGAATTTCCAGTTTTCTCTTTCAATTTCAAGCTTGAATTTCAACATCATTAGTTGATCTTCAAAGCTTAATTCCTTAACCTTGCATCACCATCACACTTCCAGATCAAAAGTAGATCAAAAGCTTGGATAATTCGTGTTCTTTGAAGCTCCATTTCAGAGGTAGAATCCCAATTTTCTTTGATTCAGATCTTGCAATATGATGTGAATTCCTTTTGTTTATGCTGTTTTCTAAAGTCCTCATGCATGAGGCAGGCCAGTGGTGGTCTTAATTTTGCAAATCGTGTCATTTCAGTTCATGCACCATGATCTTCAAGCTCATGTTTCTCTCTAAATAGGAACTGTAAGGAGGATCCATGGTTACAGGGGTGATGTACATCACCTCAGCTTCATTTTGATACCTTCATTTTTCATTTTCATTAACATTTGATTTCCTGCATGGTGGTCGGATCTGGTTAGATCGCTAGAGAAGATGGTGGTTTCCACCACCATCCCCACGTGGGAGCTTCAGGGCCCTTGGATCTTGTATAAATGTTATAATCTTGGCCTTTCATTGTATTGACTTATTTTAAATCAAAGTGTAGCGCGTTTGACTAAGGTGTTTTGTGTATCCGTGCCTCTAAGCCCTAGGATCATTGCCACGTCAATTAATGAAAGGATCTTGTGGCTGCGCATTTTTTCTATTTTCTTATTTTTTATTAATTTCATTTAATTCCTTTTATTTTCAAAAATTCATAAATATTTTATTTGAAGTCACAAAAATATGAGACCAATGCCAAAAAAAATCTTGAAAAATCTAGTTTCATATTTTGATTTTTTTATTATTTTTGTGACTTCATTTAATATTTTTTGTGAATTATTTGATTTTTAATAGTTTTTATTCATTTTAAAATACCTTTAGACATTTGAAAAATCCAAAAATATTTTCCTAACACCTATGGATTATGGTAAGTCAATGAAAAATAGTCTCATCAATTTCTTAATTGATTTGAGATTTTAATTCATTTGTGTTATTTTTCATTGTTTTTAATTGTTTTAAAATAGTTTCTGATTTCAAAAATTGTTGAGAAAATTTGTCAAAGCTTGTATGACCATGTTAGACCTATGAGAATTTAATTGGACTTGTTGAAGTTGATTTGAATTAAATTTGATGTTTGACCATATTTTATTCATTTTATTTTGCATTTATTTTTAATTCAAAAAATACCAAAAAAATATGTTGGACTTGTTGGCTTGTGATCTTCATTTCTCTTCTGTTTAACATTGATTGATGATGATTTAATTCACATTTGATCATTTGTGTTTGATACTTTATTTCTCTTTCCATCCATTTCATCTTCATCCCATTTCTTTTCATTTTTGGCCAATGAGTTAATGTCTTATGGTTGGTCTTGACAAATGAGAGGTTTAAACTTCTTTGATCCAAATCAAACTCAACTTGATCCAAGATCAAGTGAGTTGCTTTGTGTCCAAGATAGATTGCTTCTTGGTCAAGCAAAAAACCTAAAGTTCATACAAGGCCTCTCCTCTTTTCTTTTGGCATGGCAAGTTGTAGGAGCTTGGCTTACTAGTCATGATCTCTAACTTGTGTTTATTTGCATATAGTTTTATTGACCGGCCTCAGATAGTTGTGACTACTACATTAGTCCACTTACGATTTCTTAGCATGGCGCTAAATTGTCTTATGACAAACTAACATAACCATACTAATTACTAACTTTAATTTGAGCCTTTAATTTCTTGCAATTTATTTCTTGCTCATTTATTCATATTTCCTTTTCATTTTGCTCACTTGAGCACATATTTTATGTTTATGTCAGTTTCCTTTTGCTCATTTGAGCTCATTATTGTATATAAATATATTGTGGTTTTGTGTTGGTTTTGCTTTTGTTTTGTGTGAACCCAATGCAAAAAGGAGAAAGGACTTAGAATTAGGATATACCTATGCTTAAAGGAGTTCAAGAGCAACTAGGCCTCATGCCTTTAGAATGCTAAACTTGTTGAAGAGCAACTAGGCCTCATGCCTTTAGAATGCTAAATCTCAAAGTTGACTTCAAAGGAATTCCTTTCCAAAACTCTTTCTTTGTCCATTCCTCTTATTATGTTGTGAACTTTTTGATGTTTACTCTTGTGTAATAGGGATTCCATCTTGATATAGTAAGGAGGACCATTGTCATGAGTATCCAAGTTAAGAGAGACAAGCCAAATAGAGATCCTATGAGCTTGAATCTAAACTGCTTGATTGCTTGATTTTTTGCTAAGTCGAAAGGAAAGGAGCATCTTGAATCATCTCTATGATTTCAAGAAAAGGAACTCCAAGGGCTTTATCTTCTCTCTTATCTTTGTATGCTTTAGGACTAGCCCTTCTCTTCTTCTCTCCACTCTAACCCAAGCCAAAGATCATTTCTTTCAAACTTTGACATTGTTTTCAAACTAGAAACCTATGCATTATGCCTTTGACTTTTCAAAATCTTTTCATCAATACTCATTTGTGAATAAATCTTAATTCAACTTTGACTTCACTTTGTAAATAAACTTAACTTGTAAATACAACTCACTTTAAGTTGTTATGTGGTTCCAATGGCCACCCTTGTTGAAACCTTTTCATAAACATTAGCCATAGATTTGAGTTATCATAGTGGTTGATGTAAATCTCACCTTATCCTTAGTGATAAGTCTTCCATGCTTATTCTAGGGTTAACCCCTCATTAGCATGTTGAAGCCTTCCTCACATGGTGGATTTTTGGTTTAGGTTGAGTTTTCTCCCTTTGATAACAAAAGACCTTAAGGCTTTTGATAAAATCAATTCACCAATCTTTGTGATTTTTACCCCGAACTACGAGGTTTTGTCCTACCTTTGTGATGGTACGTAGGTAATGGGTTCATCCATTCAAACAACAAAATTGTAAATATAATCTATTCTCTTCTCATCCCTTCAATCTTTTGAAAATATTTTCACAAATACCAACCTACAACACACATTTGCAAAAAGAGGTTCCCTTAGAGTACTAAGGATGTTTTGGGTGTGTAAAACCTTCCCATTTCATAACCAACCCCCTTACCTAGATCTCTGACATTTTTACTAGTTTTTTTGATTTGATAAAACTTCTTACTTGGATTTTGTTCGCTTTTTAGCCTTTCCTTTGGAAAAATAAAAGTGCGGTGGCGACTCGAATTGTATGTTTACTTTTGGTTTAGTCAATAAACCTAAAGGTAACGAAAACCCCACTATAGAAAAGTGGCGACTCTGCTGGGGAACAACAAACCTTCCTTGTGGGTTTAGCCTACTTTTTGATCATATGTGTTGTATGATTATATTTATTGGTGACATATTTTGTGTAAATTTGGGATGACTGTATTGTTTATAATGTATGAATTGCTTGATATATCAATTGCTTGTATGCTTGGTGGTTTCTTTTGAGATGAGTTCTATACCCGAGCTCGAGTTCACTTATGATAGGAGAATGGCATAGTCTTGTTGACTTGTGTGGAGTTATTCCGTAACAATTTGACTTGCAAGTGTCGCATCCGCGAAAAACAACCGGCGGGCTAAAACAAAACAAACAGAGCCGCCACCGTGTGTTATTTATCCCAAAAGAGGGAAAGGAAACGCTCGAAGTAAACCTGGAAAAGACATGGTCTTGCGACCAAAGAGAGATGGGATCGGGAGTCGGTTATGCGAAGGGAAGGTATTAGCACCCCTACGCATCCGTCGTACTCGACGGGATCCACGCTCAGCAAGATAGAAGTAAGGTTGCTAAACACTGCTCAAAAGAATGCACACACACACTGAAAACAACACAGGTGGGAGAAAGAGGGAAAAGGGCTCGCTAGGATATCGCATCCTATGCCTACGTATCTCATCTGGAATGAGAATCAGAGCTACCGTAGTTCGGCTCACGCACGCCAAACAAAACACACGCAGGAAACTGACTGCCAATCGCTGGACTTATGTCAGACTCCACACAAACAGGCAAACATGGAAACCGAATGCCAATCGCTGGACTTACATCAGACTCCGAACCAACAAACACACGCAGGAAACCAACTTCCAATCGCTGGACTTACGTCAGACTCCTACACACACAAAGGGTTTAACCGGACGCTGAATCGTCAAAAGCAACAACAAAGTTGAACAAACAAGCTAACAGGGAGTCTGGTACTCGAGCCTGCTAGCTGTCAAGCAAACACACACAAAAAAGAAAAAGGAGTGCCCGGAGAGATCTCGTACGATCTCCTGCCTACGTACCTCATCTGGTATGAGGATCAGGGCAACGTAGTTCCCCTTAACAGGGGAGAAACTTCTGCTAAACCAGAGACTGGGAAATGACAAACTAGAAGGGAGACTGACTCGAGCCTAATAGTTATCATGCAATCCACCATGGTCCTAGGTTGAGGTTTCTATCTAACTTGCACAGGTAGCAAGCTATCCTAAACAGCACAAGCAAAGCAAACAATCACACAAATAGCACACACTATATACAAACAAAGTGGGCTCACACAAGGTTAGGCTGTGAAACACAAGCCAACTGGAATCGGGTGATGTTAGCTCTTAACCCTAACATTGAGAGTTAGGGTGAAGCAGATGAAAGGGGAGTGAGGGGTGTGCCTCTCAGCTCTTATCCCTGGCCTGGGAGAGCTTGACTCAAATAGAAGGTGTGGGAGTTCAGAAAGCAGGAACTCTTCTATCCACATGACTGACTCAACAAGGATCTTGGGTTAATATCCACAATGCATCAACATGTAATGTGAGCAAAGGGATGACACACTGACTAGCAGGAGATGGACTACACATCTCTTTTATCTGCCAATTGCCTTATCAAAGGACTTTTCCTGCTTGGCACAAAAATAAACAAACACAAGCATTGCCTCTTAAGGAGGACTTCAGACAGGTGCCTGCCCAAGTAACAGGACAGGTCTTCCAGACTACATGAAGTCAGTGAATTATACCTCTAGTGGTTAAGCAACAGCAAAAGCAAGTTCAAAAGAACTTAAGCAACTAATGTACCTGAAAACAATCTAACTCAGTCAGTACACAACTCAAAAAGGTCAAACAGACAGTTCAACAGTCAACAGTCCACAAACAATGCACCAATATGCAAGGCACAAGCTCAACTCAAATGCGCTAAAAGCCGCCTACAAAACAAGTCAAGATTAGCTAATCATCAACCAAATAGTCCAACTCAAGCAAATGAATCAATTCCCTTATGACCATATGCTCCTTATCCTGAAAACAAAGCTCAAACATAAGCACAAACCACTATGACAAGGCCTAGGGTCAAAGAGGGAGAAATAATTCAAAACAGAACATTAAAATTGACATGAAGCAACTTCAATCAATTAAGAACATCATCCAAAAGGTTCCACATCCATATCATGCACCAAAATCATTTCACAAGTCAAATAAGGCAAAGCATACATTGGAAGCTCATTGAAGCAACAGAATAAACAAATCCACATTAATTCCAAAATGGTTCAATAAATCTCCAGAAAAATCATGGCTAACCAGAACACATAATATGACCAACATACCAAAAATCAAGGAATTTGGACAAGTTTAAGCATGGTAAAGAAATTCCCTAAGGCAAGGCAAGCACAAACAAGCTCAATTAGGGCACAAAATGCTACATCAAGTTCACACAAGCGTAAAACAGAATTGACAAATGATAAATGTATCAAACCAAAGCCACAACAAACTTCAAAGTGTCTAGAAACAATGTACAAAATTTCAAGTTCATATGATAAACATCCAGCATTTCACAAATCATTGAAGTTCATGACTATTCAAAAGTCCACAAATGGTCAGCCAGCAAGAAAAATACCAAACAAATCAGAAATGAATCCAAAAATTCCACAAAAATTCATGATCAATCCTAACATCCAGAAGTAGCATCATGCAAACAATCACATCCATTGGCATTTATTTGGCATGGCAAAGAAAATCAACAAGTTGAGCAAGCAATGGTGTGACACACATTGTCACACCTAAATTAACCAGACCATATCTCAACAACCAGATATGCTAAAAATGCAAGCTCAACACCAAAAGGTCCCTAAAGATGTCTAGTTTAAGCATGCAAAGTTTCAAGAGCATTGGATGAAATCTCATCATTTCACAAAGCATATGGCAAGGTAGGTCAAGAAAACACACACATGAACAATCCCTAGGCAAAAATATTTTTTCAACCGTGCACAATTTCTGGAAAAATAGTCATAAAAAACTAGAAATCATGAGGATCAAAATGCAAAAATTCCCAGGCCATTTGGATCATTAATCATGGAGTTATGAATTTTCTAAGTGAATGAAAAATAAAAAAAACATGTTGAAAGCATAGTATGAATGAATGGAATAAAGATGAAAATAATGCAAAGCAATTTGGATAAATGCCTCAGCCAGGACTCGAACCGGCCACGAATTCAAATTGGAGCACTTAACAATGAAACTCTGCGTTTCATTAAAGCCTATGTGGCAAGGCCGTGCGCTCCTATCCAATCATTCTGCCATGCAACTACCACGTGGACCAACGCATGGATTGAAACACAAAAACACATGCACAACGCGCTAAACAAGATCAAACACACTTCTGGAATTAAAACCCTAGGATCTTCATGCGCATTCATACGTGTTCTTGAGCTCAAGAACACACTTGTCCAGAAATTCACAACCAGCACACCATTGGATTCGTCTTTCAACATACAACACTAATCTAAGCTCAATTTAACCTAATTCCACATGTATCCAGAGATTCAAGCCAAAGAAGTTTCATGTATCAATCTTAGATCTAACATATCTCACTCGTTTCTCCATGAAAATCAATGAGACAAAGCTCAGCATACTCAGGGATGAAAGATCTACAACATGCACATAAACATTTCAAGAATTGAGGAACTCGAATTCTAACCTTCAAGCAAGTGCAGAAATGAAATTGTAGCTTTCAGGCCTTGAGAAGTCCAAACAGTTGCTCCCACACTCTTGTATGATGATTTGGATGAATGCTTGATGCTCAACCTTGCACGATTTGGCCAGAAAATCCAACTGCCATTGATGGAGGTGAGCTTCAACAGTTCCAAATCAGCTCGAAAATTGATGGATCTTGCTTCCAAAATGTCCAATTATGCTTGTGGATCAAGGATTGATCAAGAACAAGGCAAGGTTTATGAAGAAATTTAATGAAAAAGTGAGAGAACCAAATGAAGAAAATTGTGAAAAATGGATCTAGATCTGAGAATTCTGAAGTGTTAATCTGTTTTTCTGTTATGCTTAGCTATATATATGGTGTGCTAATCAAACTCTTAATCACAATTAAGCCAATGCAAGTGGATTAAGGGAAAACCAAGTGTTTATGCAAATGTGCAATTCACCTTATGTATGTAATGACCAATGCTACAGTGCACGTTTCTGCTTGGAAATCAATTTAAAATGCTATGTGGAAGCCAAATGCAATGCTTGGAAATGAAAACAATGCTTAATTTTTGAATTTGAACTTTCCCTCCAAAATTCAAATGGAAAGTCAAATATTTGTGATCACAATGCATGGCCTATGATGCATGAATTGGATAGTACATGTCAAGAGAGAAATGTTACAAAAAGAGCCATCTCATTTGGCCTTATGGTTTGAAAGTTATGCCTTCTTGAAGTTCAAATTCACTTGACCAAGATTTGACCATATCTCTTCAACCACACATGAGAAATTCATGATCTTGGACTTTTTGGAAAGGTGAGAGCAAGATATTAAACTTTCATGTTCAACAAAATTTCATTTGAAGCTTTCTTGATGATGTAATCTTGAGAAGAAAACCTTTCCATTTTTGGCAATTTTGAATTACAAGTCACTTTCTATTTTTGGAAAGTTTTGACCTGACTTTATTTTCTTCATTGTTGATGTTTGAAATGTCAAATGAGACTTGTTTGAACATGAATGAAGTATTTCTAACCACTTCCCACCTTCAAATCCAACAGTTGACTTTTGTTGACTGATAGATGACTTGGTCATGCACAGATGAATCTGAGCCTCAATCTCCTGATGAAATGGCTCCAAAATGAAACCCTAGCTTACACAAGCTCCAAAAAACCATATAATGACCCCCATCTCCATGAAAGACCCCATCTCCTTGCAAAACCCTGATTGGCACAATACAACTGATTAGGGTTGACCAGAGGTCAAAACCCTAATCCCAAGGAACATGATCAGGCACAATGAACCTCTTGGTGATGATGAGACCATGATGATGGTGATGTACCAATTCAACCAAGATTATGATCAATCTCCTTGAGGAACCAAGAAACCCCAATTGAAGCACAAACCCTCAGATGGCTAGTGATCAATTCATGAGACCCTCAGGCCTGCATCTATTAACCTCTCCATCTTCTGAGCAAGACCTAGGAGGATGACTTGCTTATTGCTTCCACATGATATGCAAATATGTAATGCCTAATGTCCTAAAAAATGAAATGCAATATGCTAAGCTAGTTCCAAGAGAGGAGGGCAAATTTTGAGGTGTTATAGCTGCCCCTATTCAATCCACTGTGAACCTGTCGATATGAATAGCCTCGGCTTTCAGGTGATCAGGGTGAAGAGTGATTGAATACCAAGAACAGACGAACAATTTGCACTCCGATGGGAAATAATTAACAATGTCTGTCAGAATCGGCCAAGAAGCAATCTCGAAAGAAACGTCCGTCTGGTACGGAGAAAGGTCGGCCTGAATACCGAAACAGAAATGTTGACCTGTATACCAAAACAAATGGTAACACAGGAATAACCATGGCCAGAACACCACATATCCGCTGGGGATTATTATTATTTTTTCTTTCTTTTTTTTCTTTTCTTGAACCCCGGAACTTTCTGATGATTTCCTCCTTTTTCGTTTTCTTGAACCCCGAACAAATATTTTCTTTTGCGCGAATGATCCCGGATCACCGCAGTTGAACCCCGACAACTTCATAGTAGCCTTGTTTGCCAAATAATGAACCCCGCTCTCCATTTTGAACCCCAGTCGCTTGATGATAACTTGCGATCGCCATTGTGAACCCCGTTCTCCAGAAAACACCTCGTGTCTCCCTTTCTCCATTTGAACCCCGTTCTCCAGAAAATGCCTCAACATTTCCCTTTCTCTATTTGAACCCCGCTCTCCAATTTCTTTATGATAATTCCGCTGGCAACGTCGGAAATAACACCAAAATACCACTCTGATGGCGACATATCAGAGGGTACACCTTCACAAAGGAAGGTAACATGTGCATCTCTTCCTCAGAAGACACCCATAACGACCTCTATCAGCCTCGGCCCAAAGTCTTAGGTGACACATGAACAGAAGATAATTCTGAGGACCTCATCCCGGATATAATCTTCAACTCCAATCTCCATTTGAACCCCGTTCTCCAGAAAATGTCTCAACACTTCCTTTTCTCCAATTGAACCCCGTTCTCCAGAAAATTCCGCAACACTTCCTTTTCTCCGATTGAACTGTATTTTCGCGCTGATCGCGTAACGTTCTTTGATTTTATTTCCATCTCCGTCCGACGGAAAAGTTTCCTCCAATATCGTACTACTGGGGAACATTGTTGCTCCAACGTTATGATGCCGAACTCCTCAGAGTAACATCTTCCAACTTCTATCTCGCACGACAGAAATCTCCTCCAGTATCGCACTACTGGGGAATATGGTTGACCCAACACCACGATGCTAAACTCCTCAGAGTACCATCTTCACCATCCGGCGAAACCAAATCTCAAGCGGTAACCACGGCTCATGTAACTGATGCTTGCAATGCTACTGATTCTCCAACTAGCGAAACCACTTCTCAAACGGTAACCACGGCTTGAGCAGCATCTTCACCCACTGGCAAAACCAAACCTCAAACGGTAACCACGGCTTGAGACTAGCTGATGCTTGCAATGATGATGCATGATATTTTTTAGCGTAATGCTCCATAATCATGGAAATGCTACGCGATTTATTATGCAATATGCTATGCTTATCTCCATGATGAATGCATAAAAAGTATCCCCCTCAAGGGACTCTTCTGGGGAGCTCGAGGCACTCTGCTGAGGAACTTGCCAACACTCCGATCTCCACCCTGTTGGGGAAATAGTATTGCTGCTGGGAAATAGGCCACCCTTACCAGGAATAACCTCCTCTGCACCCGATCCGCTTGGGGGACTTCGCCGGGGAAAGAAACACCAACGCACTCTGTGGGGAAACCAACAATCTCTGACTTGCTAGGGATACAACAATCCCGACTCTGCTTGGAGAAAACCATACCAATAGATACCTCCACTGGGAAATAACAACCTTCAGGCCTGGCTGCTGAGGAAACACCGATCTCCAACCTGCTGGGGGAATAACCATCCCAACCATGCTAGGGAAAACACAGACCTCGAATCTGCTGAGGAGGTAACAATCCCCACTCTGCTTGGGGAAATAGGAAATTCTGGTACTGAACACCCATCGACTCGTCGAACCTTGGTATTCAGCATCTAAATCCAATGTCAGCTTTCCAATTTTGAGAACTCCCAGACTCGTCTGGACTTTTCTGATTCATCACCTTGTATTCCCGACTTCTCCGTACTCCCCGGAGATCGAACTCTAGGGATTCATACAGACTTTCCAATCTCCAGATTTTGAAGAGTCTTCTTGATTAATATCCAGGATCGTCGTACGTCTCTCCGTCGTCTTTTCACCATTCTTCCATTCGTTCGTCCCTGATTGGACTCCACGGGGATTTTTTACCAAAAGGCTTCCACACCACGACCTGCAAGTGAGTGAAAATACCTAACAGTACCTGCAAAAGAGATCGTTAGATAAAAACGTGCCCCAGGCGTGTCAAGATTTCAACACTTGGGTCACTCAACCTTCCGAATAAGATTTCAAATTTTCAATCTTATAAACATGCACTGGAAGGGACCTGTATGTCTTAAAATGCAAAGATTCTTTATCACAAACAATTGGATGTTTTTGCAATCAAAGCGGTAATGAAAACAAAACAAAATTATTTGACTGAATATGCATTTCATTGATTGAAAAAGTGTGGCTCAAATTGAGCAATACAAAGGAAGCAATTCCTGAAAAGAGGTAATTGCGCACAAAAGGAAAAATCTATCCTAATGGCAATGTGGAACCGTGATCTCATCGAGTTTCAACTCGGTTACACCCCATATGTCCTCAGACTCTCCGTGCTTTCCGCCTTCTGAACAAGATGTTTCCGACTGATCCCCACCAGGGACTATCCATGTCATATCCAAAGTGTAAACGATCATGCCAGACGCATTTGTTCGTTTCATTCCCTCTTTTTCCTGGACCGCCCTTTCGGGTTTTCAGTCCACCGGGATACCCTTTTTTGCCCAAGTCGCCTTTTCAGGTTTTCGACTTGCCGGGTGTACAATTTTTTTTCTCTTTATCCCTAATTTTTGCCCAAACCTTTTCATTTTTTCGGTTCGCCGGGATGCCCATTTTTGCCTGGACTATTTTATTCTTTTCGTCCAGCGGGTCTCTTTACACGAAGTATTTTTTAACTGCGTCCGCATTCACAGGGGATGGGAAATCCTCGCCATCCATGGTCGTTAGCAACAAGGCTCCGCCAGAGAAAACCTTCTTGACCACGAATGGACCTTCATAATTGGGTGTCCACTTGCCCCTACGATCGTTCTGAGGAGGAAGGATCCTTTTCAGCACCATATCACCCACGTGATACACATGAGGTCGCACCTTTCGGTCAAAAGCACGCTTCATCCGCTGCTGCTACAACTGCCCATGACATATGGCTGCCAGCCTCTTTTCCTCAATCAGGCTCAACTCTTCATACCGAGTCCTTACCCATTCAGCCTCTTGCAACTTTATGTCCATCAGGACTCTCAAAGAGGGAATTTGAACCTCAACCGGTAGCACCGCTTCCATTCCATATACCAGTGAGAAAGGCGTTGCCCTAATAGATGTACGCACCGAAGATCGATACCCAGGATACAAGCTTCGTACTCAACCACCATGGTTGGTGCATTCAAATGTTATCCGGGCCACAAAAGGAATGTGGGATCTTTTTGGCGTGACCAAAACGACACTAACTCATCCACATTAACCCCATCAGACATCAGAATCCGTTCGGATTCAGGGACAGGCCCCTCCTTCGGGATCGGTTCCTCACAATCTTTCGATTTGAGGACCTCGAGATGTCCTCATCAGGGAACTCAAACTTCCTCGGTTGATAATCCTCAATGGGTTGCTGGGCGAGGTAATCAGACAATACACTCCCCTTGATTGCTTTCTGAGCGGTGTACTGAATATCGCATTCAATCAAAATCATTTTCCCTCTTGCAACCCGTCCGGTCACTGCTGGCTTCTCAGATATGTACTTGATCAGATCCATCTTGAAAATCCACAAAGCGGTATGAACCAGCATACACTGTCTCAGTCGGCGAGCAGCCTATGCCAAAGTACAACAAGTTTTCTCGAACAGTGAATGTATTGTTTCACAGTCGGTAAACATTTTGCTAAGGTAAATTGCATGCTCTTTTCGACCAGACTCGTCATGTTGATCCAGTACGCACCTGATAGACCCCTCGAGGGCTGTCAAATACAGAATTAACGGTCGTCCCTCCAGAGGAGGCATCAGAATCAGAGGTTCCTGCAACTTATTCTTTTATCTTTCAATGCCCCTTGGCAATCATTATCCACCTGACCATTTGATCTTTTCTTTTTTTCAGCTTGAGTGGGTTCCCACGTGGCTGTTAGATGAGATGTGAACCGTGAAATGCAGTTCAATTTACCTAAGAAACCACGAACCTCTTTTTCTGTTTTCGGTTCAGGCATTTCTTGTATTACTTTTTCTTTTTCTTTTTTTTTAAGCAAGATCAACCTCGATTCCTCTTTTACTTACAATGAACCCCAGCAACTTACCGGACCGCACTCTGATAGTGCACTTATTTGAATTCAACCTCAGTTTGAATTGTCTCACCCAATCGACCAACTTGGCCAGATCCACCAGATGCCCCTCTTATGTTTGGGACTTTGCTATCATGTCATCAACATAACATTCAATTTCATGATGAATCATATCATGAAACAAAGTCACCATAGCCCTTTGACAGGCACCGACGTTCTTGAGACCGATTGGCATCGCCTTCGCTCTTGACGCTCGCCGCCAGGCGGAACCAACTTTCACTTCCTTTCCGACCTCGTCGGTACCCAGATTAACGATCTCAACTCGCTCTTCATGCGGCTGAATCACCTTCTCCTCTTGTTTCAACAACCTGGCTAATCTTCCAGCAGATCACAATCTTCTTCGCCTTCTTCTTCGGCATGATAGATCGGATTGTCGAAGTCATACAGAGGTGTAACCAAATTGTTATCAACGAGATCAGGAGAATTATTTTTTTTGAAGTCGGAACGAGACAAATCAAAAAGGGGAAAAAATGAAAATAAACATTGCCATTTTTATATATTTTAAAACTGCACAAATAAATGAAAAACAGGGAACACCGCTTTTAAGGTGAAAAACATCCATTTATTAATGATGCAAAATGTTGCACAATGAAACACATGAGGTGGCCCTTACAATGGACCATTATGTTTCGGGCAAAACGTATGGCTTTCATGCAAACAAAATTGAAAACCGGAAATATTACTCTTCAAGTAGAGTGACAGTGATGATCTTGTTAGGCCCTCCAGTTCTAGATCTCTATCCCTGGTACGCACGGTTTTATCCAACCATCAAACTCGCAGTCACTGTCAGTCTCTTCACCTACCGCACAGGCGTGATCCGAATCTTCAGCAATTGCACCCACCAACGCCTGACCATGTGCCGGTATGGGATTGGCATTAACGTTTGGAGATGGAGCAAAGTTGATAGCCTTGGAATCCACTAAGTCCTGGACCACATGCTTAAAAGCTTTGCAGTTTTCCACGTTGTGTCCAGGTGCACCCGAGTGAAATTCACATTTAGCGTTTTCATCAAAGCTGGCTGGCCTCTGATCAGGTCTCAAAGGAGCCAAAGTTCTCAATTGGACCAACCCCAAATCTTTCAGCTTTTTCAACAGGAATGAATAGGTCACAGGCGGCCTATCAAATTGACGATCATTCATCCTTCCTCGCACCTGATACCCAGCTCTCTGCGGTCTTTGCTGAAACGGCTGACGTTGTTGTTGTGGTTGTTGCTGCTGTTGTGCAGGCTGATTATCGGCAGGAATGGTTACCGCAGCAGTGTGCTGAAAGTAACGATCCCTACTCGGTCCTCTTTGCGTGTATACAACACTTGTATCACCTTCTTTCTTCCTCTGACCGTTCCCAAAGGGCTTCTTCGACCCAGATGACGAAGCATTACCACCCTGGATTTTCCCCAGCTTCAACCAATTCTCTATTCTCTCCCCGGCCACCACAATATCGGCAAAGTTAGTCACCGGGCATCCAACCATCCTCTCAGCAAATGTCCCCTGAAGGGTACCCATGAATAAGTCAGACATCTCTCTATCCACCACAATATCGGCAAAGTTAGTCACCGGGCATCCAACCATCCTCTCAGCAAATGTCCCCTGAAGGGTACCCATGAACAAGTCAGACATCTCTCTATCCACCAATGGAGGTTGAACTCTGGCAGCCAACTCCCTCCACCTCTGCGCATACTCTTTAAACCCCTCATTAGGCTTCTGAGACATACCCTGCAGCTGGGTACGACTAGGAGCCATGTCAGCGTTGAACTGATACTGTTTAAAGAATGCATCGCCAAGATCTTGCCAACTCTCGATATCAGAAGACTTCAGCTTGGTGTACCATTCCAAGGATCCTCCAGACAGACTGTCCTGGAAGAAGTACATCCACAGCTTCTGATCCAACGTATACGCAGAAATCTTGCGGACAAAAGCTTGGAGGTGAGTCTCCGGGCAAGAACTCCCATTATATTTATCAAATGCAGGCGCCTTGAACTTTTGTGGGATCACAATCCCCTCAACCAGCCCCATATTTGACATATTCACAACCCCTGGAGTGGCATAGCTTTCGAGAGCCCTGATCTTCTCTGCCAACAATTGAATTTCTTTATTTGGTGGTTGGACACCGTATTGACCAAACGGCTCATTATGCATGGAGAATTGATCAGCTTCTCACTCTTCCTCCCTATCATCCTCAACCCCAAAGAAAGGAGGAAATAGACTGTCCTTTAGATTATTACCCATCTGACCGGGTCCACCACCCGTGGCAGCACCAAAACCACCGGCATTATTATTCACTACACCCACAGTTGTTCTCTTTCCACCGTCCCTAGAACCACCAATACCATGGTTAGAGACACCATCCAGATTGACCCCACTGTTGGCAGCTGAAGCCCGCTCGAGCTTCTCTACTTTATCAGCCAGTGCTTTCCGCCCGACCGCAAACCCTTGCATGATGTTAATCAACTCATTCATCTTCTCCTTCAGCTCGAGAACATCTGTGTTTGGTAGATCCATCAGTCTAGGTGTATTGCGTCTGGTGAAGTATCTGTGTGGACGTGTTGAATGCAAGGGTACAACTCTACGAGCACGAGCAATGATTCCTGAAACAATCAAGCACGTTAGCAACGGATACCTGCAAAATAAAAGACAAGTTATTATGAGTATGCATGAATGCAATGTCTATCCATATGAGAAACACTCTGTCTTTTGATCCTGGTTTCATCGAGACAGATAATAATCTGGCAGCAACATTTTGACATTCATCATTTGATTTCATCATACAGATCATAGATATATGATTTAGCAAAATACCACCCAACCATGTGTGTGCTATGTGAGAGCATACAGGAAAGCAAATAAAGCTTGAAGACCAATCACTGAATGAAAAATAACCAATCGCATACCAAAAGTGCACAATAAGTGCAATAG
The DNA here is from genome assembly GCF_024323335.1 of Lathyrus oleraceus. Lineage (NCBI taxonomy): Eukaryota > Viridiplantae > Streptophyta > Magnoliopsida > Fabales > Fabaceae > Lathyrus > Lathyrus oleraceus. The sequence continues at coordinate 569,430,338 of NC_066583.1, read as the reverse complement.
TCATACACCCAAGCTAATACAAATCAGATACAATTCTCCAGAATCAGAAAGGAAATACAAACAAGTGAATTCCATCAACAGGCCTGACGGTAATCCACACAAATGAGAAAAGGTCTACACTGAGGAAGGCCCCACAGAAGGCTCTACATCGTCCACCATCTGGGTAAACTTCGCGGCAAACCTGAGCTCAATGTTCTCCTGCTGCAACCTCCCTATCTCCTTCTGGCCAATCTTCATCTGTCTGAAGTAATGATCTTTCTCAGCAAGGTAATGATCTCTCTCAGCAATGATCTCCGTGTTCTCTGCTTCCTTGATCTTCAGTTTTGCCTCCCACTCAGCAATAAGAACTCTGACTCTGTCATCTCTCTGGGTCTTCACAAGGATCTGCCTCCTCTTCTCATCTTCAATGACCTTCAAGGCTCTGGCTAGCTTCTCCTTAGTGATGTCATGCTCCTTTGTAGACGACTCCAATGCTTGGCTGACCTTCCGGTAATAAGCAGTGTCTATCTCAAAGCGCTTCACTTCAAGAGCATGTCTCTTATCCTGATCATCCATCCTCCCTCTGATCTCCTGATTAGCCATCTGAATACGAGCAACACTCATCTCCAACTCAGTCTTCTCCGCTTGCAACTGATCTCTAGCTTTCTTCATCTCGAGGAACTCTTCCATGCTGACAGAAGAACATGGACCCTCAATCAAAGGACACCAAGGATCACCTCCAGGAAACGGTAGACGTGTGAGCTCAATCCTCTTCCTAAGCCAATCATCGAATAGAGGAAAAGATATGCTGTTAACCTTTCCAAAAGGAACCTTGCCCTTCCTCTGAATGTTACGCCATGCTCCAGACACTTGCCTCAACTTGGCCTGATTACCCTCAGTTGGGAAGTAGAAAGACTCCTGAATCTCACATTCGAGAGGAGGAACTTCCATAGCAAACCCCATTTGTCTCCTAAGAAGCGTTGGATTGTAATTAATGCAACCCTGAACTCCTATGAGAGGCACATTGGGAAAACTCCCACAATTGTATATGAAATCTCGTTCGGCCATACCGTTGTGAGTCCAAGCTATATCAGTGGCTCGCAAACCCATCAACCTGACTGACCACTTGACAGTGGGATCAAGAGAAGCAAAAGCACCTCGGGAAGGCAAATACCCCATAAACCACTTGAGCAATAGCTGAGCACAACACCGGATCAATCCCCCACGCCGCTTCTCGTTCCGATTATGGACCGAGTAAAAGACATCTCCAACCAGAGTAGGAATAGGATTCCTCTGCATAAACAACCTGATGGCATTAATGTCCACAAAGCTCTTCTGATTAGGAAACAGGATGGTCCCATAAATGCTCACAGCGATCAAGGCACATACAGTCTTCCAATTACCCACAACAGCATATTCCTTGGCTTTAGCCTCCAAGAAACTCAAATGAAGACCGGGTAGTTTTCCTTTCTCCTTCAAACCCCCCTTGGTCACCTATGGGCTCAAATAAAGAGCACGAGAAATCTCAGCAACATCAGGCTCCCCTTCAGTGGCATAGAAAGGAATCTGATCTTGGATCTGAATACCCAGGATGCTAGCATAGTCCTCCATCAAAGGTCCCAACAAGTAATCCGGGAAAACAAAGCACCTCAAGCCCGGGTCATAAAACTGGAGAAGAGTATGGATGACGCTCCTATCATTGTCTATGAGCCTGAAAACCAACTTCAGAATACCACCATAATACTCACGGAACAACCCCACATGGTCAGGTGTAATCAATGCTATCATATCCCTCAACACATCAATCTCTGGATTGAAGAAACTGTAGACAACATCATCTTTCAGGCCGGTCCTCATGTCTGGAACAAAGAAGTCTCTCAACCAGGATCTCGATCAAGAATGTCCCCTGCATATGGATAAACATGTGTTAGATGCAGATAAATGCAAAATGTGAATGATGATGGTGAATGAATGCAATGCACTGTGCCATCCTCCAAGTCATCTGAACATCTGTTGCACTGAGTTATGGCCTATGAACTGATCACCACCATCTGAAGGAATATATAACCACAAATCCGACTTGGGGTTCTGAAATAAATGGAACTGAATGATACATCACCATCATCACCAGAGATTCTCTGAACAGATAACCATAAGACCCTCTGAACCAGCCCAGGGAATCCTGAAATAAACGGACCCCCACTGATAAATACCACGGACAGAACTCCGGCGTCTCGGAAATAAATGTCCATAAATCCGACTTATAAATAGGACTCTGATCAACGGAACCATTAGTCACCATCAAAGTCACCATCAGAACATGCATCTGTACGAATCAACCCTCCCCCCACGGGTGAATTCTAATCAGGTCATCCTAAGGCGGATAATGGTCTCGACAATCGGGCAAAGATACTCAACGGGTTTGCCCTTTCGGGTGTGCCGTTGTAGCTCTCTTAAGATCATCTAAACCAAAGATCCGGGAAAGAACGGTCACCGAAGTCAATAGCTCAAAAGAGGTAACCCAACCAAAGTGGAAAACCCCACAAAGGAAGAGCACTCTCAAATGAACTTCGCCCGACTTGTGGTATTTCACGTTGCAACAATATGCTGATAAAGCAAATGAGGAACATGAGACCACACTAATCCTAGGTGTATACTCGGGCCTGGGTTTTAGCCCCACTCAAAACACCCACCCCAAAACAGAGGAACCACCTGTACAGAGGACAACAACATGATAGTATGATGCATGCAAACATTTATGCAAATATATACACAACATAATAATCATAAATGCAATAAATAGAGCAACACAAGCAACCTAAACTATCCTAGAGAACACTAGGAGAGACTCGCTTAGGGAAGATGGACCAGCAATAGGTCAACTTCTAAATCCCCAGCAGAGTCGCCAGCTGTCGCATCCGCGAAAAACAACCGGCGGGCTAAAACAAAACAAACAGAGCCGCCACCGTGCGTTATTTATCCCAAAAGAGGGAAAGGAAATGCTCAAAGTAAACCTGGAAAAGACATGGTCTTACGACCAAAGAGAGATGGGATCGGGCGTCGGTTATGCGAAGGGAAGGTATTAGCACCCCTACGCATCCGTCGTACTCGACGGGATCCACGCTCAGCAAGATAGAAGTAAGGTTGCTAAACACTGCTCAAAAGAATGCACACACACACTGAAAACAACACAGGTGGGAGAAAGAGGGAAAAGGGCTCGCTAGGATATCGCATCCTATGCCTACGTATCTCATCTGGAATGAGAATCAGAGTTACCGTAGTTCGGCTCACGCATGCCAAACAAAACACACGTAGGAAACCGACTGCCAATCGCTGGACTTATGTTAGACTCCACACAAACAGGTAAACATGGAAACCGAATGCCAATCGCTGGACTTACATCAGACTCCGAACCAACAAACACACGCAGGAAACCAACTGCCAATCGCTGGACTTACGTCAGACTCCTACACACACAAAGGGTTTAACCGGACGCTGAATCGTCAAAAGCAACAACAAAGTTGAACAAACAAGCTAACAGGGAGTCTGGTACTCGAGCCTGCTAGCTGTCAAGCAAACACACACAAAAAAGAAAAAGGAGTGCCCGGAGAGATCTCGTACGATCTCCTGCCTACGTACCTCATCTGGTATGAGGATCAGGGCAACGTAGTTCCCCTTAACAGGGGAGAAACTTCTGCTAAACCAGAGACTGGGAAATGACAAACTAGAAGGGAGACTGACTCGAGCCTAATAGTTATCATGCAATCCACCATGGTCCTAGGTTGAGGTTTCTATCTAACTTGCACAGGTAGCAAGCTATCCTAAACAGCACAAGCAAAGCAAACAATCACACAAATAGCACACACTATATACAAACAAAGTGGGCTCACACAAGGTTAGGCTGTGAAACACAAGCCAACTGGAATCGGGTGATGTTAGCTCTTAACCCTAACATTGAGAGTTAGGGTGAAGCAGATGAAAGGGGAGTGAGGGGTGTGCCTCACAGCTCTTATCCCTGGCCTGGGAGAGCTTGACTCAAATAGAAGGTGTGGGAGTTCAGAAAGCAGGAACTCTTCTATCCACATGACTGACTCAACAAGGATCTTGGGTTAATATCCACAATGCATCAACATGTAATGTGAGCAAAGGGATGACACACTGACTAGCAGGAGATGGACTACACATCTCTTTTATCTGCCAATTGCCTTATCAAAGGACTTTTCCTGCTTGGCACAAAAATAAACAAACACAAGCATTGCCTCTTAAGGAGGACTTCAGACAGGTGCCTGCCCAAGTAACAGGACAGGTCTTCCAGACTACATGAAGTCAGTGAATTATACCTCTAGTGGTTAAGCAACCAAGCAACAGCAAAAGCAAGTTCAAAAGAACTTAAGCAACTAATGTACCTGAAAACAATCTAACTCAGTCAGTACACAACTCAAAAAGGTCAAACAGACAGTTCAACAGTCAACAGTCCACAAACAATGCACCAATATGCAAGGCACAAGCTCAACTCAAATGCGCTAAAAGCCGCCTACAAAACAAGTCAAGATTAGCTAATCATCAACCAAATAGTCCAACTCAAGCAAATGAATCAATTCCCTTATGACCATATGCTCCTTATCCTGAAAACAAAGCTCAAACATAAGCACAAACCACTAGGACAAGGCCTAGGGTCAAAGAGGGAGAAATAATTCAAAACAGAACATGAAAATTGACATGAAGCAACTTCAATCAATTAAGAACATCATCCAAAAGGTTCCACATCCATATCATGCACCAAAATCATTTCACAAGTCAAATAAGGCAAAGCATACAAGTTGGAAGCTCATTGAAGCAACAGAATAAACAAATCCACATTAATTTCAAAATGGTTCAATAAATCTCCAGAAAAATCATGGCTAACTGTAACACCTCAAAATTTGCCCTCCTCTCTTGGGACTAGCTTAACATATTGCATTGCATTTTTTAGGTCATTAGGCATTGCATCTTTGCATATCATGTGGCAACGAACAAGTCATCCTCCTAAGTCTTGATCAGAAGATAAAGAGGTTAAGATGCAAGCTAAGGTTTCACGGACTGATCATTAATCATCTGAGGATGTGTGATTCAAATTAGGGTTTCATGGTTCTTCAAAGAGATTGAGCTTCATCTTGGTTGAAATGGTACATCATCATCATCATGGTTTTGTCATCACCAGGAGATTCCTTATGCTTGATCATATTCCTTGAGTTTAGGGTTTTGACCTCTGGTCAACCCTAATCATCTGCATTGTGCCAATCAGGGCTTGTCAAGGAGATGGGGGTTTCAGTGGATATGGGGATCATCATATGGTTATATTTAGCTTATGGAAGCTAGGGTTTCGTCATTGAGCCATTTCATCAGGAGTTTGAGGCTCAAGTTCATCAGTCAAGCTGAAATTCATCTATCAATCAGAAAAGTCAACTGCGATCAACTGTGCCTGAATTCATGGATTTGGAGGAGGGAGAGGGTTAGAGACACTTCATTCATGTCTAAACAAGTTTCATTTGACATTTCAAAGATCAAGAATGAAGAAAATAAAGTCAAATGGAAACTTTCCAAAAATAGAAAGTGACTTGTAATTGAAAATTGCCAAACATGGAAAGTTTTTCTCCTCAAAATTACGTGTCCATAAATGCTTCAAATGAAAATTTGTTCAACATGAAAGTTGTATATCTTGCTCTCACCTTTCCAAAAAGTCCAAGAACATGAATTTCTCATTTATGGTTGGTAAGTTATGGATTGATCATTGTCCAAAAAAGTTGGATTTCAAAGTGGCATAACTTTTGATTCACAAGGCCAAATTGAGTGAGGTTTCTTTGAGCAAACTCCATTTGACATGTACTATCATAATCCATCATCACATTTCATGAAAACTCATCACATAAAAAGTGCATTTTTCAAGTGGACTTAATTTAAAAAGTGGAGGGAAAAAGTGATTTTGAGAAATAAGCATTGTTTTCACTCCATTCCTTTTGCACTAGCTCACATATGCTATTTGTAACTTGCTCAAACCAGAAAATTCCACTGTTACATTGGTTTTGCATGAGTGACGGTGAATTACTAATTGTCCATTTAGCATAAAAATGCATTTTACTAATCCACTTCATTAGCACTAATCTTGATTAAAAACATCATTAACATCACATATAAAAGGATAATTGTAACTGTTTTCACCATAATCATAACAGAATTCAGATCTAGATATGAAAATTACCAAAATTCTTCATCTTTCTCTCTCACTTTTTTTCCAAAAATTTGCATAAACATTGCATTGTTCTTCATCCATTCATCATCTATATGCATTATTGAAGCTAATTGAAGCAAGATTTCCTCATTTCCAAGTCAAATTTTGGACTGTTAAAGTGAGGTGCAACAATGGCAATTCAAGATTTCATCAAGATCGTGCGTAATTGAGCAACAAGACTTGTTCCATTCACTTCTACAAGCATCATAGAAGTTCTGTTTTCACATTTCAAGGCCTAAAACGCGCGATTTAGCAACTGTCCTCAAATTAAGGTGAGTTTTCGACTTCAATGATTCTTGAAATTGTTTGATGCTTTGGATAGATCTTGTTTAGTAGAAAATTCTGCACTTTGAACCACTAAATTTGGTTGAGAAACAAGGAAGTTATGATGATTTGAAGTTTCATGCATGTTTATGTTTTGATTCGATTTTTTTTATTTATTGAGAATTAGAACAAAATAATTATGGATTCATGATGTACGTTGTGAGAGCTTTCCAATGATATAAAGTTTGTGTGATTTGGTGGAGATTTGTTCTTGGACCTATGAACTCATGAAGAACATTGATGAATGCTTGAAAAAATTTCCAGAACCTTGCTAGATCCATAATTTTTCGTGTTTAGCTTGCTGATGCTGTTCGTGCTACAGTGGCGCGCTACCTTTTTTAAATGAACTACTGTAGCGCTTCGATCCTTGCTGAAAGCAGTTCCACTTTTTGCCTTGCAATTTATTTCCTTGCCTTCATATGACTTCACATGCTTCATTTCATCATTTTTTATTTTTTCTTCCACATGAAAAATCCATAACTCACAAACTATAAATCCAAATTGAATGAGATTTTTTCCACCATGATTCTTGTAGTCTCTACTATTTTTTGGTGATTTTTGTGGAAATTGTGCACGTGTAATTTTTGGAATGGTCTAGGGTTTGTATGAACATATATTTGCTTGCACCTTGCTTGGTATTTTGCTCATGAAATGATGATGCCTAATTAGAAATTCTTGAAATTTTGCATGCTTATTCTAGAGACCTTAATGGACATTTTGGTGTATGGTTTGTGATTTTTGAGTTCCTGGATTGAGAGATATGACATGATCATTAGAGGTGTGACAATTTGTGTCACACCATGTTTTGCTGGACTTAATGAATTTTGTTACCATTCCATATGGACTTGAAATGAGCTGAAATTTTGCATGTTGATACTTCTGGATGTTAGGTTCATATGTGAAATTTTCTGGAATTTTGGAATGTGTTTCCAATTTGATTGAGAATTTCCTTTCTGTTTGACAAAATGTGGAGTTTTTGTGAGTCATGTTTTTAAATGTTTTGTGAAATTCTGGATATGCATTGGATGGACTTGAAATTTTGTGGAGTGATTATAGACATCTTGAAGTTTGTCATGGTTTTGGTTTGGTTCATTTATCATGTTCCTCCACTGTTTTATGCTTGCTTGAAGTTGATACATGAAATTGTGCTTTGTTTGGACTTGTATGAGCATGCTTTAACTTGATGAATTTAATTGACTTGCTTCCAATTGTCCAATTGACCTGAAATTTGGTGTGATTGACATGTAATGGATGCTGTTTAGCTGTGAATATTTTGGAGATTTATTGAATTGTTTTGGATTGAGTTTGGATTGATGCATTCTGTTTGGTCCAATGAGGTTCTAAATTGCATGCTTTGCACTATTTCTTTCATGAAATGAAATTGATGGATGATATGAACATGAGACCAATTGGATTTGTTTTTAATTTGATTGAACTTGATTTTGGATAACTTTCATGTTCTGTTTTGAAATATTTCTCCTCCTTTGACCCTAGGCTTTGTCCTAGGGTTTGCTTCTCATGTTTGAGTTGTATTTTCAGGACAAAAGGCAAATGGCATGGAGGAATTAATGCACTTGGTTTGAGTTGCTCATGTGAATGATGTTGATTAACATTAATTTTGTTTTGTAGGTGGTTTCTAATTCATTTGTGTTGAGCATTGGCTTATGCTTTGCTTGATGCATTGCTTGTGTACAGTTAACTGTGTGACTTTTAACTTGTCTGTTTAACTGTTTGAGCTGAGTACTGACTATATTAGATTGATTTCAGGTACCTTAGTTGCTATAGTTCTTTGTGAACTCGCTTTGTGCTGCTGCTTGGTTGTGTAAACCAATTGAGGTAGAATCACTAACTCCATGTAGTCTGGAAGACCTGGCCTGTTACTTGGCCAGGCACCTGTCTGAAGTCCTCCTTAAGAGGCGATGTTTGTGCTTGTTTATTTTTGTCCCCAAGCAGGAAAAGACCTTTGTTAAGGCAATTGGCAGACACAAGAGGTGTGTAGTCCACCTCCTGCTAATCTGTTGAGTCGTCCCTTGGCTCACATTACATGTTGATGCCTTGTGGACCCTAACCCAAGATCCATGTACAGTTGTACAGTTGAGTCAGTGTCATAAGTGTAGAAGGGTTCCCACTTTATGGACCCACACTTCCTTTGTCTGAAGCTCTCCCTGGCCAGGGATAAGAGCTGTGAGGCACACCCCTCACTCACCTTTCATCTGGCTTCACCCTGACTCTCAATGTCAGGGTTAAGAGCTAACATCACCCTGATACAGTTGACTTGCTTTGGCAGTCTAACCCTTGTTTGAGCCACCTCTGTTTGGATATAGTGTGTGCTATTTGTGATTGTTTGCTTTGATTGCTTTGCCTGTTTAGGATTAGCTTGCTGCCAGTGCAAGTTAGGATAGAAACCATAACATAGGGCAATGATGCATGATAACATCTAGGCTCGAGTCCAGCTCCCTAGTAGTGTGTCTCCCTTTGTATCTGGTTAGAATTTCTTTCCCGTTCAGGGGAACTACGTCGCCCTGATCCTCATACCAGATGAGGTACGTAGGCAGGAGACCGTGCGAGGTCTCTCCGGGCAACCTTTTCTTCTTTTTGTGTGCGTTTGCTTGACAGTTGCTAGGCTTGAGTGCCTGACTCCTTAGTAACTTGTTGTTTGTTTCTTCTCGTGTGTCCGGATATGGATGTAAGACCAGCGATTGGCTGTCCGTATCCTGAGTGTGTTTGTTTGGTTCGGAAGCCGATGTAAGTCCAGCGATTGGCGTTCTGGTTCCATGTTTTCCTTTTTGTATTTTGTTTTGCTTCGGCGTGCGTGAGCCGAACTACGGCAGCTCTGATTCTCGTTTCGGACGAGATACGTAGGCATAGGACGCGATGTCCTAGCGAGCCCTCTCCCCTCTTCCTCCACCTGTGTTGTCTTCGGTGTGTGTGCGTGATGTTTGTGAGCAGTTTTAGCAACCTTAACCTATCTTTTAGAGCGTGGATCCCGTCGAGTACGACGGATGCGTAGGGGTGCTAATACCTTCCCTTCGCATAACCGACTCCCGATCCCATTCTCTTTGGTCGCGAGACCATGCTTTTCCCAGGTTTACTTCGAGCGTTTCCTTTCCCTCTTTTGGGATAAATAACGCACGGTGGCGGCTCTGTGTTGTTTTTGTTTTAGCCCGCCGGTTGTTTTTCGCGGATGCGACAGCTGGCGACTCTGCTGGGGACTGGAAGTTGACCTCTTGCTGGTCCATCTTCCCTAAGCGAGTCAGTCCTAGCGCTCTCTAGGATAGGGTTTGGTTGCTTTTGTTCTTTCATTTATTGCATTCATTTATTTATTGTTTGCATTTATTGTTTGCATTTATGTTTGCATTCATTCATATTCATCTGTTCATCTGGCTGTGCTGTGTTGTCTCTCTGTTGGGGTGGGAGTTACTCGAGGTAAAAGGCCCAATACCCAGACTATGAGTGAAATCTAGGAAACCTAGGAATAGAGTGATTCATGGGAAGCGGGTGGTATGCGCCACTTAGCGGAACATTGACATCACGAGCAGTTCAGACCCTGATGGGATATTATCGTTACATACTTCGGGTGTGTATATGATGATATTCTGTGAAAGGTTATTTATGTTGCGTTTCTCTCAACCTTACCCTGGCCTAGATGACACCCGTGAGTGGGGAGGGAATGATCTTTATTACAGGTACAAATGGTGACTTTGATGGTGACTTTTGGTTCCGTTGATCAGAGTCCTATTTATAAGCTGGATTTATGGGCATTTCTTGCCGAGACGCCGAAGTGTTGTCCATGTTATTTATTAGTGGGGATCCGTTTATTTCAGGATTCCCCGGACCGATTCAGAGGTTGTTATGGTTATCTGCTCAGAGATTGTCTGATGATGATGATGTATCTTTCAGTTCCGTTTATTTCGGAACCCTTGAAGTCGGATTTGTGGTTACATTTTCCTTCAGATGGTTGTGATCAGTTCAGAGGTCAGGCCTCAGAGCAACAAATGATCAGATGACTTGGAGGATGGCACAGTGCATTGCATTCACGCATCAGCATCATCCACATTTTGCATTCATCGGCATCTAACTCACGTTTATCCATACTCAGGGTACATTCTCGATTGAGATTCTGGTTGAGAGACACCCTGATGTCAGAATGTTATTATCAAATTATTATCCGTCTCGATGAAGCCAGGATCGAAAGACAAAATGTTCCTCGTATGGATAGACATTGCATTCATGCATGAAGCATAATAACTTGTATTCTGTTTTGCAGGTGTCAGTTTCTGACCTGTTTGATTGACACAGGAATAATGAATCTTCCCAACGCCGACCTTCTCGAATTAAAGGAGATGATAAAGGAGTTGCCCAATGTTGTGCAAGGGCTCGCCGTGGGGCAGAGAGCAATCGCTGAGAGGTTGGAGAGAATTGAAAGCTGGCTGAGAATGGGGGAAATCCAGGGAGATGCTCTGTCGTCCGGATTAAAGAAGCCCTCCGACAGTATTCAGCGTAAGAAGGAGGATGAATCAAGTGAGGTGCATGCCAAGAGGGGTAAGGATCGTTATCACCCGTACACTGCTGCGGTAACAATTCCCGCTGGTAATCAATCGGTACAGCAGCAACATCAGCCACCTCCACAAAGAACACAGAGAGCTGGGTACCAAGTGAGAAGAAGGACGACAGATCGTCATTTCGATAAGCCACCCGTGACTTATGCCTCTCAGTTTAAAAGGTTGATGGATCTCGGGTTGGTGCAGCCAAGGACATTGGTTCCAGGGAAACCGGATCAGAGGCTTGCAAGATATGATGAGAATGTCAGGTGCGAGTTCCATGCTGGTGCACTCGGGCATCACATTGAGGATTGCAAAGCTTTTAAGGATGTCGTTCAAGATTTGGTGGATTCTAAAGCCATCAATTTTGGTCGGATGACAGATGTTAATACTAACCCTGTGCTGATGCATGGCCCTATGGGGGTGAATGTGATGTCCAAAGACAAGAGGAAAATGGATGAAACGAACGGGGACCAGTTGAAGATTCCAATGTCTGTGGTTCAGAAGCGTCTGACGAAGAGTGGGGATTTCCCTGGTGTTGATAACTGTCGTGCGGTTGTCGCCACAAAGGGGCGTGCAATGATGAGGGAAACAATTCAAGGAATAATTGAAGTAGAAATGGACGATGTAAGATGTAAAGCACCCAGGCTGGCAGTTGAAACTGTCCAGGTGGAGAATGCCATTATTGCTGGGAAAGAGAAAAAGCCGTCCATTTCCTCTTACAAACAGGCAGTGGAAGTGGTGAGAAATGGAGGGATCCCAGGATGGGGAAGGATCATAGGCATCGTGGTAAAGGCGGATATGTTTGGGATTGGCTATCAGGAAGGCCAAGATTCGTCTGAGCAAAACAGAGGACGTTGTCCACCGTTCGTATTTGTCAGTGCCGGAATGTTGGATCCAAGTCACGCCTATACAGTGGGTGAAGAGATTGACAGTGACCGCGAGCTGGAGTCGTGGATAAAATCGTGCGTACCTGGAAGCTGGAAGGCCTAACAAATCATCACTGTCATTCTACTGGAAGAGTAATATTTCTGTTTTCAGATTTTATTTGCATGAAAGTCATACGTGTTTCCCGACACGTACTGGTTCATTGTAAGGGCCACCTCATGTTTCATTTTGCAACATTTTGCATCATAAATAAATGGATGTTTTTCAAATTAAAAATGGTGTTCCCTGTTTTTCATTTATTTTTGCAGTTTAAAAAACAAATAAAAATGGAAATGTTTGTTTTCATTTTTTCCCTTTTTGATTTGTCTCGTTCCGACTTCGAAAAGTAATTCTCCGGATCTCATTGATAACAATTTGGTTACACCTCATATGACTTCGACAATTCGATCTATCATGCCGAAGAAGAAGGCGAAGAAGATTGTGATATGCTGGAAGATTAGCCAGGTTGTCGAAACAAGAGGAGAAGGTGATTTAGCCGCAGGAAGAGCGAGTTGAGATTGTTAACCGGTATACCGCCGAGGTCAGAAAGTGAAAGTTGGGGCCGCTTCAGAGGCGAGTCGAAAGCAGAATGGTAGCCTTGTTGAGAGAGCATGTGGATACTTTTGCCTGGTCGTGTCAGGATATGCCAGGGTCGGGTACCGATGTCGTTGTGCACAAGCTACCATGGAGAGAAGACTATCCTCTAGAGAAGCCGAACGCCGGTGCCACGTATCAGGGTGACTTTGTTTCATGATATGATTCATCGTAGAATCGAATGCTATGTTGATGACATGATAGCAAAATCCCAAACAGAAGAGGGGCATCTGGTGGATCTGGCCAAGCTGAGTGGACCAGTTGAGACAATTCAAACTGAGGTTGAATTCAGATAAGTGCACTATCAGAGTGCGGTCCGGTAAGATGTTGGGGTTCACTGTAAGAGAGGAATCAAGGTTGATCCTGTTAAAAAAAAATGCCTGAACCGAGAACAAAAAAGAGGTTTGTGGTCTATTAGGTAGATTGAACTACATGTCATGGTTCACATCTCCTCTAACAGCCACGTGTGAACCCATATTCAAGCTGAGAAAGAAAAATCAAACGGTCAGGTGGAATAATGATTGCCAAGGGGCATTGAAAAAATAAAAGAGTGAGTTGCAGGAGCCTCTGATTCTGATGCCTCCCTATGGAAAGAGACTGTTAATCTGTACTTGACAGCCTTCGAGGGGTCTATAAGGTGTGTATTGGCTCAGCATGACGAGTCTTGTCGAAAAGAGCATGCAATTTACCTTAGTAAAAAGTTTACCGACTGTGAAACAATACATTCACTGCTCGAGAAAACTTGATGTACTTTGGCATAGGCTGCTCGCCGACTGAGACAGTATATGCTGGTTCATACCACTTTGTGGATTTTCAAGATGGATCTGATCAAGTACATATCTGAAAAGCCAGCATCGACCGGACAGGTTGCGAGATGACAAGTGATTCTGACCGAATGTGATATACAGTACACCGCTCAGAAGGCATCAAGGGGAGTGTATTATCTAATTACATCGCCCAGCAGCCCATTGAGGATTATCAACCAAGGAGGTTTGAGTTCCCTGATGAGGACATCTCGAGGTGCTCAAATCGAAACATTGAGAGTAACCGATCCCGGAGGAGGGGCCTGACCCTAAATCCGAACGGGTTCTGATGTTTGATGGGGAGGTTAAGGTGAATAAGCTTGTGCTGCCTGACTAGCATTTGAATGCACCAGCAAGGGTGGCTGAGTATGAAGTTGGTATCCTGGGTATCGGACGTTGGTGCGCACATCTGCTGGGGCAACGCTTTTCTCTTTGGTATATGGAATGGAAGCTGTGCTACCAGTTGAGGTTCAAATTCCCTCTTTGAGAGTCCTGATGGACGTGAAGTTGCAAGAGGCTGAATGGGTAAGGACCCGGTACGAAGAGTTGAGCCTAATTGAAGAGAACAGGCTGGCAGCCATCTGTCATGGGCAGTTATATCAGCAACGGATGAAGCGTGCTTTTGACCGAAAGGTGCGACCTCGGGTGTATCACGTAGGTGATATGGTGCTGAAAAGGATCCTTCCTCCTCAACGGTCGTAGGGGCAAGTGGACACACAGTTATGAATCCCATTCGTGGTCAAGAAGGTCTTCTCTGGTGGAGCCTTGTTGCTAACGATCATGGATGGCAAAGATTTTCCATCCCCTGTGAATGCGGACGCAGTTAAAAAATACTTCGTATAAAGAGACCCGCTGGACGAAAAGAATAAAATAGTCCAGGCAAAAAATGGGCATCCCGGCGAACCAAAAAACAGAAAGAAAGGTTCGGGAAAAAATTAGGGATAAAAAAAAACTGTACACCCGGCGAGTCGAAAACCTGAAAAGGCGACTTGGGCAAAAAAGGGTATCCCGGTGGACTGAAAACCCGAAAGGGCGGTCCAGGCAAAAGAGGGATTGAAACGAACAACTGCGTCTAGCATGATCGTTTGCGCTTTGGTTAAGACATCATGGATAATACCCGGTAGGGATCAGTTGGAATCGTCTTGTTCAGAAGGCAGAAAGCACGGAGAGTCTGAGGACATATGGGGTGTAACCGAGTTGGAACTCGATGAGATCATGGGTTCCACATTGCCATTAGGATAGATTTTTCCTTTTGTGCGCAATTACCTCTTTTCAGGAATTGCTTCCTTTTGTATTGCTCAATTTGAGCCACACACTTTTCAATCAATAAAATGCATATTCAGTCAAATAATTTTGTTTTTGTTTTTCATTACCGTTTTGATTGCAAAAACATCCGATTATTTTTGATAAAGAATCTTGCATTTTAAAACATACAGGTCCCTTCCGATGCATGTTTATAAGATTGAAAACTTGAAATCTTATTCGGAAGGTTGAGTGACCCAAGTGTTGAAATCTTGACACGCCTGGGGCACGGTTTTATCTAACGATCTATTTTGCAGGTGCTGTTAGGTATTTTTCACTCACTTGCAGGTTGTGATGTGGAAGCTTTGACAAAACAAATCCCCATGGAGTCCGATCAGGGACGAGCGAATGAATGGAAGAACGGTGAAAAGACGGCGAAAGGACGTACGACGATCCTTGAGAATTAATCAAGAAGACTCTTCAAAGTCTGAAGACTGAAAAGTCTGTATAAATCCCAGGAGTTCGCTCTCCGTCGAGCGCGGAGTGGTTTGGAATACAGGATGATGGAGCAGAAAAGGTCCAGACGAGTCTGGGAGTTCTCAAAATTGGAAAGCTGACAATGGATAAGAACGGTGAATGCCAGGGTTCGACGAGTCGACGGGTGTTCAGTACCAGAATTTCCTTATCTCTCCAAGCAGAGTCGTGAAATCTAATTCCCCAGCAGATCCAAGGTCTGTGGCTTCCCTAGCAGGGTCAGGATGGTTATCCCCAATAGGTTTTAGATTGATGCTTCCCCAGTCGCCAGGTCTGGAGGTTGCTCTTTCCCGGCGGAGGTATCTGTGAGGGTTTCTCAAGCAGAGTCGGGATTGTTATATCCCCAGCAAGTCAAAGACTGTTGTATCCCCACAGAATGCGTTGGTGATTTCTTCCCCAGTGAAGTCCCCAAACGGATCGGGTGCATAGGGGATTATTCAGCAAGGGTTGCCTATTTCCCAGTAGCAGTGCTATTTCCCCGGCAGGGTGGAGATGGAGCAATGGCGAGTTCCTCAGCAGAGTGTCTCGAGCTCCCCATAAGAGTCCCTTGAGGGGGATGCTTTTTTATGCATGCATCATTTAGGAGATCATAGCATATTGCATAATAAATCGCGTAGCATTTCCATAATTGTGGAGCATTACGCAGAAAAATCAATCATGCATCATATTGCAAGCATAAGCTGGTCTCAAGCCGTGGTCATCGTTTGAGAAGTGGTTGCCTAAGGGTGAAGGTGTTGCTCCGAGGAGTTTGGCGCCGTTTTTTATCAGCAATATTCCCCAGTAGTGCGATACTGGAGGAGATTTCTGTCGTGCGAGACAGAAGTTGGAAGATGTTACTCTGAGGAGTTTAACATCATGACGTCGATGTTCCCCAGTAGTGCGATACTGGAGGAAACTTTTTCGTCGGACAGAGATGGAAATAAAGATCGCGATCAGCGCGACTCGAGCCGTGGTTACCAGCCGAGAATGGGTTTTGCCGGTCAGTGAAGATGATACTCCGAGGAGTTCAGCATTGTGACGTTGGGTCAATGGTATTCCCCCCAGTAGTGCGATATTGGAGGAAGATTTCTGTCGTGCGAGACGGAAGTTTGAAGATGTTACTCTGAGGAGTTCAGCATTCTTGTGATACCAGTAAGTGTCGTGTCGATCCCCGTAAGGTCGAGTTTTCTTTGGTGTCAAGTAAACATCATTGTTCGATGTCCAGTAAACGTCGAGTTCCCTCCCAGTCATCAGTTAATGTCTGGTCGAGTTTTCTTTGGTGTCAGTAAACATCATTGTTCGATGTCAAGTAAATGTCGAGTTCCCTCCCAGTCATCAGTTAATGTCTGGTCGAGTTTTCTTTGGTGTCAGTAAACATCATTGTTCGATGTCAAGTAAATGTCGAGTTTCCTCCCAGTCATCAGTTAATGTCTGGTCGAGCTTTCTTTGGTGTCAGGTAAACATCATTGTTCGATGTCCAGTAAACGTCGAGTTTCCTCCCAGTCATCAGTTAATGTCTGGTCGAGCATTCTTTGGTGTCAGGTAAACATCATTGTTTGATGTCCAGTAAACGTCGAGTTTCCTCCCAGTCATCAGTTAATGTCTGGTCGAGCTTTCTTTGGTGTCAGGTAAACATCATTGTTCGATGTCCAGTAAACGTCGAGTTTCCTCCTAGTCATCAGTAAGTGTCTGGTCGAGTTTTCTTTGGTGTCAGTAAACATCATTATTCGATGTCAAGTAAATGTCGAGTTTCCTCCCAGTCATCAGTTAATGTCTGGTCGAGCTTTCTTTGGTGTCAGGTAAACATCATTGTTCGATGTCCAGTAAACGTCGAGTTTCCTCCCAGTCATCAGTTAATGTCTGGTCGAGCTTTCTTTGGTGTCAGGTAAACATCATTGTTCGATGTCTAGTAAACGTCGAGTTTCCTCCCAGTCATCAGTAAGTGTTTGGTCGAGTTTTCTTTGGTGTCAAGTAAACATCATTGTTCGATGTCCAGTAAACGTCGAGTTTCCTCCCAGTCATCAGTAAGTGTCTGGTCGAGTTTTCTTTGGTGTCAAGTAAACATCATTGTTCGATGTCTAGTAAACGTCGAGTTTCCTCCCAGTCATCAGTAAGTGTCTGGTCGAGCTTTCTTTGGTGTCAAGTAAACATCATTGTTCGATGTCCAGTAAACGTCGAGTTTCCTCCCAGTCATCAGTAAGTGTCTGGTCGAGTTTTCTTTGGTGTCAAGTAAACATCATTATTCGATGTCCAGTAAACGTCGAGTTTCCTCCCAGTCATCAGTAAGTGTCTGGTCGAGTTTTCTTTGGTGTCAAGTAAACATCATTGTTCGATGTCCAGTAAACGTCGAGTTTCCTCCCAGTCATCAGTAAGTGTCTGGTCGAGTTTTCTTTGGTGTCAAGTAAACATCATTGTTCGATGTCCAGTAAACGTCGAGTTTCTTCCCAGTCATTAGTCAGTGTCTGGTTGAAGGTGTTACTCTGAGGAGTTTAGCATCATGACGTCAGATCAACAAGGTTCCCCAGTAGTGCGATACTGGAGGAAATTTTTCCGTCGGGCAGAGATGGAAATAAAATCAAAGGACGTTACGCGATCAGCGCGACAATCGGGGTTCAAATGGAGAAAGGGAAATGTTGAGGCATTTTCTGGAGATCGGGGTTCAATTGGAGAAAAGGAAGTGTTGAGGCATTTTCTGGAGATCGGGGTTCAAATGGAGATTGGAGTTGAAGATTATATCCGGGATGAGGTCTTCAGGATTATCTTCTGTTCATGTGTCACCTTAGACTTTGGCTGAGGCCAATGGAGGTCGTTATGGGTGTCTTCTGAGGAAGAGATGCACATGTTACCTTCCTTTGGTGAAGGTGTACCCTCTGATATGTCGCCCTCAGAGTGGTGTTTGGTGTTATTTCCGACGTTGCCAACGGAATTATCACAGGAAAGGGGAGAACGGGGTTCAAATGGAGAAAGGGAAATGTTAAGGCATTTTCTGGAGAACGGGGTTCAAATGGAGAAAGGGAAATGTTGAGGCATTTTCTGGAGAACGGGGTTCACAATGGCGATCGCAAGTTATCGTCAGGCGACCGGGGTTCAAATGGAGAATGGGGTTCATTATTTTGGCAAACAAGATGTCGGGGTTCAAATGCACTGATCCGGGATCATTTGCGCGAAGGAAAATTTCGGGGTTCAAGAAAATGAAAAAAGAAAAGCAATCAAGAGAAAATTTTCGGGGTTCAAGAAAAACAAAAAGGGATCATAATCCCCAGCGGACGTGTGGTGTTCAGGCCATGGTTATCCCTGCGTTACCATTTGTTTTGGTATCCGGGTCGACATTCTGTTTCGGTATTCCGGCCGACTTTCTCCGTACCAGACGGATTTTTCTTCAAGATTGTTTCTTTGCCGATTCTGACAGGCGTTGTTGATTATTTCCCATCGGAGTGCAAATTGTTCGTCTGTTCTTGGTATTCAATCACTCTTCACCCTGATCATCTGAAAGCCGAGGCTGTTCATATCGACAGGTTCATAGTGGATTGAATAGGGGCAGCTGTAACACCTCAAAATTTGCCCTCCTCTCTTGGGACTAGCTTAACATATTGCATTGCATTTTTTAGGTCATTAGGCATTGCATCTTTGCATATCATGTGGCAACGAACAAGTCATCCTCCTAAGTCTTGATCAGAAGATAAAGAGGTTAAGATGCAAGCTAAGGTTTCACGGACTGATCATTAATCATCTGAGGATGTGTGATTCAAATTAGGGTTTCATGGTTCTTCAAAGAGATTGAGCTTCATCTTGGTTGAAATGGTACATCATCATCATCATGGTTTTGTCATCACCAGGAGATTCCTTATGCTTGATCATATTCCTTGAGATTAGGGTTTTGACCTCTGGTCAACCCTAATCATCTGCATTGTGCCAATCAGGGCTTGTCAAGGAGATGGGGGTTTCAGTGGATATGGGGATCATCATATGGTTATATTTAGCATATGGAAGCTAGGGTTTCATCATTGAGCCATTTCATCAGGAGTTTGAGGCTCAAGTTCATCAGTCAAGCTGAAATTCATCTATCAATCAGAAAAGTCAACTGCGATCAACTGTGCCTGAATTCATGGATTTGGAGGAGGGAGAGGGTTAGAGACACTTCATTCATGTCTAAACAAGTTTCATTTGACATTTCAAAGATCAAGAATGAAGAAAATAAAGTCAAATGGAAACTTTCCAAAAATAGAAAGTGACTTGTAATTGAAAATTGCCAAACATGGAAAGTTTTTCTCCTCAAAATTACGTGTCCATAAATGCTTCAAATGAAAATTTGTTCAACATGAAAGTTGTATATCTTGCTCTCACCTTTCCAAAAAGTCCAAGAACATGAATTTCTCATTTATGGTTGGTAAGTTATGGATTGATCATTGTCCAAAAAAGTTGGATTTCAAAGTGGCATAACTTTTGATTCACAAGGCCAAATTGAGTGAGGTTTCTTTGAGCAAACTCCATTTGACATGTACTATCATAATCCATCATCACATTTCATGAAAACTCATCACATAAAAAGTGCATTTTTCAAGTGGACTTAATTTAAAAAGTGGAGGGAAAAAGTGATTTTGAGAAATAAGCATTGTTTTCACTCCATTCCTTTTGCACTAGCTCACATATGCTATTTGTAACTTGCTCAAACCAGAAAATTCCACTGTTACATTGGTTTTGCATGAGTGACGGTGAATTACTAATTGTCCATTTAGCATAAAAATGCATTTTACTAATCCACTTCATTAGCACTAATCTTGATTAAAAACATCATTAACATCACATATAAAAGGATAATTGTAACTGTTTTCACCATAATCATAACAGAATTCAGATCTAGATATGAAAATTACCAAAATTCTTCATCTTTCTCTCTCACTTTTTTTCCAAAAATTTGCATAAACATTGCATTGTTCTTCATCCATTCATCATCTATATGCATTATTGAAGCTAATTGAAGCAAGATTTCCTCATTTCCAAGTCAAATTTTGGACTGTTAAAGTGAGGTGCAACAATGGCAATTCAAGATTTCATCAAGATCGTGCGTAATTGAGCAACAAGACTTGTTCCATTCACTTCTACAAGCATCATAGAAGTTCTGTTTTCACATTTCAAGGCCTAAAACGCGCGATTTAGCAACTGTCCTCAAATTAAGGTGAGTTTTCGACTTCAATGATTCTTGAAATTGTTTGATGCTTTAGATAGATCTTGTTTAGTAGAAAATTCTGCACTTTGAACCACTAAATTTGGTTGAGAAACAAGGAAGTTATGATGATTTGAAGTTTCATGCATGTTTATGTTTTGATTCGATTTTTTTTATTTATTGAGAATTAGAACAAAATAATTATGGATTCATGATGTACGTTGTGAGAGCTTTCCAATGATATAAAGTTTGTGTGATTTGGTGGAGATTTGTTCTTGGACCTATGAACTCATGAAGAACATTGATGAATGCTTGAAAAAATTTCCAGAACCTTGCTAGATCCATAATTTTTCGTGTTTAGCTTGCTGATGCTGTTCGTGCTACAGTGGCGCGCTACCTTTTTTAAATGAACTACTGTAGCGCTTCGATCCTTGCTGAAAGCAGTTCCACTTTTTGCCTTGCAATTTATTTCCTTGCCTTCATATGACTTCACATGCTTCATTTCATCATTTTTTATTTTTTCTTCCACATGAAAAATCCATAACTCACAAACTATAAATCCAAATTGAATGAGATTTTTTCCACCATGATTCTTGTAGTCTCTACTATTTTTTGGTGATTTTTGTGGAAATTGTGCACGTGTAATTTTTGGAATGGTCTAGGGTTTGTATGAACATATATTTGCTTGCACCTTGCTTGGTATTTTGCTCATGAAATGATGATGCCTAATTAGAAATTCTTGAAATTTTGCATGCTTATTCTAGAGACCTTAATGGACATTTTGGTGTATGGTTTGTGATTTTTGAGTTCCTGGATTGAGAGATATGACATGATCATTAGAGGTGTGACAATTTGTGTCACACCATGTTTTGCTGGACTTAATGAATTTTGTTACCATGCCATATGGACTTGAAATGAGCTGAAATTTTGCATGTTGATACTTCTGGATGTTAGGTTCATATGTGAAATTTTCTGGAATTTTGGAATGTGTTTCCAATTTGATTGAGAATTTCCTTTCTGTTTGACAAAATGTGGAGTTTTTGTGAGTCATGTTTTTAAATGTTTTGTGAAATTCTGGATATGCATTGGATGGACTTGAAATTTTGTGGAGTGATTATAGACATCTTGAAGTTTGTCATGGTTTTGGTTTGGTTCATTTATCATGTTCCTCCACTGTTTTATGCTTGCTTGAAGTTGATACATGAAATTGTGCTTTGTTTGGACTTGTATGAGCATGCTTTAACTTGATGAATTTAATTGACTTGCTTCCAATTGTCCAATTGACCTGAAATTTGGTGTGATTGACATGTAATGGATGCTGTTTAGCTGTGAATATTTTGGAGATTTATTGAATTGTTTTGGATTGAGTTTGGATTGATGCATTCTGTTTGGTCCAATGAGGTTCTAAATTGCATGCTTTGCACTATTTCTTTCATGAAATGAAATTGATGGATGATATGAACATGAGACCAATTGGATTTGTTTTTAATTTGATTGAACTTGATTTTGGATAACTTTCATGTTCTGTTTTGAAATATTTCTCCTCCTTTGACCCTAGGCTTTGTCCTAGGGTTTGCTTCTCATGTTTGAGTTGTATTTTCAGGACAAAAGGCAAATGGCATGGAGGAATTAATGCACTTGGTTTGAGTTGCTCATGTGAATGATGTTGATTAACATTAATTTTGTTTTGTAGGTGGTTTCTAATTCATTTGTGTTGAGCATTGGCTTATGCTTTGCTTGATGCATTGCTTGTGTACAGTTAACTGTGTGACTTTTAACTTGTCTGTTTAACTGTTTGAGCTGAGTACTGACTATATTAGATTGATTTCAGGTACCTTAGTTGCTATAGTTCTTTGTGAACTCGCTTTGTGCTGCTGCTTGGTTGTGTAAACCAATTGAGGTAGAATCACTAACTCCATGTAGTCTGGAAGACCTGGCCTGTTACTTGGCCAGGCACCTGTCTGAAGTCCTCCTTAAGAGGCGATGTTTGTGCTTGTTTATTTTTGTCCCCAAGCAGGAAAAGACCTTTGTTAAGGCAATTGGCAGACACAAGAGGTGTGTAGTCCACCTCCTGCTAATCTGTTGAGTCGTCCCTTGGCTCACATTACATGTTGATGCCTTGTGGACCCTAACCCAAGATCCATGTACAGTTGTACAGTTGAGTCAGTGTCATAAGTGTAGAAGGGTTCCCACTTTATGGACCCACACTTCCTTTGTCTGAAGCTCTCCCTGGCCAGGGATAAGAGCTGTGAGGCACACCCCTCACTCACCTTTCATCTGGCTTCACCCTGACTCTCAATGTCAGGGTTAAGAGCTAACATCACCCTGATACAGTTGACTTGCTTTGGCAGTCTAACCCTTGTTTGAGCCACCTCTGTTTGGATATAGTGTGTGCTATTTGTGATTGTTTGCTTTGATTGCTTTGCCTGTTTAGGATTAGCTTGCTGCCAGTGCAAGTTAGGATAGAAACCATAACATAGGGCAATGATGCATGATAACATCTAGGCTCGAGTCCAGCTCCCTAGTAGTGTGTCTCCCTTTGTATCTGGTTAGAATTTCTTTCCCGTTCAGGGGAACTACGTCACCCTGATCCTCATACCAGATGAGGTACGTAGGCAGGAGACCGTGCGAGGTCTCTCCGGGCAACCTTTTCTTCTTTTTGTGTGCGTTTGCTTGACAGTTGCTAGGCTTGAGTGCCTGACTCCTTAGTAACTTGTTGTTTGTTTCTTCTCGTGTGTCAGGATATGGATGTAAGACCAGCGATTGGCTGTCCGTATCCTGAGTGTGTTTGTTTGGTTCGGAAGCCGATGTAAGTCCAGCGATTGGCGTTCGGGTTCCATGTTTTCCTTTTTGTATTTTGTTTTGCTTCGGCGTGCGTGAGCCGAACTACGGCAGCTCTGATTCTCGTTCCAGACGAGATACGTAGGCATAGGACGCGATGTCCTAGCGAGCCCTCTCCCCTCTTCCTCCACCTGTGTTGTCTTCGGTGTGTGTGCGTGATATTTGTGAGCAGTTTTAGCAACCTTAACCTATCTTTTAGAGTGTGGATCCCGTCGAGTACGACGGATGCGTAGGGGTGCTAATACCTTCCCTTCGCATAACCGACTCCCGATCCCATTCTCTTTGGTCGCGAGACCATGCTTTTCCCAGGTTTACTTCGAGCGTTTCCTTTCCCTCTTTTGGGATAAATAACGTACGGTGGCGGCTCTGTGTTGTTTTTGTTTTAGCCCGCCGGTTGTTTTTCGCGGATGTGACACTAACCAGAACACATAATATGATCAACATACCAAAAATCAAGGCATTTGGACAAGTTTAAGCATGCTAAAGAAATTCCCTAAGGCAAGGCAAGCACAAACAAGCTCAATTAGGGCACAAAATGCTACATCAAGTTCACACAAGCCTAAAACAGAATTGACAAATGATAAATGTCTCAAACCAAAGCCAAAACAAACTTCAAAGTGTCTAGAAACAATGTACAAAATTTCAAGTTCATATGATAAACATCCAGCATTTCACAAATCATTGAAGTTCATGACTATTCAAAAGTCCACAAATGGTCAGCCAGCAAGAAAAATACCAAACAAATCAGAAATGAAACCAAAAATTCCACAAAAATTCATGATCAATCCTAACATCCAGAAGTAGCATCATGCAAAAAATCACATCAATTGGCATTTATTTGGCATGGCAAAGAAAATCAACAAGTTGAGCAAGCAATGGTGTGACACACATTGTCACACCTACATTAACCAGACCATATCTCAACAACCAGAAATGCTAAAAATGCAAGCTCAACACCAAAAGGTCCCTAAAGATGTCTAGTTTAAGCATGCAAAGTTTCAAGAGCATTGGATGAAATCTCATCATTTCACAAAGCATATGGCAAGGTAGGTCAAGAAAACACACACATGAACAATCCCTAGGAAAAAATATTTTTTCAACCGTGCACAATTTCTGGAAAAATAGTCATAGAAAACTAGAAATCATGAGGATCAAAATGCAAAAATTCCCAGGCCATTTGGATCATTAATCATGGAGTTATGAATTTTCTAAGTGAATGAAAAATAAAAAAAACATGTTGAAAGCATAGTATGAATGAATGGAATAAAGATGAAAATAATGCAAAGCAATTTGGATAAATGCCTCAGCCAGGACTCGAACCGGCCACGAATTCAAATTGGAGCGCTTAACAATGAAACTCTGTGTTTCATTAAAGCCTATGTGGCAAGGCCGTGCGCTCCTATCCAATCATTCTGCCATGCAACTACCACGTGGACCAACGCATGGATTGAAACACAAAAACACATGCACAGCGCGCTAAACAAGATCAAACACACTTCTGGAATTAAAACCCTAGGATCTTCATGCGCATTCATACGTGTTCTTGAGCTCAAGAACACACTTGTCCAGAAATTCACAACCAGCACACCATTGGATTCGTCTTTCAACATACAACACTAATCTAAGCTCAATTTAACCTAATTCCACATGTATCCAGAGATTCAAGCCAAAGAAGTTTCATGTATCAATCTTAGATCTAACATATCTCACTCGTTTCTCCATGAAAATCAATGAGACAAAGCTCAGCATACTCAGGGATGAAAGATCTACAACATGCACATAAACATTTCAAGAATTGAGGAACTCTAATTCTAACCTTCAAGCAAGTGCAGAAATGAAATTGTAGCTTTCAGGCCTTGAGAAGTCCAAACAGTTGCTCCCACACTTTTGTATGATGATTTGGATGAATGCTTGATGCTCAACCTTGCACGATTTGGCCAGAAAATCCAACTGCCATTGATGGAGGTGAGCTTCAACCGTTCCAAATCAGCTCGAAAATTGATGGATCTTGCTTCCAAAATGTCCAATTATGCTTGTGGATCAAGGATTGATCAAGAACAAGGCAAGGTTTATGAAGAAATTTGATGAAAAAGTGAGAGAACCAAATGAAGAAAATTGTGAAAAATGGATCTAAATCTGAGAATTCTGAAGTGTTAATCTGTTTTTCTGTTATGCTTAGCTATATATATGGTGTGCTAATCAAACTCTTAATCACAATTAAGCCAATGCAAGTGGATTAAGGGAAAACCAAGTGTTTATGCAAATGTGAAATCCACCTTATGTATGTAATGACCAATGCTACAGTGCACATTTCTGCTTGGAAATCAACTTAAAATGCTATGTGGAAGCCAAATGCAATGCTTGGAAATGAAAACAATGCTTAATTTTTGAATTTGAACTTTCCCTCCAAAATTCAAATGGAAAGTCAAATATTTTTGTGATCACAATGCATGGCCTATGATTCATGAATTGGATAGTACATGTCAAGAGAGAAATGTTACAAAAAGAGCCATCTCATTTGGCCTTATGGTTTGAAAGTTATGCCTTCTTGAAGTTCAAATTCACTTGACCAAGATTTGACCATATCTCTTCAACCACACATGAGAAATTCATGATCTTGGACTTTTTGGAAAGATGAGAGCAAGATATTCAACTTTAATGTTCAACAAAATTTCATTTGAAGCTTTCTTGATGATGTAATCTTGAGGAGAAAACCTTTCCATTTTTGGCAATTTTGAATTACAAGTCACTTTCTATTTTTGGAAAGTTTTGTCCTGACTTTATTTTCTTCATTGTTGATGTTTGAAATGTCAAATGAGACTTGTTTGAACATGAATGAAGTATTTCTAACCACTTCCCACCTTCAAATCCAACAGTTGACTTTTGGTTGACTTTTGTTGACTGATAGATGACTTGGTCATGCACAGATGAATCTGAGCCTCAATCTCCTGATGAAATGGCTCCAAAATGAAACCCTAGCTTACACAAGCTCCAAAAAACCATATAATGACCCCCATCTCCATGAAAGACCTCATCTCCTTGCAAAACCCTGATTGGCACAATACAACTGATTAGGGTTGACCAGAGGTCAAAACCCTAATCCCAAGGAACATGATCAGGCACAATGAACCTCTTGGTGATGATGAGACCATGATGATGGTGATGTACCAATTCAACCAAGATTATGATCAAATCTCCTTGAGGAACCAAGAAACCCCAATTGAAGCACAAACCCTCAGATGGCTAGTGATCAATTCATGAGACCCTCAGGCCTGCATCTATTAACCTCTCCATCTTCTGAGCAAGACCTAGGAGGATGACTTGCTTATTGCTTCCACATGATATGCAAAGATGTAATGCCTAATGTCCTAAAAAATGAAATGCAATATGCTAATCTAGTCCCAAGAAAGGAGGGCAAATTTTGAGGTGTTACAGCAAGCCCGTTCACTTGGTGGAGGTCTTGTTGGGATCAATAATGTCACACGAGTAGTCGTGGTTAGGCATTACTCTTTCCAATATAAACCTTAGAAGCCAAGGACCTTAGATACCTAACCCATCTTGGCCTATTTTAGGATGTGGTGCGAAGGTCGTTCAAGTGTAAGATTTGATACGATTGTTACGCGATACTACACTCATAAGAGTCTCTCTTGAGAATATTTTTGGAATAAGAGTAGTTGTTTTATCCGATAATATCCGAAAGATGAGATGATGACTATGGGGACCTTTTTAGAACATGATTGTCAGGTTTAACCATAGTACACTCCCATTGGGTGGTTCTTAACCGAGACTCCATGCTCGTGACTTACAACAAACCCTTGATTCTCGGTTGATCCATTCTCGTATATCTTCAATATCAATGGAACTTGGGTGTTGATAAGGTGTAAACCATAATCCACCAAAATGGATGATTGATATTGATGATGATTTGAGCCATCCCGTGACCTTTGTGTGGTGTGACCTGCTTGATTCTTGAGTGTGATTGTTGCATCCATGCATTCATGCATTCATTTGCATCCATATCATCAACAATGAAAATTTTCAAGGAACTTAAGAGGTCTATTTGCAAATTTTCAGACATAGATAAACAAAGAAGGAATACGAAGAAGTACAGTTTCAGACAACCCGACTTGAAAGAATTAAGGAGTTTGACATCTTATGTATTAGAGCCCTTGGAGTTCAAAGCTCGCCATGGGAAACTCCTGTCTATTCTTTCTACCGAGGTTGCTGAAGGTCTGATGAGTGTGTTGGTGCAGTTCTACGATCCTCTGTATCAGTGCTTCACTTTTCCGGATTTTCAGCTTTTACCTACACTTGAGGAGTATGTCTATCATGTGGGTATACCTATTATGGATCAGTTGTCGTTCAGTGGTTTAGAGAAGGTTCCGTCCTCTCAAGAGATTGCTGATATGCTTCATGTGGGTGTATCTGATATTGTTGCTCATATGACTACCAAAGGTGGAATTCAAGGTCTCCCATCTGATTTTCTCATCGCCTAAGCTACTTTGTTTGGGAAGGCCATGAGTGAGGACGCCTTTGAAGCCATATTCTTACTACTCATCTATGGGCTAGTGTTATTTCCCAACATCGACAATTTTGTGGATGTGAACGCTATTAGGATTTTCTCTTCTCTTAATCACATTCCGACTCTGTTGGGTGACACTTATTTCTCTTTGCATATGAGGAATGCAAAGGGTGGTGGTTCCATTGTGTGATGTCTACCTCTGTTGTACAAGATGTTTATTTCGCACTTGCCGCAGACGCTCGCCTTCAAGGAAAATAAGGGATGTCTACGGCGATCTGCAAGACTTATGTCTCTCACTAATGATGATATCTCTTGGTATAACCGTGTTTATGATGGCGTTCAGATTATCGATTCTTGTGGTGAATTCTCCAATGTGCCTCTTCTCGGTACATGTCGAGGAATTAACTACAACCCTGCTTTGGCTCGCCGTCAGCTTGGGTTCCCCTTAAAGGATAAACCTAACAATGTTTTGTTGGAAGGCGTGTTCTTTCAAGAGGTTAAAGATCCCCAGAACTTGAAGGGCAGGATGGTCCGCGCGTGGCGCAAAGTTCATAGGAAGGGAAGGAAGGAGCTTGGTCCGAAGAATTGCATTACTTTGGAACCCTACACCTCTTGGGTGAGGAAGAGAGCTCTTGAGTATCGTATTCCATATGATTATCTGAGACCTGCCCCTATGGTTATGGTTGGGCCTTCAACTCTCCCTAACCAAGGAGTGGAGGAGTTGAGAGATGAAGACCGGTCGCGTGCATGGGTTCGTGAGCGTGAGGAACTTCTTCAGCAACTCAAAGATAAGGATGCAGTGATAAAGTTTCTAGAGCATCAGGTTATTGATGAACCTGATGATGTGGTTACTTCTCTTCTTCCTCACTTATCTAGGTTATGGAAGAGGAAGTATGATCAGCTCGCCAAGGAGAAGGCCGACATGGAAGCAGCTTATGAGAGAGAGGTGAAGAGGCTTCGTGCAACTTATCTTCCGATCTCGAGAGCTTTGGACGATTGTTTCTAGGGCTCCGTAGGATGTTCATTCTCCTTTTCTCTTGTATTGTATTTGGTTACCAAAACTGTACTACTTCATTGGTGTAAAAAGTTTCCAAATATTATTGATATGAGTATTCCATATATGTCTTAAGAGTAAAATATTTTCAAATATTTGCAAATAGATCTCTATAAAGTTCCCCTGATTAAAAATAAACCATATGCACAAACATTGCATGCATCATATGCATAAGCAGGTTTTGTTTTGAGCTCTTGATCAGTGGTCTAATTCTTTGCTCTTCATTTATTTTGAAGACAAGCTGACGCACCGGTATAATACTCAAGCCAATAATCCAAGGATAAAGGATCATTTAGAGCAAGAGAACAGGTAATTGAAGGAAGAGATTTCTAGGCTGACTGCCATGATGGAGTAAGTCCTGGCTGCATAAAGCCAAGCTTCACCAACTCTTGCAACTCCTCCTACGAGGACGGTTATATCTGAGGTAGTTGCTTCAACGGTGCCTGCTGCAACAACCCATTTCGCTCCAACTATGTCAGCTGGGTTCCCTTGGGGAATGCCTGCTAATTTTGTGCCAGAGGGTTTTGCTCCTACTTTCGCTTCTCTGCCGGCATCTAGCCCGGTCCTATCTGTGCCACCTCCCGTTGTGCACACCTTACCCCGTGTTGAAGACACCATCTATCATTTCGAACCGTCTGAGGGTCCGGATGTTTATGAAAAGATGGACGAGATGAAAGACCAATTCTTTGAGTTGCGCAAGGAATTGAAGACTTTGAGGGGTAAAGACCTCTTTGGTAAAAGTGCTGCTGAGTTGTGCCTAGTGCCCAACGTGAAGATCCATATTAAATTCAAAGTACTTGATGTTGAGAAGTATAAGAGAAACACATGACCGCTTAACCATCTTGTTATGTATGCTCGTAAGATGTCAACACAGACCGACAACGACCAACTGCTGATCCATTACTTTCAGGATAGCCTGACAGGTGCTGCGCTTCGGTGGTATATGGGGCTGGAGAGTTCAAGCATCCGCTCTTTCAATGATTTAGGCGAGGCTTTCGTCAAGCAGTATTGTTGTACCTCGGGAAATGAGAACACGACTTTAAGCGAATCGCAATCGCACGCTCGCAATTATGGACTGAACAGAGTCGCCACCGAACTTTATTTATTCCTAAAAAGGAAAGGGGAAATATCGATAAAACTGAAGAAAGAACGACAATAATATTGGTCATCGCAACCAAATCAGGGTTCGGGAGTCGATTACGCAAGGGGAAGGTATTAGCACCCCTCACGTCCGTTGTACTCAAAGGGAACTGTTAGGTTAGTTGTGTACGTTAGTTTGAAATGTTAGGCTTTAATTTATTAAGTGAGAAAGAAAGAAAGGATGAGAGGAGAATATTTTTGGATTTTCGACGAAGGACTAAACCTAAGTTTTTTATTAGTGGGCCTGACAAGATTTACAAATCCTGCTCCTACGTATCTCAATAGAGAAGTCAAGGCTTACATATTTATGGGTAGAAAAATGTTTGTTTGTTGGTCGATTTTAGAGAAAGCTACTCTGTGTCAAATCGACGAAAATATTGTTGGACTACCCAAAAGAGGTGGAGAAACATTGCCTTGCATTGTTTTGAAACAAAGTACCTTTCGTTTGAGAAAAGGTTTAAGAGTCAATCGCACGGCGGCGAGAAAAAGAAATTGATTGGTTTGATGTGTTTTGAATAATGGCGAGAACTTGGATGAGCGAGATATCCATCTCGAATCCTAGTCTTAGGAGTTCGTGGTATCCACCACGTTCCATTTCCATCTTATTTGCAAAAGGTGTTTAATAAGGATTAGGTGTTTTGAATTTGATTGAGAAAGGGTGTGAAGAAACCGCATTGACAATTTTAAATGATGGCGAGAGCTAAGATAGGCGAGACATCCACCTCGAATCTTAATCTCAGGAGTGCACGGTGTTCTATTTCCATCTTTATTGAAAAGTGTTTAGATAGGAATTAAGTATTTTGAGTTTTGTTGTGAAAATAACTTGACATTAGATCAAACATTTGATGAGCGATTGAGAAAGATTTTAATGGGGGTTTGAGAGAAACATAGTAGATAAATTTGGATGATGGAGAGAGCTAGGATAGGCGAGGCATCCACCTCGAATCTTAATCTCAGGAGTGCACGGTATCCACCATGTTCCACTTCCATCTTTATTGAAAAGGTCTTAAATATGAATTAATATTTTTTTGAGTTTTTATTATGAAAAATGGCTTGACGTTGGATCAAGCATTTGATGAAGGTTTGAAATAAATGGAATAGAATGGGAGGAAGAAATGGATTGATTTATTTATTGAGAAAATACTTGACGTTGGATCGAGTCATTATTTTTGATCTTTTGGAAATGGTTGATTTTATTCTTGTGTTAGTAGCTAACTAAACAGTCAAGCAATAAAGAAATAAAACAGTAAAATTATTACATGTCATGGGAGTGGGGGTACATTTTGTCGAATGGGGATTCAAAGTAATGAAATAATTAAATCGGGCCCAAACAACAAAAAATGCGATGTATGAGAGTAAGTGCAAGAGAACTGTCTCGTTGTAAGAAGGCCCAAGAGTAAGCCATGTGAAGAAAATAACACAACAAGTTATATTTACAACATACTTAAAAATTAAATCGAAAAAAGATAAAATCGGGATTTGCACGGATGGAAATTGAGGGACACACAAAACCTAAATAATGTGCTCAAAGCCGGTTTGCGCATGTTGACAATAATTGAAATGTCATATGCGATTAATCAAAACGCGGCGAAATACTATCAATATATCGATAAAAATAATCATGGATAAATAACAAGAAAATTGCCAAATCGATAAATTAAAAATCGATGTTTGAACAATAAATCAAGGACAAACATTAAAATCAACAAGTGTTTAAAAAAAGAGGAAAAAAAAAGAAAAAAAATCATAAAAGGTTTAAAAAAATAAAAAATGGTAATAATAAATAAAAACTAGTAGGAAATGGAAAGTATATTAAAAACAAGAAATGTTAGAACCCACGGATCAAACCCAGAACCTAGGGTTTACCAAACAACATTTCTACCACTAGGCTATAACTATTTTGTTATCCAAATATCGCCTGCATTACTATAAATATAATAAATAGGCGCTGAATATAATTAAATAACAAATATAACAGTAGCAGTAGCAGGTTCTTGTAAACATATTTATCTTAGTCCAACAATCATTTTTCTTTCCATTTGAACATCAAAATTTTACAGAAGATAACCAAACAAATGGAAGCTTTAAGGAAGCTAAAACGGAGAAATCGAAATAGAAACTCGAAAAGGAAACTAACCGTTTGCGGCGAGATTGACCGACGGATGTAGGTAAGGTTTCGTCTGAACCGGTCTTTGATCTTCTTGTCCGTTCTTCACCACCAAGAAAAACTATGGTTTTCTTTTCTCCTTGTCGTCGACCTCTTTTTTTGTTGGTGAACAGTAGCGGCTCCTCTAAAAAATTAGGGTTTCTTCGTGAATAGTAATTGCCCCTCCTTTTATATGGCTAATCTCTTCTCTGCTGTGTTGCTGTGTTTCCTCAGACTAGTGGAAAATGTTTGTACGGAAGACGTTTTGAATTTTGTCCATATTCAGCTTGTGGTCCCTCTTCCCTCTACTCAATCTTTCACCGTTGGTAAATGAGCTTATTTACCACGGTGTATTTTGTTTGCCTTCCAGTGTCGTTCCCTTTGAAAGTGTAATTTGAGATTCGTTCAGCATTCCAAGTCCGGCTATTTTCTGCTTGCTTATGCAACAACTTAAGTTCATGCCATAAGGGTTCTAATGCTGAATTGACTTGATCTTTGAAGGCAAGCTTTTGAGAAACCTTCAAGGATGATGAGTAGCCTTGTAGTGCTTGAGACTCGCCAACAAATGCCAACATTACTCGGATTTGCATAACCGTCTTCTCTATGATGTCGCCAGCTTGAGAAAGAGCTTCTTGGCCCTTACTAGAGAGCTTCCCAAAATTGTGGTATGAATGTCTCTGATTACGGCTATCATAGGAACTACAGCGAGAGTAACCTAAGCCAATATCCAAACAGCGGTGAATCCGTCAACAAAACCAGAAACAAAAGTAGCCATGTAGTGAATGATATTTCTCAACTTCTCACTAATGGCATCCTGGACCATGACAACATCAATATTGATTGCGAAAACAACGTCCGAAGTTCAAACCGCAGTGTCGAAGACTTCAATGTCTTGTTTCAATGTAGCTTCGAGATACTTGATTCTCATCTTGGTTGACTATCGCTCTCCTATGGCATTCCGTGTACTATTCTTTGTTGCGAGCATTTGACAGTAAAACCAACAGTACGGTCCAGAAAAGAACCAGAATTGGACATAACTGTGGATTTTGGATCTCCGGTCTCTATGGGAAACTATAACATTCTATGAAAATACTGATAGTAATTTCCCATTTCCATTTCCGAAGGCTAACCGGAGATATATACTTAGTAATTAATTGATGCTGCAGGATCAATCCAACTTCTTTGCTGCAGAAGATTGTTGGTGCAATTTGTCTGTTGAGTTTAGAGGTTCTGGATCCACATCTACATCGCTTCTTATAGGTGTCGCACAATGATCCTTCCATATGTTAATCGAAGGGTCAGAACCAGAACTGCTTATGCTATTATATCCATTCAGAAACGTTGAATTTGTGTTATGAGACAGACAATCATCCATTGTGAGTCTCTTAGAATTCTGCGAAGAGCTCCTTAAAGCTTTGAGTTTAGCCTTAGTTGATTCTGTCAAACTCATGTAGCTTGGTACATCTTTTTCCTTTCTTGCTTCCACCGTAACAGTAGTATTGCTGAATGGCATAATAGATGGAGATCCAGATGTACATGAAGACGATGTCACGCTATCGTCATTCATGTACTCGGAGCTTACGGTGGAAGAGGATGGAGATTGCTGATAGATTTTAAGAGATGAAATCCTAGTTGTCATGCCATTCTGTCTTGTTTGAAAAGTAGGAACAAGCTTTTCACTCTTCCTGTTTGACATTGGACTCTCCCATGGCTTTTTGGCCATCCAGCGTTCTAACAAACCGTTTCCTAAGCTCTTGTTGTCGCGATTGTGATGATGCTTGAGAGGAGTCGTTGATTTTCAGTTCAAACTAGCACTCATTCTTGACTGTGCGGAAAGAGAGTACGTCATTTCTCTATCCCTCTTGATTTCTCCTTCTTGTCTCAGCCTTAGCTTTGCTTTAACTTCATCTGCAGTTCCAGGAATTTCACACCATCTTTTCTCTATTAGTTTAACAGAATCAGCTTGGTTGCGATGGTCATCTAACAACTGTTGAACTGCTTTGCCTTTTGGAGAATTCCTTACATTCCTAGTCCTTACGCAAGCTTGAACTCTAACAAGAGCCTGCATGCACCTTAGAGTAACTGCGGCTTGTTTTCGCACTTGTCTGCCTCTAAATATAGCTTGCAGCTCAACCACTGCCCTCAGTGCCCTCAAAGCTCTTCTAGCCAAGAAGGCTCGAAACAGAGCTTGAATTCGAATAGCCTCCCATTCCTGCCTGATCAGGTTCAAATCCTTAGGTTGAGCTCGAACCACCACGGCAACCGCAACAACAGTAAGAGAGGAGTCGCACACGGAAACAGTACCACCACCACCACTCTTCTTCATATTTGAAGAAGAAGATCCTTCTGAAGATGACTTACATAGTTGCTATTTCTTCTTAGTAGTACCACTCGTCTTCTTCTCTTGATCGGTTGTTGTGGTTGAAGATGAGATTTTTTTATGAGAAAGAAGTGATTTGAACCATTTTCCTGAGGCACCCATTGGAGTGAAGAAACCATTTTTTGTTTGAGATAGAAAAAGAGAGTTTTTTTATTCACATACTCGCGCATATACTTATACTGAACCTTACAAGCGGTATAGATTGTCCAAAAGGTGTCGAGTTTACTACAAAAGATCGGCGTCATATTGAAACAGTTGTTATAATTTGTAGCTTGATCAACAGAAGAAAAATTTCTCTTGAGATCATAAGAACTACGCATAGCATTGTCGAGACAAGTCAACGCCTCGGAAACAAGCTTAAACGCCCCATCAGCTCCAGCACATTTGTCCTTATCTGGATGAAGCAACACTGCCAACTTCTTGTACTTCCTCTTGACAGACGCTTCATCTGCATATTTCCTGCTCCTGCAATTTCCATGATAATGACGGATGATGCCGAAATTGTTTCTTTTGAGTGGCTTGAGATCTATTGGTCATTTCTCTATCAACATTTGTCCCAAAAACATTTCTGATTTGGTGGTGGTTATCTTCAGCATCCAAATTCTCATCATCAGCAGTCCAAGCATCGTTTCCCAAGTTGTTACGGACACCATGACTAGTCAATCCAGTGTTCATCTCATCCCACATGTACTCCTCTTCCTCAGAATTTTTCCAGCTACTTGACATCACATTTATCTTTATGCCAGTTATATTTCGTGTTGGCTGATGTTGTGCATCCGAAATAGTAGTAGCTTCAGTATTTGAAAAACTATGCTTGAGGCCAACACCATTTCTTTGCCCAGATATGGACCCTGAAACACCGACAGCAGTTTTGTTGTACAAAGTTCTGTGTCCTAACTCGGTTATGCTGCCATCAGTTCTTCCAATACCCATGCCCATATTCCTTGAAAGATTGGAACCATGTTCACTGCCTCCATAGGATGCACTGATGCTCTTTTCTAGAACAGGATCGTCGAATGGGTCTCTATGAGTGTGCTGATTACTCTTGCTAGACTCCTGAACACGTTGACTGCTGGAGTGAAGCCCAGTTCTTTGTCTATAGCCTGAAGGGTCTGAGGAGGAAAGACTCCTTTCCAAGTTCCAAAAAGGTGTTTCATACTTTGACGGATAGGAGGATCAACCTGTCTGTATGCCTTGCAGAACACCTCGGGTAGTTTGGCAGCAAAGTATTTTATGTAATCCCACCCAATATTCTTAACAATAATTTCTAAGAGATAAAGAGATGGCAACTTTTGTTCACTAGGAACCTCTAGAATGTTAGCACATATAGTGGCAGCAACGGCCTTCTCAGCAGCTCGATTTTTGCCTGCAATTATAGTCAGGTTAGTAATTATCAATTTCGAATTGAAAGTGAGCTCTGCAAGCGCACTCTTATACTGAGCCACAAGCTCCTGAAACGGCAACGGCTGAGGCTGGTAACCACCATCGACATTCTCCTATTCTCTTTCATTCTATCATTGTTGCTCCAGAAGCACACTTTCAGAGGCCTCCTTAAGTAGCAATTCTCTTGCCTCTTCTTTTGCTGTCTTCCCTTTGTCGGCCTTCTTTGTTGTCTTCCCAGTATCCTTTTTCCCTACACCGACAGCTTCTCTACTAGGTTGATCTCTCTTCGTTGAATGGTTAGATTGGGCATGATCCAAGCCATCTTCATCATCATACATCCGGAAACGGCCCTTTGCTTATTTTGTGTTCTTAAAAGCAACAGATTCAGCAACATAAATGCCTTGCTTTGCGGAAAGCATCCCTTCAGGTGTATGAAAGATCTGGATGTCATTCTCTGAAAGTGTATCATGAGAAAACCGCTCGGGAAGATTTAGCAGATGCTTCTCAAACTCTGTGTATGTATCTCCGGGGATTATAGTCATCAAGTTAGACAGTGATGATATTTAAATATTATGAACTAATCACATACAATGTGTATGATTGACAATGATTGAATGAATGTGAGAAGGTCCTTGGTCATAAATGAATGATTGGAATATGATGATTATGTGGGAATCTTTGAACATGACTGAATAGAAAATCTCAATATGAAACGAAGAAAATATGAATGCAAATTTTGAAAAATGTGAAAAACATAAAAATATGAAATAGTAAATATGAACATGAATGAAGGAGTATGTATGGAATTTCTTTGAATTATGAATGAATGGAAAAATGAATATGTATGATGACCCAAAATAAAATATTTTGCACTTGACACATGATTTACTTGAAAGGGGGGTGAAAACTGGTAGTAAGACAAATGACAGATGAATAATCACCCCGATGAAATTGGAACGAAAGATGAAACATGAGGTTCACTTGATTCTAACAAAGGAAAGAGTTTTTAAATCTCGCATGGCTAAGGAGATTAATCATCTTATACCAAAAATCAAGAAACAAAGCCCAAAAGACCAACATGGACTAGTCGTGGTAGCAAGTCCAACAACTAATGTTGGCGGGTAGCATAATGACTAGATGGAATGGTCATGAAACAAAGAATGCAAACGAATGATTGATGGAAAAAAATTCAGGGCCAAAATCGGGGTATGACAGTTGCCCCTATTTAAACATCCTCCACCAGAGAAAAATGAAACAACACTTTTTCATCGGATCGCAGTGGGGGATGGTTAAATACCATGGAGACCCAGATTTTGATCCTGAAAAATGCAAATGCTATGATATGATATGCATGGATGCAGGATTCTTTATTTCTGAATTTATCTGTTAGGGACACGATGAATCCTTAACAGGAGATGCTACTAGACAGACCAATCTGTGGGGAATACTGATGGTCCACAGGGAAACAGACAAAAAAGGGTAAAACAACTCGCTGGGGATAACAATCCTATTGGAGAGTCAGATACACACTGGAGAGTACTCAATGTGAAATTCGATGAACGACACTTAGAATACAAGAGATTTCGACAATAAGTTCACACATGACTTACTAATGACTCGAATATTTTTAGAAAATTTCCACAACAAGTTCATAGATGACTTGACGACACTCGAATAATCAAAGAAAAAGGTTCTTCAAAAATAGGTTCAGACATGACCTGGTAATACTGGAATAAAAGCTCAACAGCAGGTTCATACGTGACTTGACAATGCTAGGGGATATCAAGAAGTTCTGACAGCAGGTTCAAACATGACCTAACAACATCAGAAAAAATCAAAGAGAGTGTATCAACAAGTTCATACATGACCCGATGACGACTGAAATAATCATAGAGAAAGATTCTTCAAAACAGGTTCAAACATGACCTGGTAATACTGGGATAAAAGCTCCACAGCAGGTTCATACATGACCTGACAAAACAGGAACATTCAAAGAATTTTCAACAACAGGTTCATACATGACCTGACAACACTTGACTATTCAAAGAATTTTCAACAGCAGGTTCATACATGACCTGACATCACTTGGGAAAAATCAAAGGGAGTTTTATCAATAGGTTCATACATGACCTGAGAATATTGGAAAACATACAAGGCAAGTTTCATCAATAGGTTCATACATGACCTGAGACTTTATAATACATCTGATAGTTCTAGAGATTTTTCACAAGAAATTCATCCAATCACAGATTTTGGAGATTCCTAACAGGGAATTTATGCAAAACAAAGATAAACGGGAGTCTTCTTATAAGTAGATCATCCACGCAAAAGGCTACGATGATTCTTTACAGAGAAATCAAACACGAAAAACCTCCAAGCTTCTGGGAACTCCTCAAGATGGTGAGTCATACATGAATTTCACGGAACCATCAGGAAAGACAAGGTATTCAAACTCTCTATACGTGCCAACAACAATTGGACTTTGACCGTAAGCAATGGATTACAACCAGATTCTAACGGATAGATGCCAACAACAACTGGACTTGACGAAAGTCATTAGTAAACAATTACCGGCTACAACGGAGTTTGCCAACAACAACTGGACTTGAAATGATGTTGGCGACAACCAAACTTCAGATAGCAATCACAAATGTATTTACAAACAGACTGACAATGATGCCAACGACAATTGGGTTTAAAATGAGTTCTAGTAACAACTGAGCTTGGAATAATGCTAGTGACAACTGAATTTTATGAGACACCAATAAGCCTTAAAATAGTGCTAGGGAATGGTATAAGGGTTCTGGAAGTGTGTCAGAACAAAATGACATGTTCGGGAATTCATCGGAGAGTAAAAGAAACGAATTCTGGAAATGCATCAGAATTACAAGTGATATTCTAGAGATACAACAGAATACAGACATATCCGATAATACGCCGAGGAAATTCTGGAAATACATCAGAATACAAGCCAAACATATTTGAGCATACATCAGATAGGTGAGGAAACATCTGGAAACACATCAGACAAGTTATGGAAATACATCAATAAACCAAGGAGTAATCCGGAAATTCATCGGATAATCCAAAAAGGAATTGAGCCTAAATGGAAAATTTTCTAATAGGTGCTAACTGGGTTGGTCCTGAAAACGATTGCGGAAACCGGATGATGGTTTAAGGGCACCAAAGACGAACTGGAATTAGAGGTCAAAGGATATAGGATCAACAACAAGACCTGAATGAATGCAAAACGAGCATGAAGTACATTTTGGCTATGCATGATTCAAATTTATTTTTATGCATGATATGAAAATGATGACACTTGAGTGGACCGAGAGTTGTAAAGGCTTTTTATGGAGATCATGATTCCTCAACACCAAGAACTCAACCAAATATATGTGATAGATATTGTCAAAGGAGAATTCTATCAATCTTGACGGCCACAACTTAGCCAAATGGATCCTTTCGGAGGATTAATGAATCGTGCTAGCATAACTTTCAGGCACTCGTCTCAGACTCAATAGTTGTTGACGTATGGCAGAATTTGTTTGAGTAATTTGAAAATATGAAGGGGGGTCTGCCCCTCTCTGGCTCATCTTGCCCTAGTCTGTTGGGTCCTTGAAAATGTTCACCTTGAAAGTGAGTTTGAAACAGCTCGACATGACACGATCTTGAGATGGCTTGCCCCAATGTTTGTATACCACAGTGACCTGACCCTAATTCACCAAAACATGGAATGGTAGACTTCTGATTGACTGTCTTTGGATAGTTGGACTCAATGAGCTTCTGGGGTGGCTTGCCTCGGTCTGAGTCTTGAAGCAAATCACTTTTTGCTAAGTGAACCTTGGGGTGATTGGATCGGATTGAATGATACTCAAAGTGATTTTCCCATGACTGGACTTCTTTCACCTTATCAAATTCCTCAATTGTATATTATTGGAATTTCTTTAATGTTGAGTGTTGACTCGCAAATAAGATTGTGCATTCAAAAATGGTAATTTTATTGCAGTGCTTATGCAAAAATTTGAAATCAGAGTTTATTGATATGAACGGGTGAAATATAGTGAACGAGTCATTGATAAGAACACAATGATGATCAAGTCATTCACAACATGTAAGTTTGTGCCATCAAATGGTTAACAAAATCATATGGAGTCAGGTCAACACAACCTTGTGGTAGTATGCTTTCAGAATAAACTTTGCCTCAATTAGGTCTTTTAAGGATTGTAACCTGGTCTGGTTCACGGTTTTTTGAAACAAAAGGATATAAGGCTCAAAACTTATTTTTACCCACCCCTTCTTCTTGATGATCTCCAGTTCCTATGTTCAGTTAATTGAATACACGCATTCGACTTCGAAGGTGTGAAAGTGAAAATGAGGATTCAAGGTGAGATTTTCTTGAAATAGCAGTCACCTTATTTTGTTTTTGTTGAGGATTTAATGACCTCTTTTGATTGATTTTCTTTATCCCTAATTTTGCCTGGACCGCTTCTTTGAAGCTTTCGGTCCATCGAGATGCCCTGACTTTTGCCTAAGTCATTTTGTGGTGTTTGACTTAGTGGACTTTTTTCTGTTTTTTTTTACGTGTTGACTGCCAGGTTATTGGTGGATGAGGATCAACCAACACTAATTTTAGCTTTTCTCAACTTCTTCGACACCTCAACATGTGCGCGAAGGATAACATGTGGTTGAACCTAATTGGAGGGCGTACATATGGACAAATTTTTTTGAAAGATCGAATGCACGGTCAAACTATTTGAACACAATTACCCTGCCCCAGGTTAAGATTAAGGGTTTTAGATCCGAAATAAACACCAACTTCTAGGCTCAAAGTGGTTGTCTAAGGATTAACTCCTTATCACTTCAGTATTTGGGGATTTGAAACAATGCCTTACATCATCGACAAGGTTTTACTCAAAAGCATACCACAACAATTTCAGGTGTTTCATTTTCATCATCCTCCTTCCAATCTTTGTTAACACAACGGTTTAATAAACAAAAGTGAATGAGAGGAGTATTTTTGTTTTTAACATGAATGAAAAACGAGTGAATACGAATGGATCAATTCAAAAGATGCATAAACATTTCATTAATCATACCAGTTCAAAGAAAATAACAATGCTTAAAAGCAATTAACAATCAACATGCGAGGAAACTACAAAAGAAATGCTGAAACAACCAAATGATTGCTAGCTTTAGGGAATGACTTCTTCAAACTTGATCCATTAACCTATGGGGACACCCCTTGAGACCTTCGCACTTATCCGGCCGATGGGTTAACGTTTACCACCAAGCTTCCTTCTTGAAAGGCTATGTACCTATTGTCAATCAACTGTTGTACTTTGGCTTTGAAAGCGTTGCAGTCTTCAGTTGAGTGCCCTTCTAATCCGGCATGATATCCACATTTCACATTTGGGTCATACGCGGGTGGGTAAGGTTGTGGAACCGGGTTAAGAGACTTGGGAACCACCAACGAGTTTTGAATCAGAGGTTGTAGGAGTTGGCTATATGTCATGAGGATTAGATGACGAGGATCATTTCTTCTTTCTAACTTATTTTGAGGCTTATGCTGATTTTGATATCTCGGGCCTTGGGCTTGTTGATTTGGATGAGGAACAAACCAGGATTGTTTGTAATGAAGACCAAAAGGTAGTGTTTGCTGGTACGACACTTCGGGCATTGCTAACTGCTCATTTTCAGCCACTTGAAGGTTAGGATCAACAAACTTTTTGATATTGGCACGACGATCTTAAAATTCTTTTCCTTCCATCTGATCGTTGGATACAACCCTCTTGGATCCACTACTCACTTCTCCTTTGCTTCCGTTGCCATGGGTCGTGACATTAGAAATCCAAGGTGATATCTCAATTCTCTTATCGGGAAATGATGATATCTCATTAGCCACCTCCCTGACTTCTTCCTTGTGGTATAAAACCTTGAGGGGTTTCTGAGGTCCTTTACCTTTCTCGCTACTTGGCCCAGAAATCAAGATGTATGTACCTGAGCTTCCCTCCTTGAGTGTTGGTGACCTATTGTCAATCAATCTTTGCAGCTTGAACTTAAAACTCTTGCATTCCTTGATGGAGTGCCCCATTGTTCAAGTATGGTATTCGCACTTGACCTTCGGGTGATCTTCTTCAAAGACTAAGCTCTTTTTGTTAATCAGCTCTCATACCAAGGCTTTTAGCGTTAAGCAAGAATCTATGTCATGTCCCACTGCCCCTTTATGGAATTCACATGTTGCATTTGGATTGTACCATGGCAGGTATGGTGACGTAGGTGTGAGAGCTCGAGGGGTCACCAAAGCATTCTGGATCAGTTGTGGATAGAGCTTGATATATGGCACCGGAATCGGTCGTTGTGATTTTTGTTCCCCTTGTTCTAATTCATATTTTTGCTTTGAACATGACTTCGATGATTTTGAGGAGGAATAGTCAAAGGATGTTGATGATGACATCCTAAAGGAGGTCCATATTCTAGTAGGTGAGGAGTTACCATATAGAATTTCCCTTGACTTGGGGTAACACCAGATGGATGTGGAGTAGTAGCTCCCTCTATTGTAGCAATGGGTATGGGATGGCCCTCTTTCCTCAATAAGGCCTGCAGGGTTTCCACGACCCATCCCACTTGGCTCTTCAAAAGATTGAGTTCCTCCTTCAATGCTTCTTGACCTTTCCTTAGCTCGTCCATCATCTCTTGAGACATGGTTCCTTGTTCTAAACGCGTGTCAGGAATCATTTTGCTAAATCATGGACAAAGGATGGATGAGTTTTTTTTTTTTTTGTATTTTGTCTGGAAAATGACATGCATTATGATGAGATGCAGATGCAATGGAATGTGAATGAATGCAATACAAACCATGCATATTTGTTTTGTTTATTTTTCAATACACGGGTTCAAAAGTCTAAGGTACTGATGAATCTGATTGCTTTCCGAGAATAGGTTCTCACCGAGTATGATCTAGGGGTTTGTTACAAAGGATCCCCAGAGTCATTGATTCACAAGAATGTTTGACGCTTACGGAAAATACTTTCCGGTCGTCAACTCCATCATGGGAATCTATTCTGGGTGAGGCTCTCGTACCGACTCTTACGAAGTATTCACCTCGGGAGTCCGCACTACACAACCATCGATTTGGTTCTAGACAGGGTACTCAGAGTCATGGATTCAAAAGAATGTTTAACGCTTACGGAAAATACTTTCCGGTCGTCAAATCCATGTAGAGAATCTATTCTGAGCGAGGTTCTCGTATCGATTCTTATGAAGTATTCACCTCGGGAATCCATATTACGCAACCATCATTTCTAGTTGGCCAAAGGTTCAATGTTCTAAAAGGTTCTTAGAGTCATGGACCCCTTTGAAACATCGAAGCTTATGAGGTATACACCTCGAGCGACAATATTTGCAAAAGGATCTACTCTAAGTGAGGTTCTCGTATCGACTCTTACGAAGTATTCACCTCGGGAGTCTGTGCTACTCAACCATCGTCCTATCTTATGTTTTTTCACTATAGACTCGGGTGTAGAGTCTTTCCCACATGGTTTGCAATTAAATATCCAAGTACCCAACATAATTAAACTAATATACAACAAATATATCAAAAACAATAAAGATAATAAAAGCGATAAATAAGGAAAAACCACACAATTAAATAAGCAAAGGGACATAAATGTCCTAATTAGGCTTGACTCACTTAGGGATTGGGTATATCCCCAGCAGAGTCGCCATCTGTCGTACCTCGGGAAATGAGAACACGACTTTAAGCGAAGCGCAATCGCACGCTCGCAATGATGGACTGAACAGAGTCACCACCGAACTTTATTTATTCCTAAAAAGGAAAGGGGAAATATCGATAAAACCCAAGAAATAACGACAATGATATTGGTCGTCGTAACCAAATCAAGGTTCGGGAGTCGATTACGCAAGGGGAAGGTATTAGCACCCCTCACGTCCGTTGTACTCAACGGGAACCGTTAGGTTAGTTGTGTGCGTTAGTGTTAGTTTGAAATGTTAGGCTTTAATTTATTAAGTGAGAAAGAAAGAAAGGATGAGAGGAGAATATTTTTGGATTTTCGACGAAGGACTAAACCTAAGTTTTTTATTAGTTGGCCTGATAAGATTTACAAATCCTGCTCCTACGTATCTCAATAGAGAAGTCAAGGCTTACATAGTTCTGGGTAGAAAAATGTTTGTTTGTTGGTCGATTTTAGCGAAAGCTACTTTGTGTCAAATCGACGAAAACATTGTTGGACTACCCAAAACAGGTGGAGAAACATT
Source organism: Lathyrus oleraceus (assembly GCF_024323335.1). Taxonomy (NCBI): domain Eukaryota; kingdom Viridiplantae; phylum Streptophyta; class Magnoliopsida; order Fabales; family Fabaceae; genus Lathyrus; species Lathyrus oleraceus. The sequence goes on along the minus strand of NC_066583.1, from coordinate 569,386,240 downwards.
GCCTTGCATTGTTTTGAAACAAAGTACCTTTCGTTTGAGAAAAGGTTTAAGAGTCAATCGCACGGCGGGGAGAAAAAGAAATTGATTGGTTTAATGTGTTTTGAATAATGGCGAGAACTTGGATGAGCGAGATATCCATCTCGAATCCTAGTCTTAGGAGTTCGTGGTATCCACCACGTTCCATTTCCATCTTATTTGCAAAAAGTGTTTAATAAGGATTAGGTGTTTTGAATTTGATTGAGAAAGGGTTTGAAGAAACCGCATTGACAATTTTAAATGATGGCGAGAGCTAAGATAGGCGAGGCATCCACCTCGAATCTTAATCTCAGAAGTGCACGGTATCCACCATGTTCCATTTCCATCTTTATTTAAAAGTGTTTAGATAGGAATTAAGTATTTTGAGTTTTGTTGTGAAAATGACTTACATTAGATCAAGCATTTGATGAGCGATTGAGAAAGATTTGAATGAGGGTTTGAGAGAAACAGAATAGATAAATTTGGATGATGGCGAGAGCTAAGATAGGTGAGGCATCCACCTCGAATCTTAATCTCAGGAGTGCACGGTATCCACCATGTTCCACTTCCATCTTTATTGAAAAGGTCTTAAATATGAATTAATATTTTTTTAAGTTTTTATTATGAAAAATGGCTTGACGTTGGATCAAGAATTTGATGAAGGTTTGAAATAAATGGAATAGAATGGGAGGAAGAAATGGATTGATTTATTTATTGAGAAAATACTCGACGTTGGATCGAGTCATTATTTTTGATCTTTTGGAAATGGTTGATTTTATTCTTGTGTTAGTAGCTAACTAAACAGTCAAGCAATAAAGAAATAAAACAGTAAAATTATTACATGTCATGGGAGTGGGGGTACATTTTGTCGAATGGGGATTCAAAGTAATGAAATAATTAAATCGGGCCCAAACAACAAACAATGCGATGTATGAGTGTAAGTGCAAGAGAACTGTCTCGTTGTAAGAAGGCCGAAGAGTAAGCCATGTAAAGAAAATAACACAACAAGTTATATTTACAACATACTTAAAAATTAAATCAAAAAAAGATAAAATCGGGATTTGCACGGATGGAAATTGAGGGACACACAAAACCTAAATAATGTGCTCAAATCCGGTTTGCGCATGTTGACAATAATTGAAATGTCATATGCGATTAATCAAAACGCGGCGAAATACTATCAATATATTGATAAAACTAATCATTGACAAATAATAAGAAAATTGCCAAATCCATAAATTAAAAATCGATGTTTGAACAATAAATCAAGGACAAACATTAAAATTAACAAGTGTTTAAAAAAAGAGAAAAGAAAAAAAAGACAAAAAAATCATAAAAGGTTTAAAATAATAAAAAAATGGTAATAATAATAAAAACTAGTAGGAAATGGAAAGTATATTAAAAACAAGAAATGCTAGAACCCAGGGATCAAACCCAGAACCTAGGGTTTACCAAACAACGTTTCTGCCACTAGGTTAGAACTATTTTGTTATCCAAATATCGCCTGCATTACTATAAATATAATAAACAGGTGCTGAATATACTTAAATAACAAATATAACAGTAGCAGTAGCAGGTTCTTGTAAACATATTTATCTTAGTCCAACAATCATTTTTCTTTCCATTTGAACATCAAAATTTTACAGAAGATAACCAAACAAATGGAAGCTTTAAGGAAGCTAAATCGGAGAAATCGAAATAGAAACTCGAAAAGGAAACTAACCGGTTGCGGCGAGATTGACCGACAGATGTAGGTAAGGTTTCGTCTGAACCGGTCTTTGATCTTCTTGTCTGTTCTTCACCACCAAGAAAAACTATGGTTTTCTTTTCTCCTTGTCGTCGACCTCTTTTTTTGTTGGTGAACAGTTGCGGCTCCTCTCAAAAATTAGGGTTTCTTCGTGAATAGTAATTGCCCCTCTTTTTATATGGCTAATCTTTTCTCTGCTGTACTGCTGTGTTTCCTCAGACTAGTGGAAAATGTCGCGCGCGGATCAAAAACGAGTATTTTTGACAAAACGTAGTTAGCGACAAATTGACTCGGATTATCGTTCTCACAAGGATTCTTGAATGAATTAACCAATGATAGTAACGATTAATGGGGTTTTGGTTGGTTTAGGATTCAATAAGAAAAATAGATTAAAATAAGTGATTATTGAAATAAGCTGTAGCAACAATTTACTGATTCGGTCTTTGCCTATCATCGACTATCGTAATTCCAACCGCAGATTAACTATTCCTATTCGATTATAATATCAACTGACAAGCGCAATTGATAGTATAAGTTGTATGTTCCTATTATCCGAATTAAGCAAACGGGATTAAGTTTCATGAATTAAGCAAACATGAATTAAACGGACTCGATAACGAATTAAGCAAACGAAATCGTGACTATATTTAGGATCACACAATCAATCAGATTAAATCAATATAGCATATGTAAATCGGATTAAGCAAACAAAATACATATATTAATATTGAAAGGAATAAAAAACCTGAATAAGAATTACTAAAATCTCAAGGTATCGGAACCCGAATACAGCAAATTGTTTGGATCGATTAGTTCTTCATGAGAATTCTTGCCAAAGCTTTCAAGTATTTCGTGAATAGTGATTATCCTAATGTTATGCGGCTGCTAGGTATATGGAAAACAAGGAATTTGGTTTACAACCCAACTGGATCGAAAACATAACCCAAACCCAAAACTAATGACCCAAAACTTAAATAAAACTAATGCTGCAACTTGAAACGAAATTCTGGAATTTTGAGCTCCGAATCTGACTTCGACTCCAACACGAAAGTCGTAGCTCTCTCTTAGCTTTCCGGCGATTTTTAGAACGCCTCAAACGGATTCCCGGAACTCCAGTTATGATCGTTTCCGCGCAGACTGCTAAAGCTGAAAAATAAGTGCGAAAATTAAATTAAACTAAAAATAAAATAAAATATGAAAACATAATAAAATATAAAAATAAACAAAATAAAATAAAGAAATGCCTAAGTAAAAAGTAGGAGAATTGTGCATAAATATGCACTTATCAAATTTCCCCGGACTTGAACTTTTGCACTCCGAGCAAAATTGAAATAAAACAAAGAAAGCACACACACATCAATAGCTACTCATTCCAGGCTACAAGTCTTCTTCGGTTAAGTTTGCATTGATAGATACTAATCTTGCACACTAAGGATATTGTAAGAACACTAATCCACAGTTATGCAGACATAAACCTCCTGAATACACAAATCAACTCGAATCATATTATTATCCTAAAGCCTAACCTACTCATCCTTCTTTTGCCCTTTTTCATTCAGGCGCAATCACATTAAGCCCGTTATCTCCACACACTCATAGCAAGACGACCGGTTAGTGACTCTGATCCTTTTCTGCACGGGGTTCTGGTACTTAAGTGGCATAACCCTTTGCTTACTCACTTGTAGTTGCGGGGGATCGGACCGTAATTCGCCCTACCAAGTTCAGCACCAGAAACCGCTGAACCAACTAACAACGAGTCAAAAACTTTTTTTTTGAAGGTTCTACAACCGTTGAGTTAAGTGACCGGGTGAGGGTCACCAAACTTAGAAGGTGCATTCCTTTATTTTTTTCTTTTTTTTTCTTTTTCGGAACACTCACTTATATTCATCGGCTTCCCTGTGTAGAGTGTGTGTGAGATGGTGCTGACTGCTGAAATAAACTATTCAAGAGCTATAAGAAAAACGAGAACTCAAGGCTATGTCATAACAAGTATTCAAAATGATTTTCATATTCAGGAGATTTAAGGTGTTAAAACGATACCGATCTTGTGAACTTTTCCCAAGTCTCTACAAACCAACCTCAAATTATTCTATAGCCTAAAACTTTCAACAAAAATACAATTTTTTTAGAAAGAAAACAAAAACAAAACAAAACAAAGAACAAAAACAAATAAAATAAAGTATTCCCTCCCCCACACTTAAAATATGCATTGTCCTCAATGAAAGAAACAAACATAAAATAAGAGGGAGAAGAGAGAGGAAAGAACACACCCGAGTAGTCAAGGAGGATAGGTGATCACATAAGCAGCCTTTCCCAAAGAGATATATTTTACATTTTCTTCTTCCAAAGTGGGGTTGTCATGGAATAGCTTTGGGTAATGTCCATTGAACTTGAAATTTTTATTAGTATCTTCGCCTTTTATTCCAGGATCAAAGAATCTTCTAAAAGTAAAAGTGTCCAATGGACACGTGAAGGTGATCTGATCTGGAATGTCAGCTAATGTCCAACCAAATGCCTTTTTATGCTTCCTTAAAACCTGCAAAAGCTTATTTTCTTGATCGAAATCAAGGTTAGAAGAAATTATAGCCGGTAGTTTTTGATTCATCTGTAAATAAGCATATTTCATATTTTCAGGAAGTTGCTTCAGCTCGAGGGAAGGTGGCTGCTCAATAGAAGGAGTGTTTGGGGAAGCCGGGATGTCAAGAGCTTTATCTACATGAACAACTTTATTTGCAACCTCATCTGCAGTAAGAATATCAACTTGCAAGGCAACCTCAATTTCAGCACAAACAGAGCAAATTTTAGTTTCAGTACAAATATCACAAGAATAAACATCATCAAAACCAGACAATGATGGAAAATCAGATGCAAATAAATCACTACAAGTATCATCAACAATTTCAGAAATCAAATCTATTTGAAAAATAGAATGTTCTTCCAAGGGTTGTTGGTTTGATCCTTGAGCTTGCTGCATGACATTCACCAAAGTGGCAAGCTGCCCAATCTGTGTTTGCAAAGTCTTTAAAGTAGAATCTACTTGTTGTTGAAACTGAAGATTATTTGCAGCCATTTGTTTGACAATATCTTCTAGTGAAGGTCCAGAAGGTGCAGAGCACACAACCTCAAATTCCTTCAGATGCTCATGCGGATCCTCACCTGCAAGACCACTAAACCTTGGAAACAAGTGTATTAAACCAGATTTCAATTCAAAATGAGTGTCAGCTTCAGGATATTCAATACACATGCCATTATAATTCACATCAGGGACAACTAACTGCCTTAAAGTTCTTTGGTCAGCCATATTCAAAAACAAACACAATGAAGGAAAACGATTAAAATAAAATTAGAAAAATAAACTAACACCGAAATTAATCTAATGACGTTAATTAAGAATTTTGAGAATTTTTTCAGATTTTTTTAAAACTACCAAAACCGAAAATAAATCATAAAAAATAGAAAAATAAGGAATTTCGGTTTTTTAGGGCGGCATCCACTATTTATTCTATAAATTGAGGCTTTTGATTACTGATTTTTTCCTAATGAATCGACAAAAAATCAAAATAATCTGAGACAATTTGTTTAAAAACAGATTTTTTCCCTAAACCGCAAAAAGAAGACCAATACGTAAGTTGGACGAAACTGCGAGGAAACTAGGACCTATACGCTTAGACACTAAACCTATGACTCTAAAAACGATTAAAAGAAACAAGAATCCCCGGCAACGGCGCCAATTTGATCCGTTGTCGCGCGCGGATCAAAAACGAGTATTTTTGACAAAACGTAGTTAGCGACAAATTGACTCGGATTATCGTTCTCACAAGGATTCTTGAATGAATTAACCAATGATAGTAACGATTAATGGGGTTTTGGTTGGTTTAGGATTCAATAAGAAAAATAGATTAAAATAAGTGATTATTGAAATAAGCTGTAGCAACAATTTACTTATTCGGTCTTTGCCTATCATCGACTATCGTAATTCCAACTGCAGATTAACTATTCCTATTCGATTATAATATCAACTGACAAGCGCAATTGATAGTATAAGTTGTATGTTCCTATTATCCGAATTAAGCAAACGGGATTAAGTTTCATGAATTAAGCAAACATGAATTAAACGGACTCGATAACGAATTAAGCAAACGAAATCGTGACTATATTTAGGATCACACAATCAATCGGATTAAATCAATATAGCATATGTAAATCGGATTAAGCAAACAAAATAGATATATTAATATTGAAAGGAATAAAAAACCTGAATAAGAATTACAAAAATCTCAAGGTATCGGAACCCGAATACAACAAATTGTTTGGATCGATTAGTTCTTCATGAGAATTCTTGCCAAAGCTTTCAAGTATTTCGTGAATAGTGATTATCCTAATGTTATGCGGCTACTAGGTATATGGAAAACAAGGAATTTGGTTTACAACCCAACTGGATCGAAAACATAACCCAAACCCAAAACTAATGATCCAAAACTTAAATAAAACTAATGCTGCAACTTGAAACGAAATTCTGGAATTTTGAGCTCCGAATCTGACTTCGACTCCAACACGAAAGTCGTAGCTCTCTCTTAGCTTTCCGGCGATTTTTAGAACGCCTCAAACGGATTCCCGGAACTCCAGTTATGATCGTTTCCGCGCAGACTGCTAAAGCTGAAAAATAAGTGCGAAAATTAAATTAAACTAAAAATAAAATAAAATATGAAAACATAATAAAATATAAAAATAAACAAAATAAAATAAAGAAATGCCTAAGTAAAAAGTAGGAGAATTGTGCATAAATATGCACTTATCAACTCGCCAACAAATGCCATCATTACTCGGATTTGCACAACCGTCTGCTCTATGATGTCGCCAGCTTGAGAAAGAGCTTCTTGGCCCTTACTAGAGAGCTTCCCAAAATTATGGCATGAATGTATCTGATTACGGCTATCATAGGAACTACAGCGAGAGTAACCTAAGCCAATTTCCAAACAGCGGTGAATCCGTCAACAAAACCAGAAACAAAAGTAGCCATGTAGTGAATGAAATTTCTCAACTTCTCACTAATGGCATCCTGGACCATGACAGCATCAATATTGATTGCGAAAACAACGTCCGAAGTTCGAACCTCAGTGTCGAAGACTTCAATGTCTTATTTCAATACAACTTCGAGATACTTGATTCTCATCTTGGTTGACTATCGCTCTCCTATAGCATTCAGTGTGTTATTCTTTGTTGCGAGCATTTGACAGTAAAACCAATAGTACGGTCCAGAAAAGAACCAGAATTGGACATAATTGTGGACTTTGGATCTCCGGTCTCTATGGGAAACTATAACATTCTATGAAAATACTGATAGTAATTGCCCATTTCCATTTCCGAAGGCTAACCGGAGATATATACTTAGTAATTAAGTGATGTTGCAGGATCAATCCAACTTCTTTGTTGTAGAAGATTGTTGGTGCAATTTGTCTGCTGAGTTTAGAGGTTCTGGATCCACATCTACATCGCTTCTTAGAGGTGTCACACAATGATCCTTCCATGTGTTAATCGAAAGGTCAGAACCAGAACTGCTTATGCTATTATATCCATTCAGAAACGTTGAATTTGTGTTATAAGACAGACAGTCATCCATTGCGAGTCTCTTAGAATTCTGCGAAGAGCTCCTTAAAGCTTTGAGTTTAGCCTTAGTTGATTCTGTCAGACTCATGTAGCTTGGTACATCTTTTTCCTCTCTTGCTTCTGCCATAACAGTAGTATTGTTGAATGGCATAATAGATGGAGATCCAGATGAACATGAAGACGATACCACGCTATCGTCATTCATGTATTCGGAGCTTACGGTGGAAGAGGATGGAGTTTGCTGACAGATTTTAAGAGATGAAATCCTAGTTGTCATGCCATTCTGTCTTGTTTGAAAAGTAGGAACAAGCTCTTCACTCTTCCTGTTTGACATTGGACTCTCCCATGGCTTGTTTGCCATCCAGCGTTCTAACAAACCGTTTCCTAAGCTCTTGTTGTAGCGATTGTGATGATGCTTGAGAGGAGTCGCTGATTTTGAGTTCGGACTAACACTCATTCTTGACTGTGCAGAAAGAGAGTATGTCCTTGCTATATCCCTCTTGATTTCTCCTTCTTGTCTCAGCCTTAGCTTTGCTTCAACTTCATCTACAGTTCCAGGAATTTCACACCATCCTTTCTCTATTAGTTTAACAGAATCAGCTTGGTTGCGATGGTCGTCTAACAACTGCAGAACTGCTTTGCCTTCTGGATAATTCCTTACATTCCTAGCCCTTACGCAAGCTTGAACTCTAACAAGAGCCTGCACGCACCTTAGAGTAATTGTGGCTTGTTTTTGCACTTGCCTACCTCTAAATATAGATTGCAGCTTCACCACTGCCCTCAGTTCCCTCAAAGCTCTTCTAGCCAAGAAGGCTCAAAACTAAGCTTCAATTCGAATAGCCGTCCATTCCTGCCTGATCAAGTTGAAATCCTTAGGTTGAGCTCGAACCACCATGGCAACCGCAGCAGCAGTAAGAGAAGAATCTCACCCAGAAACAGTACCACCACCACCACTCTTCTTCATATTTGAAGAAGAAGATCCTTCTGAAGATGACTTCCATAGCTTCCATTTCTTCTTAGTAGTACAACTCGTCTTCTTCTCTTGATTGGTTGTTGTGGTTGAAGATGAGATTTTTTTATGAGAAAGAAGTGATTTGAACCATTTTCCTGAGGCACCCATTGGAGTGAAGAAACCGTTTTTTGTTTGAGATAGAAAAAGAGAGTTTTTTATTCACATACTTGCGCATATACTCATACTGAACCTTACAAGCGGTACAGATTGTCCAAAAGGTGTCGAGTTTACTACAAGAGATCGACGACATATTGGAACAGTTGTGATAATTTGTAGCCTGATCAACAGAAGAAAAATTTCTCTTGAGTTCATAAGAACTACGCATAGCATTGTTGAGACAAGTCAATGCCTCGGAAACAAGCTTAAACGCCTCATCAGCTCCAGCACATTTGTCCTTATCTGGATGAAGCAACACTGCCAACTTCTTGTACTTCCTCTTGACAACCGCTTCATCTGCAGATTTCCTGCTCCTACAATTTCCATGATAATGACGGATGATTCCGAAATTGATTCTTTTGAGTGGCTTGAGATCTATTGGTCATTTCTCTATCAACATTTATCCCAAAAACATTTCTGATTTGGTGGTGGTTATCTTCAGCGTCCAAATTCTCATCATCAGCAGTCCAAGCATCGTTTCCAAAGTTGTTACAGACACCATGGCTAGTCAATCCAGTGTTCATCTCATCCCACATGTACTCCTCTTCCTCATAATTTTTCCAACTACTTCACATCACATTTCTCTTTATGCCAGTTATGTTTCGTGTTGGCTGATGTTGTGCATCCGAAATAGTAGTAGCTTCAGTATTTGAAAAACTATGCTTGAGGCCAACACAATTTCTTTGCCCAGATATGGACCCTAAACACCGGCAGCAGTTTTGTTGTACAAAGTTCTGTGTCCTAACTCGGTTATGCTGCCATCAGTTCTCCCAATACCCATACCCATATTCCTTGAAAGATTGGAACCATGTTCACTGCCTCCATAGGATGCACTGATGCTCTTTTCTGGAACAGGATCGTCGAATGGGTCTCTATGAATGTGCTGATTACTCCTGCTGGACTCCTAAACACGTTGTCGTTCAAAATACATGGGATTCACATGTATACTATGAGGTGGTTGATGTGTCTGGGAATCACTCCTGAGTGCAGCAGATGCTGAAGACGAACCATTGACTGCTAGAGTGAAGCCCAGTTCTTTGTCTATAGCCTGAAGGGTCTGAGGAGGAAAGACTCCTTTCCAAGTTCCAAAAAGGTGTTTCATACTTTGACGGATAGGAGGATCAACCTATCTGTATGCCTTGCAGAACACCTCGGGTAGTTTGGCAGCAAAGTATTTTATGTAATCCCGCCCAATATTCTTAACAATAATGTCTAAGAGATAAAGAGATGGCAGCTTTTGTTCACTAGGAACCTCTAGAATGTTAGCACATATAGTGGCTGCAACGGCCTTCTCAGCAGCTCGATTTTTGCCTGCAATTATAATCAGGTTGGTAATTATCAATTTTGAATTGAAAGTGAGCTCTGCAATCACACTCTTATACTGAGCCACAAGCTCCTGAAACGGCAACGGCTGAGGCTTGTAACCACCGTCGATATTCTCCTCTTCTCTTTCATTCTGTCATTGTTGCTCCAGAAGCACACTTTTAGAAGCCTCCTTAAGTAGCAATTCTCTTGCCTCTTCTTTTGTTGTCTTCCCTTTGTCGGCCTTCTTTGTTGTCTTCCTAGTATCCTTTTTCCCTGCACCGGCAGCTTCTCTACTAGGTTGATCTCTCTTCGTTGAATGGTTAGATTGGGCATGATCCAAGCCATCTTCACCATCATACATCCGGAAACGGCCTTTGCTTGTTTTGTGTTCTTAAAAGCAACAGATTCAGCAACATAAATGCCTTGCTCTGCAGAAAGCATCCCTTCAGATGTATGAAAGATCTGGATGTCATTCTCTAAAAGTGTATCATGAGAAAACCGCTCAGGAAGATTTAGCAAATGCTTCTCAAACTCTGTGTATGTATCTCCGGGGATTATAGTCATCAAGTTAGACAGTGATGATATTTAAATATTATGAACTAATCACATACCATGCGTATGAATGATAATGATTGAATGAATGTGAGAAGGTCCTTGGTCATGAATGAATGATTATGTGAGAATATTTGAACATGAATGAATAGAAAATCTCAATATGAAATGAAGAAAATATGAATGCAAATTTTGAAAAATGTGAAAAACGTAAAAATATGAAATAGTAAATATGAACATGAATGAAGGAGTATGTATGGAATTTCTTTGAATTATGAATGAATGGAAAAATGAATATGCATGATGATCCAAAATAAAATATTTTGCATTTGACACATGATTTACTTGAAAGGGGGGTGAAAATTGGTAGTAAGACAAATGACAGATGAATAATCACCCCGATGAAATTGGAACGAAAGATGAAACATGAGGTTCACTTGATTCTAACAAAGGAAAGAGTTTTCAAATCTCGCATGGCTAAGGAGATTAATCATCTTATACTAAAAATCAAGAAACAAAGCCCAAAAGACCAACATGGACTAGTCGTGGTAGCAAGTCCAACAACTAATGTTGGTGGGTAGCATCATGACTAGATGGAATGGTCATGAAACAAAGAATGCAAACGAATGATTGATTGAAAAAAGTTTCAGGGCCAAAATCGAGGTATGACAAGTATAAATATATTGTGGATATGGCTCCGGATAGGGACCAGTTGAGGGCGATGTCCCAGAAAGAGAAAGAGACCTTCAAGGAATACGCCCAGAGATGGCGAGAGCTGGCAGCTCATATAGTGCCACCCCTAGAAGAGAAGGAGATGACAAAGATCTTCTTGAAGACTTTGAGCTCTTTCTATTATGAAAGAATGATTGTCAGTGCTCCCTCAGACTTCACCGAAATGGTGAATATGGGGATGAGATTGGAAGAAGGGGACCGTGAAGGACGATTACCCAAAGATGACAACTCCTCAGCAAAGAAGTATGGAGGCTTTGCTAGGAAGAAGGATGGAGAGACACATGCGATGTCCTCCCATGTTAAAAGAAGGCCCTCTGTAAGGAGGAAGGATGTGCGCCCTGCCGTCAACCAACACCAGGTGGCTCATATAGCACCTGCTTTTAGAGAAGTTCATCATCATCAGCAACAACAACAACATCGTCAACAACAACAGGCCTACCAGCCTCGTAATAATAATAACACCAACACCAGCAACTACGAGAGGAAGAGGGTAACTTTTGACCCGATTCCAATGACATATGTTGAGCTCTATCCTTCTTTGATCGATAGAAAGCTGATAACTCCGCGAGATCCTCCTGCTGTACCGACCAACCCTCAGTGGTGGTATAAGCCAGAGCTTCACTGTATGTATCATTCCGGTGCTCCCAAACATGACGTGGAGAATCGTTACCCATTGAAGACCAAGGTGCAAGACCTTGTGAGAAGTGGGATATTGTTTTTTGAGGACGTAGGTCCTAATGTTAAGAAGAACCCATTGCCCGAGCATGGGAAGATAGCTGTTAACATGGTCCAGGGATGTCCTGGCAAATACAAAGTCCTATATGTTAATGACATAAGGAAATCTTTGGTCGAGATGCACAAGCTGTTGTGTGAACACAGCCATTACGAGCATGACCACGATAGGTGCCAGGTGTGCACTATCAACGAGAGAGGATGCCGATAAGTAAGAAAGGTAATCCAAGAGATGATTGATCAAGGGATGATTGAGATACTTCAGAATTGTAATGAGGACGAAGTCGATGTTATCTCCCCTGTATTCAGAATTCCTGAGCCTATTATCGACAAGTATGATGGCAGCAAGAAGAAGGTATCGCCCACTCTTGTGATAAAGCCAGCGGGCCCTGTCCCATATGAATCAGACAAAGTTGTTCACTACCGATACAACGCAGTTATGCTAGAAGATGGGAAAGAGGTGTCGTTGCCCTCAACTTCTATAGTGAGCATTTCAGACGTCAGTAGTGTGACCCGTAGTGGTCGTGTTTTCTCGGCGCAGTCGAAACCCCATGAAGATGTTCTGAAGAGAACTATTGTTAATCCTGCCGGTCTTATGGGGACTTCTTCTTCAAACAACTTTGTTCCTGTTGTTGACCCTTTTGTCGTCAAAAATAATAACACTCCTATCCTGGTTGGTCAGTCTGGCATGTTAAAGGAGGATGGTGATGAGATGTTAAGGCTCATCAAAAGGAGTGAATACAATGTTGTTGATTAGCTGCTACAAACTCCATCAAAGATATCTGTCTTATCTTTGTTGATGAATTCTGAGCCACACCACGAAGCTTTGCAGAGGGTGTTGGACGTGGCATATGTGGACCATGATGTCACAGTAGAGCAGTTTGATAGCATTGTTTCAAATATAACCGCTTGCAAGAACTTGAGCTTCTGTGATGCTGATCTTCCCGAGGAGGGAAAATACCACAATTTGGCTTTACACATATCAATGAACTGTAAGGATGATGACTTGTCCAATGTGTTGGTGGACACATGATCATCATTCAATGTGTTGCCAAAATCCACTCTTGCCAAACTTTCGTACCAGGGGCCTCCCATGAGGCAGAGTGGAGTGGTTGTGAAGGCGTTTGATGGATCTCGCAAAACCGTGATCATCGAATTAGAACTCCCGATCAAGATTGGACCTAGTGATTTACATATCACTTTTCAGGTCATGGATATTCATCCGTCTTACAGCTGTTTTCTTGGCAGACCATGGATTCACGAGGCAGGCGCCGTGACATCCACCCTACACCAAAAGTTGAAGTTCGTGAAGAACAAGAAGTTGGGGGTGCTAGGGGGAGAGAAGGCTCTCTTGGTCAGTCATTTATCTTCCTTCTCCTATATTGACGCTGAGGATAAGGTTGGGACTCCGTTCCAAGCTTTGTCTATTGCTGAGCCTTCAAGGAAAGGACTTTCTTCATTTGTCTCCTATAATGATGCGAAATTGGCCATTGAGCATCGTGCAACTACTGGTTTAGGTAAAATGATTAAGTTGGAAGGTAACAAGTCCCGAGCTGGCGTATGTATTCTTCTGGTGTTTCCAATGATTGTGGGCTATTCCAGAGTGGAGGTTTTATACACACAGTTGAAGATCAGGAAGCTGCTGCCATTGTTGAAGATGATGAAGAGGAAAACCTTGGCAACTTTGTCATACCTGGAGGAATCTGCAATAATTGGGTCAATGTTGATGTTCCAACAGTTATCCACAAGTCAACGTAATGTGTTCATTTTGTTCAAAAACCCTTCTCCCATGCCAAAAGGAGAAGTGATGACATTGTTGGCACAATTTGATTAATATAATGATATTCATTCAATAATCACATGTTAAATGTTTGTTTTTCCAAATTATTTTTCCTTTTTGCTTTTTGCATGAAATTGGTGATCACCATAAAACCCTAAAAAAAGAGAATAAAATCAATCTTTTCATCTGCATAATGATTTATCTTGTTTGAATTCTGAAATCTCTTTTATACTCAAAATCATTATACAGGTTGATCAAACCCATTGAACATAGTGATCCAACACCATCTCCCAACTTTGAGTTCCCTGTATTTGAGGTAGAAAAAAATGATGTTGAAGAGATTCTTGATGAGATTACCCGTCTGCTTGAGCACGAGGAGAAGATCATTCAGCCGAATCTTGAGAATCTGGAAACAGTCAACTTGGGGTCTGAGGATTGCATTCGCGAAGTAAAGATTGGGGCACTCCTTGAAGAGTCTGTTAAGAAGGGGTTGATTGAGTTGCTACGAGAATATGTCGATGTTTTTTCCTAGTCGTATGAAGACATACCTGGTCTACATACTGATATTGTGCTACATTTCTTGTCGTTGAAGCCTGAGTGTGTACCTGTGAAGCAGAAGCTTAGAAGAACTCATCCCGATATGGCAGTGAAGATTAAAGAAGAAGTTCAGAAGCAAATTGTTGCAGGGTTTCTGGTGACTTCTACATATCCTCAATGGGTGGCCAATATTGTGCTTGTGCCTAAGAAAGATGGAAAAGCCCGAATGTGTGTTGACTATCAAGACTTGAATAAAGCTAGTCCAAAAGATGATTTTCCTCTACCACACATTGATATGTTGGTAGACAATACAGCTAAATTCAATGTCTTCTCATTTATGGACGGATTTTCCGGTTATAACCAGATTAAAATGGCACCCGAGGATATGGAGAAGACAACATTCATCACGCCTTGGGGAACATTCTGTGATCGAGTGATGCCCTTCGGTTTGAAGAATGTCGGAGCCATGTATCAACGAGCTATGACTACCTTGTTTCATGATATGATGCACAAGGATATCGAGGTGTATGTCGATGATATGATTGCAAAGTCGAAAATGGAAGTTGAACATGTAGAACACTTATTGAAGCTTTTCCAGCTTTTGAGGAAGTATAAACTCCGCTTGAATCTGAACAAGTGTACATTCGGAGTCTGTTCCAGCAAGTTATTGGGCTTTATTGTCATCGAAAGAGGTATTGAAGTTGATCCTGCCAAGGTCAAAGTAATATAGGAGATGCCGACGCCCAAAACTGAGAAGCAAGTCCGAGGTTTTCTTGGTCGCTTGAATTACATTTCGAGATTTATACCCCACATGACTGCCACATGTGCTCCTATATTCAAGCTCCTCGGGAAAGATCAGCGTCATGATTGGACCGAGGATTTCCAAAAGGCCTTTGACAGTATCAAAGAGTATTTGTTTGAGCCTCTGATTCTGTCTCCTCCTGTTGAAGGAAGACCATTGATTATGTACTTGACTGTGCTTGATCATTCCATGGGTTGTGTCCTTGGTCAGCAAGATGAATCAGGGAAGAAAGAGTATGCAATATACTATTTGAGTAAGAAGTTTACTGACTGTGAGTCTCGTTACTCAATGCTTGAGAAGACATGTTGTGCTTTGGCTTGGGCTGCCAAGCGCTTACGCCAGTATATGTTGAATCATACGACTTGGTTGATATCTAAAATGGATCCAATCAAGTATATCTTTGAGAAGCCTGCTTTAACTGGGAGGATTGCCCATTGGCAGATGTTGTTATCTGAGTATGATATTGAGTATCGAGCTCAAAAAGCTATTAAAGGTAGTATCTTGGCTGACCACTTGGCGCATCAACCAATTGAAGATTATCAGTCTGTGCAATACGACTTCCCGGATGAGGAGATTTTGTATTTGAAGATGAAAGATTGTGATGAGCCTACGCTCAATGAAGGGCCAGAGCCTGGTTCCCGATGGAGTATGGTGTTCGATGGTGCTGTTAATCAATATGGAAATGGTATTGGGGCAGTGATTATTACTCCTCAAGGCACACATTATCCTTTTACAGCAAGGCTAACTTTCAAATGCACGAATAATATGGCGGAGTATGAGGCTTGTATTATGGGTTTGGAAGAGTGTATTGATCTTAGGATCAAACATCTCAATGTTTATGGTGATTCGGCCCTTGTTGTTAATCAGATTAAGGGTGAATGGGAGACGAATCAGCCTGGCCTCATCCCATACAAAGATTATGTGAGGAGGATTTCAACTTTCTTTACTAAGGTTGATTTCCATCATATTCCTCGAGATGAGAATCAGATGGCAGATGCTCTTGCTACGCTTGCTTCAATGATTGTGGTGAAGTATTGGAATGAAGTCCCCAATATTACCGTGATGCGCTTGGATAGACCAGCTCATGTGTTTGCAGTTGAAGAAGTAAAAGATGATAAGACATGGTATTACGATATCAAATTCTTTCTCCAAAATCAGACTTACCCACCTGGGGCATCTGTTAAAGACAAGAAGACTTTGAGGAGATTATCTGGCAGTTTCTACCTTAATGGTGATGTGCTTTACAAGAGGAATTTTGATATGGTTATGCTCAGATGCGTGGATAGACACGAAGCAGACCTATTGATGACTGAAGTCGATGAGGGTTCATTTGGTACTAATTCCAATGGACATGCCATGGCAAAGAAGATGTTGAGAGCAGGCTACTATTGGCTGACAATAGAGTCTGACTGCTGCAAATACGTGAAGAAATGCCACAAGTGTCAGATTTATGCGGATAAGATTCATATTCCCCGACACTTCTGAATGTTATTTCCTCACCATGACCTTTCTCCAAGTGGGGAATTGACATGATTGGCATGATAGAGCCTAAGGCGTTGAACGATCACCGTTTTATCCTCGCAGCCATTGATTACTTCACCAAGTGGGTTGAAGCGGCATCGTATGCAAATGTGACCAGGCAGGTGGTCATGAAGTTTATCAAGAATCAACTCATATGCCGATATGGTGTGCCAGACAAGATCACTACTGATAATGGATTTAACTTGAACAACAAGATGATGAAAGAGTTGTGTAGCGAGTTCAATATTGCACATCATAATTCTTCTCCCTATAGACCCAAGATGAATGGGGTTATTGAAGCTGCTAACAAGAACATTAAGAAGATTATTCATAAGATGGTTGTTACGTACAAAGATTGGCATGAGATGTTGCGATTTGCTTTGCATGGCTATCGTACATTTGTCCGCACTTCAACAGGGGCAACCCCTTTCTCCCTTGTATATGGCATGGAGGTTGTGCTCCCCGTGGAGGTTGAGATCCCATCAATGAGAGTCTTGATGGAAGCCAAGTTGATTGAGGCTGAATGAGTTCAGAGTCGTTATGACCAGTTGAACTTAATTGAAGAAAAGAGATTAACTGCCATGTGTCATGGTCAGTTGTATCAGCAAAGGATGAAGAAAGCCTTTGATAAGAAGGTCAAGCCTCGTGTGTTCCGAGAAGGTGACCTCGTGCTCAAGAAAGTCTTGTCTTTCGCGCCCGATTCCAGGGGCAAGTGGACTCCAAACTATGAAGGTCCATATGTTGTTAAGAGAGCCTTTTCAGGTGGTGCCCTATTGCTTACAACTATGGCAGAAATGAGTGTCTCGGTGGATTGAAAACCCGAAAGGGCGGTCCAGGCAAAAGTTAGAGACATAAAAAATGAATATATGTATCCCACTAGATTGAGTACCTCACCCTGGGGCAATCTAGGCAAAAATTAGGGATTTGGCAAGTAACTGCATCCTGACAAGACCTTGTTCTTCAAGTATCATCTGTCAAAGATTCTTTTTCAGTCGTCATCAATTGAAGCTTCAAATACATTGGATTCGGAGTTGGTGGAGAAATGGTCATTATGTTCAATGTAGCCCTTTTTCCAATATATATCACCAATTTCAAATTTGTAAAGATCCATGAAGTCTCGCCATTTGCGGACTACCATTCTATTAAATAAATTTGAGCCTTTATCCAATTCTTTGCACTCTTATTTGTTTCTATTTAACAAATGTTTGCATGTAAAATTGTTTTAAACGAATAAAGTTTTTATAAACTATTTTTAAACAAAGTGAACATTCACAATGACTTAAAGGATAATGGGAACGTCTTCAGTGCTCTCCCAAGGATAGTATAATTTCCAAAGGGAAAGACATTTGTTCATATTCTGGCATGTTCATATCGTCTTCATCAGCTTTTAGTTGTTTCCTCAGCAGTTGTCTAGAGCAGTTGGTGAAGGGCTTGTTCCCCTTTCATCCCCAGCATGACACGTGTTGACGAAGGATTCGTTTCCGTTTCCCTCATCCAGGACAGTTCCTTCGGGAGTAATAGCAATTTATTCCCAGTAGGGTTGCTTATAGTCCATCCCCAGTAGGGTTACCCAATCCGAGCTTGATAATTTGTACCCCCTCCGAGTCTGGAAATCTCCTCTAGTATTGAAGGATTTTGAGGAAGATGTGTTGTATCTAACCCCCAGTGGAGCAAATTGTTCTTTCTCCCCTTAGCAGAGATGTCTCTCCAGCAGTTAGAAGGGAGTGTTTGATTGATGTGTATCTGTTTGGTGGTTGTTCCCCACGGAGTTTCACCTCATTCCTTGATAAGTTCCCCAGTAGAGTTTCTTCTGCGGCAGATCTTATTGGTATTCAGCCACCTGTTCCCGAGAACTGATGGAAGATCCCCGGCAGTTGGTAGTTGTGACCTTTGCCTATCCCCAGCGGTGATCTATGTCTCTGATATTAGATCATCACCATCAGAGCTGATTTCTCCTGTGGGCCTGGCCTTTCTCTTTTGAGATGTTATACCGGATGTCCGTTCGTGGTTCTTGAGCCTGTTTGTGTTAGATATGTCTATTTGTCAGCATTAATCATACTTTGCCATACATATCTTTGCTTGTTATCTCCTACTATTGGTGAAATGTTCTTCCCCAAGCAGATGTTTGTGTCTGGTCTCTCCATTTAGAGTCAGCCTCATAGGCAGAAAGTGTCTATCTTTCCTTCTTTATTCCCCACTGAGTTATGTCCTCGTGGATGATTATTGCTTCACTTTCCTCCCCAATTTTGTATCGGGACGGAATTATTCCCCTGAGTTATATCCTCATTGGGTTGAGTCTTGTTAACTGTGTCTTTCTAGTTTGTTCCTAGATTGACTCCTTTCTTGTTATCCCCTGCAGTTCCCTGCGGTTTAGTGGTTCAATTGCTCAGTAACCAGTAATTGTCCATCTTCTCCCCAGTGGACTTTGTCGCCTTCTACCCAGTAACTGGTAGTTGTAAGTCCTATTTCTGTAATTTTCTACCCAGTAACCGGTAGATGTAATTCCCTCCCTGTTGGTTATCTTTACCCAGTAATCGGTATTGATATTCCTTCATTTTTGAGTATACCACCTAGTAACCGGTGATATATCTCCTGGATAATTGCTCTTGTCAATGTATCCCTAGCGAGTCATCTTTCATTTACCCTTGTTCGGTAATGATTGTTTCTCCTTCGGATTGGTCATCATTTTTATACCTAGTAACCGGTATCCTGATGTCCTTTCTTTTCGGTCGATTTATCCTTTATTAACCCAGTAACCGGTTGTGGATAATCTTCCATGCGAGTATGTTATCTACGTTATGACGGTAATAGATAATATATCTCATGCGCTCTTCGGTCGAAGTCTTTTCTTCCCTAGTTGAGTAGGATTCGTATTCCCTTTGTGGAATCGAATGCCCATCCTGTAAGTTGAGTTTGCTTTTTCAGCCCTCCTTTCGGATGATGAGTGTCTTGGATATGTTCCCAATTCACGCCTGGTTGGTCACCTATTATATGCCCAGTAACCGGTATCCCTGGTGTTCCTTCCTTCTACTCCCTATTATGACTTTTTGTCCCCTGTAGAGTCAGATTTCCGGAGTTGGGATGTGCCTTTTGGGTCCTCCTCAGATGTTTCGAATGATTGATATCTCTCACCCTTATACCGGTCTTAGATATTTCTTTCTCCCTGAGCATGTTGTTCTCTTACCCAGTAACCGGTGATTTGACAACATGTCTCTCTTGAGTTTATTACCCAGTAGCCGGTGATATCTCGTTGTTTCCCCCTCAACTGATGTCCTTTGTGGATATCCCCGTCTAAGTACAGATTTTTATCCGATGTATCCTTTATGGATAGTTTTGCTGTATTGGCTTATTCCCCAATACATGCGTCCTTGCGTCAGCTCGAGTCTTTCCATCGGTTTATTTTCGTGGAATCCCTTCGTGTCTCCCAGCAAGTTTTCTAGTCGTGACCTGCTCACGCATTTTTACCCTATTTACCCCTAGAGTCTTTATTTCCTTAGTGAATGAGCTATTCCTATGGATTCTTCAGTTTCTCCTAATTTCTTTTCCTTCGTGGCGATTATTCACCATGAAGATTTTATTTTGCATGCATACATTTGCATCATGAGGTCTCTTATGGACCAAAATTTGTCTCTTTGTTATTATTTAAGACCATTCTACCTCGTCGAGACAAAGATTTTAACCTTCATATCTTCGGCTAGAATGACCTTAAATAGGGGCATCTGTAAGACCCTAATTTTGACCCTAAGATCCGTCATGGCATCATATCATTTGCTCAATGCATTGCCTCAAGGATCATAGCATATGTGGCTCCTTTACCCTAGGGGTGGGACTTCTGTGAGTGGTTTGAGACCACCAAGCATGCTTGTATTGTATATTAATACTTTTTTTATTTTGATTACTAACCAAAAGCACAAACATATGTCACTAACTCTTTTTTTTAAGCTCAAGTGATCATGTGCTCCAATGCTCCTAGGAGGCTCCTAAACTCAATGAAGTGGCTAGACGAAGATGAAGGCAAGCATGACAATGATCCACAGAGCTCCTAATCGTCATATATGTCTCCCAAGTATCTCAATTCGCCAATTTGATCAAGATAATCCAAAGGGCTTGAGGATTGTTTCCCAAGGAAAACCTGATCCAACTGTGTCTTGCTCATGAAGCAACCTTAACCTACGATCAAATTAAATCAAGGGAAGTTCTTCCATTCATTATTTTATGCATATATGAGCCTATGTGAGGCCCCTCAGTCATTCATTCATCAAGATTTAAAGTTTGGCCTTGAGAAGTTGACCAATCAAGTCATCTAACTAAGCTGAGAATCATTGAGACACAACTTATGATGTGTTTGTCAAATGAAGATGACCCCAAGATAAAAAAATGTTCTTAAGAACCATATGAACAACTTTAATGTTCATCAAAAATCCATTTGAAACTTGGAAGGTCATCATTAATTTAAAAACATTATAGGTCATTTTGACTGAAACCCTAATTTTGGGTCAACTTCCCAAGGACCTAACTTCCTTAATTTTTATGATTTTGAGGTGAGACAAAATGAATTGGAAATTTTAAGATGTCTAGTTCAAATGTTATGTTGGATAAAATTTCATAATCCTAAAATAAACACATGTGATAATACAAAACATTATAGGTCACTTTGGACCTAAGCCATTGAATTTGAAAAATGTCCAACTTCAAGTGACCATAACTCTCTCATGGAAAATCCAAATGATGCAACATTTAAATCTAAATTGATCATCTTGAAAAGATCTACAACTTTTATGTTGGAGCTTTTTCCATTTGAGGCTTTAATCATTGAAACAGAATGGCTTGAAGATGCTTGCTTTTGGTACAATTTTTTAAAGGGGACCTAGACATGTTTTGTACCCCAAACCTTCACAGCCAATTTTCATAAATTTCCAATTGCCAAATGAATTTTTTCCTAACATGACTTTTGTTCCTTATTTCAAGGGATTTCCAACCATTACTCACATTAAATTTTTGGACTTTCCATGAGTGAGTTTCGAAGAGCTCTATGTTTATGTTCATTTTCCAATTCACATTATAACTTCATGTGCAAGCAAATGCCAAACCAATTGCACGTCCAATTCACTTCCATTTGATCTCAGCATGGATTTTCATTCATTCTTGGGCCTCACATGCGCCTGTACAGGCCCACGCAAGGAGGATTCAAACTTCATGCACACAAGTCAAGCATTGCCTTGCATCACATTTCAGCTATAAATAGAAGTGCATTCTCATTCAAATGGTAACCAAGTGGAGATCTGAAGTGCTGCTGAATTAAAAACCAAACCCTCACTAAAGGAATTTCCAGTTATCTCTTTCAATTTCAAGCTTGAATTTCAACATCATTAGTTGATCTTCAAAGCTCAATTCCTTAACCTTGCATCACCATCACACTTCCAGATCAAAAGTAGATCAAGAGCTCGGACAATTCGTGTTGTTTGAAGCTCCATTTCAGAGGTAGAATCCCAATTTTCTTTGATTCAGATTTTGCAATATGATGTGAATTCCTTTGGTTTATGCTGTTTTCTGAAGTCCTCATGCATGAGGCAGGCCAGTGGTGGTCTTAATTTTGCAAATCGTGCCATTTTAGTTCATGCACCATGATTTTCAAGCTCATGTTTCTATCTAAATAGGAACTGTGAGGAGGATCCATGGTTACAGGGGTGATGTACATCACCTCAACTTCATTTTGATACCTTCATTTTTCATTTTCATTAACATTTGATTTCCTGCGCGTGGTGGCCGGATCTGGTTAGATCGCCGGAGAAGATGATGGTTTCCACCACCATCCCCACGTGGGAGCTTCAGGGCCCTTGGATCTTGTATAAATGTTATAATCTTGGCCTTTCATTGTATTGACTTATTTTAAATCAAAGTGTAGCGCGTTTGACCAAGGTGTTTCGTGTATCCGCGCCTCTAAGCCCTAGGATCATTGCCACATCAATTAATGAAAGGATCTTGTGGCTGCGCATTTTTGCTATTTTCTTATTTTCTATTAATTTCATTTAATTCCTTTTATTTTCAAAAATTCATAAATATTTTATTTGAAGTCACAAAAATATGAGACCAATGCCAAAAAATTTCTTGAAAAATCTAGTTTCATATTTTGATTTTTTATTATTTTTGTGACTTCATTTAATATTTTTTGTGAATTATTTGTTTTTTAATAGTTTTTATTCATTTTAAAATATCTTTTGATATTTGGAAAATCCAAAAATATTTTCCTAACACCTATGGATAATGGTAAGTCAATGAAAAATAGTCTCATCAATTTCTTAATTGATTTGAGATTTATTTGAGATTTTAATTCATTTATGTTATTTTTCATTGTTTTTAATTATTTTAAAATAGTTTCTGATTTCAAAAATTGTTGAGAAAATTTGTCAAAGCTTGTTTGACCATGTTAGACCTATGAGAATTTAATTGGACTTGTTGAAGTTGATTTGAATTAAATTTGAGGTTTGACCATATTTTGTTCATTTTATTTTGCATTTATTTTTAATTCAAAAAATACCAAAAAAATATGTTGGACTTGTTGGCTTGTGATCTTCATTTCTCTTCTGTTTAACATTGATTGATGATGATTTGATTCAGATTTGATCATTTGTGTTTGATACTTTATTTCTCTTTCCATCCATTTCATCTTCATCCCATTTCTTTTCATTTTTGGCTAATGAGTTAATGTCTTATGGTTGGTCTTGACAAATGAGAGGTTTAACCTTCTTTGTTCCAAATCAAACTCAACTTGATCCAAGATCAAGTGAGTTGCTTTATGTCCAAGATAGGTTGCTTCTTGGTCAAGCAAAAAACCTAAAGGCCATACAAGGCGTCTCCTCTTTTCTTTTGGCATGGCAAGTTGTAGGAGTTTGGCTTACTAGTCATGATCTCTAACTTGTGTTTATTTTCCTGTAGTTTTATTGACCGGCCTTAGATAGGTGGGACTACTACATTAGTCCACTTATGATTGCTTAACACGACGCTAAATTGTCTTATGACAAACTAACATAACCATACTAATTACTAACTTTAATTTGAGCATTTAATTTCTTGCAATTCACTTTAATGCAATTTACTTCTTGCTCATTTATTCATATTTCCTTTCATTTTGCTCACTTAAGCACATATTTTATGTTTATGTCATTTTCCTTTTGCTCATTTGAGCTCATTATTGTATATAAATATATTGTTGTTTTGTGTCGGTTTTGCTTTTGTTTTGTGTGAACCCAATGCAAAAAGGAGAAAGGACTTAGAATTAGGATATACCTATGCTTAAAGGAGTTCAAGAGCAACTAGGCCTCATGCCTTTAGAATGCTAAACTTGTTGAAGAGCAACTAGGACTCATGCCTTTAGAATGCTAAATCTCAAAGTTGACTTCAAAGGACTTCCTTTCCAAAACTCTTTCTTTGTCCATTCCTCTTATTGTGTTGTGAACTTTTTGATGTTTACTCTTGTGTAATAGGGATTCCATCTTGAGATAGTAAGGAGGACCATTGTCATGAGTAGCCAAGTTAAGAGAGACAAGCCAAATGGAGATCCTAGGAGCTTGAATCTAAATTGTTTGATTGCTTGATTGTTTGCTAAGTCCAAAGGAAAGGAGCATCTTGAATCATCTCAATGATTTCAGGAAAAGGAACTCCAAGGGTTTTATCTTCTCTCTTATCTTTGTATGCTTTAGGACTAGCCCTTCTCTTCTTCTCTCCACTCTAACCCAGGCCAAAGATCTTTTCTTTCAAACTTTGACATTATTTTAAAACTAGAAACCTAGGCATTATGCCTTTGACTTTTCAAAATCTTTTCATCAATACTAATTTGTGAATAAATATTAATTCAACTTTGACTTCACTTTATAAATAAACCTAACTTGTAAATACAAGTCACTTCAAGTTGTTTTGTGGTTCCAATGGCCACCCTTGTTGAAACCTTTTCATAAACATTAGCCATAGGTTTGAATCATAGTGGTTGATGTAAATCTCACCTTATCCTTAATGGTTGGATTATAAGTCTTCCATGCTTATTCTAGGGTTAACCCCTCACTAGCATGTTGAAGCCTTCCTCACATAGTGGATTGTTGGTTTAGGTTGAGTTTTCTCCCTTTGATGACAAAAGACCTTAAGGCTTTTGATAAAATCAATTCACCAATCTTTGTGATTTTTACCCCGAACTACGAGCTTTTGATCCTACCTTTGTGATGGTACGTAGGCAATAGGTTCATCCATTCAAACAACAAAAGTGTAAATATAATCTATTCTCTTCTCATCCCTTCAATCTTTTGCACATATTTTCATAAATACCAACCTACAACACACATTTGCAAAAAGAGGTTCCCTTAGAGTTCTAAGGATGTTTTGGGTGCGTAAAACCTTCCCATTTCATAACCAACCCCCTTACCTAGATCTCTAACATTTTTATTAGTTTTTTTTATTTGATAAAACTTCTTACTTGGCTTTTGTTCGCTTTTTAGCCTTTCCTTTGGATAAATAAAAGTGCGGTGGCGACTCGAATTGTATGTTTACTTTTGGTTTAGTCAATAAACCTAAAGGTAATGAAAACCACGCTACAGATAGCTTCGACAAAGTTGACTTCGGAAGCACATTGAGTGACGAATCGGTGTCAACAAACACATTTGACAAAGCATCTTCCTTATAGTTCATTGAAATATGCAAAGCCAGGTTGTGATTTCTTCCCTCCTCAGGGAGTTCTTCATCGCATAAGCTCAAATTATTACATGAAGTGATATTAGGCACGATGTGATCAAACTGATCCACAGTAACATCATGCTCTACATATGCTTGTTCAAGAACTCTCTGTAGTGCTTCTCTGTGCGCTTCAGAATTCAAAAGAAGAGACAACACGGAGATTTTTAAGGGAGTCTGGAGCAGCTGCTCAACCACATTAAATTCGCTCCTCTTTATCAATCGGAGTACCTCATCATCATCATTGGCTTTCAAGTTGATGGATTCACCAGACTTATCCTTTGAACAACCAACCATATCTACATTAGGCACCTCCGCCTTCTTACCAACAATCATTTCCTCTTTGTTTTCTGGGACCATCGACCCAAACACTCAACCACCGCGGGTTACCTTCGTCACATCGGCAATGCTCACTACTGAACTAGTCATAGGTAACGGGACCTCTTGACCATTCTTTATCATTGTAGCATTGTACTGGTACGGTACAGCCTTATCAGATAAATATGGGACTGGGCCTGCTAACCGTATTACCAACGACGATACTGATCTTTGACTGACATTATCATTGTTGCTGCTATCATATTGGATTAGCAACCGCTCTTGTTGCTTGAAAACGGGAACTATAACATTGATGTCGTCATCTACATGACGAGATTGAACAATTTGAATCATGCCTTCATCCATCAGACGTTGGATGTCCCTTTTCACTACATCACACCCTCTTGGGTTCACACTACAAACAAGACAACCATCATGGTCATGTTTACAATCACTCACCATACAAATATCCTTATGCATCTGCACCAAAGATCTTCGGATAAACCGGACGTCAAAAACCTTCAATTCTCCAGGACAACCATCCACCATATTCACTGAAGAGTTCCCATGAGCGGGCAAAGGGTTTGCTTTCACATTCAGTGCGCAGTCCTCAAAGGACACCATACCACTCTTCATAAGCTTTTAAACCTCATACTTCAATGGATAACAATTTTCAATGTCGTATTCGAGTGCTCCTTGATGAAAAGCACAACGGAGCTTAGGTTTATACCACCAGGGAAGTGGTTCTAGGATCTGTGGTGGGTTCATCGGTTGAATTAATTTCTTGAGAACTAACGAGGGATACAGCTCTGCATATGACATAGGAATCGGGTCAAAAGAGACCTTCTTCCTCTCAAATTTTTGCTGATGATGATTGTTGGTATTGTTGTTGTTGAAGGTGTTCGTTCTTTGTTGCGATGGTTGTTGTTGACGTTGATGTTGTTGTTGTTGAATTGGTATTTCTTGTTGATTAGAAAATACCGGAATTACTGATGACACTTGATGATCATGATGTTGACGGGGTGGTGGATTTCTTCTGATCTGAGGCCTCCTCTGCCTCCCACTGATTACTGTGTTGGTTTCACTATCCTTCTTCTTGCTGAAACTGATGCCATATCTCTTGCTCGTTGACGCCTCATCTCTTGACAAACGTCCTTCACGGACTCCTTCCTCAAGTCTCATCCCCATATTTACCATTTCGGTAAAATCACTGGGGGCACTAGCGATCATGCGTTCATAATAAAATGAACTCAGAGTTTTCAAGAAGCTTTTTGTCATCTTTTTCTCCTCCAAAGGAGGAGTGATCTGGGAAGCCAACTCCCTCCATCTTTGTGCGTATTCTTTGAATGTCTCTTTGTCCTTCTGAGACATAGACCTCAATTGGTCTATATTCGTCGCCATATCCACAGTATACTTGTATTGCTTCACAAAAGCCTCTCCCAAGTCGTTGAAAGTGCGAATGCTTGCACTATCCAACCCCGTGTACCAACGGAGTGCAGCACCAGTCAGGCTATTCTGGAAGTAGTGAATAAGCAATTGATCATTATCTATCTGAGTTGACATCTTGCGGGCATACATCACAAGATGACTGAGCGGACAAGAGTTCCCCTTATACTTTTCAAAGTCAGACACTTTGAACTTCACCAGGATCTTGACATTGGGCATCAAATACAAATCGGCATCACTCTTCCCAAATAGATCTTTACCTCTCAACGTCTTCAATTCCTTGCGCAACTCAAGAAACTGATCTTTCATTTTGTCCATCTTCTCATAAACATCCGGACCCTCAGACTGCTCAGAATGATAGATGGTATCCTCCACGCAAGGCAAAGTGTGCACAACGGGAGGTGGCACGGACATGACCGAGCTAGATGCCGGCATGGAAGCAAATGTAGGCGCAAAGCCTTCTGGCACAAAATTGGGCGGCATTCCCCATGGAAATCCGACAGGCATATTCGGCGCGAAGTGAGCGGTAGCAGCAGGCATGGTAGAGGTAGCCACCTCTGAAGTAACAGTCCTCACGGGAGGGCGATCTCGTCCTTCAGCTCTCTGTTCTCTTACTCTAAATGTTCCATGATTTTCTGCTGATTTGCTCGGGTATTGTACCGGTGAGTCAGCTTGGCTAAAGCACAGAAGAAACACCAATCAGACATCTGGCGAAAACCTGCTTATGCAAATGATGCATGAAATGCAATGCTTGATTATTTATTTTTCAAGGAACTTACTATATCATTTGCAAATATATAATATTTAAATGGCGATTGCAAAAATTTTGATATGACCAAAAATCTCTTTTTATTTATATAAATTGGAAGGATTACACTGAGTACAATTTCAGAAACCAAAATAAAAAGATACAAGAGAAAAGGAGACTAGTCATCCTAAGGATCCCTAACAACGATGTCAGAAGATCTGGCTGTAGGCGCGTACTTCCTTCGAATACAACGGATCTCGGTCTCAAAAGAAGCCTTCATCTGAGTCTTCTCGAGGACAAGCTGATCAACAATCTTCTTCCAAGCAACGGAAGGCTGAGGCATGCTAGAAAATGAAACCTATGGCTCTCTCTGTCTCTTCGTCACTCGGTCTTCAAGTAGCCCGATAAGTGCATCTTTGTCCTTAGACTCCAACTGCAACTCTTTATGCTTCTTGCTCAAAGCATGGAAACGCTCTTCCCACGTATCCTTCTCTTGCTTCATCTTGGCGAGCGCGTCTTCCAACTCCTCTACATCTTGGTTAGGGAGAGTTAATGGCTCAACCACAACCATAGAGATAGGTCTTTCACAAGGATAAGGCATCTTCAACTCCATAGCTCTCTTCTTCACCCAAAGAGTGTAAGCTTCCAAAGCTACACAATTGCACGGACCAAGCTCGGATCTTCCTTTCCTATGCACATTATGCCAAGCATGCACAATCTTCTGCTTCAAATGTTGGGGATCTTTACCCTCTTGATAGAAAAGACCTTCTAACAACATGTTATTAGGTTTATCTCTCAAGGGGAACCCAAGTTGTCGACGAGCCAAAGCAGGGTTGTAATTAATTCCTCCTTGTGTACCAATGAGAGGCATATTAGAGAATTCACCACAACTATCAATAATCTCAAAACTTCTTAAAGATGGGTCAGACCAAACTATATCATCATTAGTGAGAGACATAAGTCTCTGAGACCACCTTAGACATTATTTGTTCTCCACAAAAGCAGGTGCCTAAGGCAAGTGCGAAATAAACCACATGTACAGAAGAGGAATGCAATAGACAATAGTTCCACCACCTTTAGAATTCCTTAGATGCAAAGAGAAATACATATCACCCAACAAAGTAGGCACATGATTCCCAATCAAGAAAAGTCTAATGGCGTTAACATCAATAAAACCATCAATGTTAGGGAACAAAGTTAATCCATAGATGAGCAACACAAAGATAGCTTCAAAAGCGTCCACACTACCAGCTTGAGCAAAAGTAGTAGCTTCCTTGATGAGGAAAACAGATGGCAACCCAAATAACCCTCCTTTCTTCACCCAATGAGCCTCTATCTCAGACTTCTTCAAGTGAAGAGCTTCAACAATAATACTAGATCAGGGAATCTCTTCCAATCCACTAAAAGGCACTCTACTAGAAACAGGTATCCCCAAAAGATGAGAATACTCCTCGAATGTAGGCACAAGCTGAAAATCTAGGAAAGTGAAACAATGGTAGAGAGGATCATAGAACTGCACTAGCACACTCAAAAGTCCTTCAACCACATCAGCAGACAAGATAGACAGAAGCTTTCCATGACGTTGTTTGAAGTCCAAGGGATCTAATACAAAAGATGCTAGCTTCCTTAACTCTTTCAAGTCGGAACATCTGAAACTGTACTTCCTAGTGTTCCTTCGTCCACAACCCATGGTCTGAAAATATTTGCAAATGACACCTTAGTTCCTTAAAGTTTTCGTGTGATGAATGTTATGATGCACATGAATGCATGAATGCAACAATCACAAATAAAGGATCACACACAAGGCAAACAAAGGTCAAGGGATGAATCAAGTCTTTGTCAAGATCAATCATCCATTTTGGTGGATTATGGTTTTCACCTTATCAACACTCAAGTTCCATTGATATTGACAAGACTTGATTGGATCAACCAAGAATCAAGGGTTTGTTGCAAGTCACGAGCATGGAGTCTGGGTAAGAACCATCCCAAAGGAGTGAACTAAGAATAAAAACCTGTAAATCATGTTCTAAAAAGTTCCCTGAGTCTTAATTCCATCTATCGGATATTACAGGTTAAGATGACTAACTCATCGACCCATAATATTCTCAAGAGAAACTCGTTTGAGTGTAGTATCACATTACAACTGTGATCAAGTCTACACTTGAACAGTTTTCGCACTACGTCCTAAATAGGCCAAGATGGGTTAAATGTTCTAAGGTCCTCAGCTTCTCAGACCCAATTAGAAATAGTAATGCCTAACCACAAATATTTGTGTGACATTTCCAAATCCAAAAGAGTCTCCACTTAGCAGATGGATCTCAAGCCAACTTGTTAAGGACTACTCCACACAAGTCGAACATGACTATACCATCCTCCTATCTTAATTTCACTCAAGTCAGGTTAGAACTTATCTCACCACTCAGAGATCACCAAGCACAACAAGCAGATTATATCACACATACATATATACAAACATCACATATATACAAATATATTCACACAAAAAGTAGGCTAAATCCACTGAAGACTACTCCCCAGCAGAGTCGCCACTTAATTTTTGTAGCGGGAAATTCATGATATCAAGCTATTGACAAGCTAGAGATCAAATAACAAGAGTCGCCACCGCGCTTTTATTGTTTCCAAGGGAAAAGGGAAAAAGTACGAACAAAACCCAAAAAGTAAGAAGTTTTCAAATCAAAACTAATAAAAAGTCAGAGATCACAGGTAAGGGGGTTGGTTACACAGAGGGAAGGTGTTAGCACCCAAAGTGTCCTAGGTACTCCTAGGGAGCCCCTTTTGTGTGCATATGTATTTTGTACAAAGGGATGTTTACAAACAAATAGAATGGGGGGATGAGAAAAGAATTCATTAATTATATTTTTGTGTTTGACAAGACCTTAGGTCTTGTGCCTACATACCAACATAAAAATGAGGGATCAAAACCTCGTAGTTCGTGATACAAATTTCAAAATGGATGCATTGCTTTTAACAAAAATTAAGTTTGATAGGCACAAAGGCCTAAAAATGGTTTGAATGAGTTAGTTCTTTTTTGGCTTTTTTTTTTTAAAATTTAAGTCAAGTATAGTTAAGTCTATTTACAAGTTTGATTTAAGAAAAGAAGTTTGAAAATTCAATGGCATAAGGCCAAAGTTTCTATTTTTTTGCAAAAGTGGTCAAAGTTTAGAACAAAAGTAGTTCACACAAAGAAGATTTTGAAAAATGGATGGAGAGATTTTGAAATTAAAGAAATGGGGAGAAGATGAAGAGACTATCCTATGTACAAAAATTAAAAGTTTAGAGTTGAAAAGATCTGACCAAGTGGGTAGCAATCCAATAGACAAGAATGCCAATAGAAACCTAAAATTCCCTTGGACTTTTAGAATCAAGCAGCACACAAATGCACAATTATATTATCTTGAAGATCAAGGCATCAAATAAAGATATCCACATCCAAGCTTATCCATTCCATGATCTTCTTCCAAAATAGCCCATGTAACAGATGAATTCCACAAGTCACAGGTTCAAGATAACAGCTTCACGATAATCATGTTGCAGATGAATCTTAGAGAGGTTTTCAAAGATGTGTCAGATGAAGCTCAAATTGCAAGCACTTGATTTCTCAACAAGTTGGCATTGGCCAAGTCCTTTAGCTTAGGAAGGTTTCCTAGATTCTAAGTCCATTTGTCCAAGATCAAGCCAACAGTCCACTCAAAAGTTTTTTAGGGTTTTTGTTATTATTATGTACATTAATGGTCAAAGACAACACAAACAAGCAAAGTATACAAAAACAAAATATATCACACAATATGGTCCAAATGGACTAAGTGAAAATTGCATTAACATAAACAATTAGAATGATATGAATAATGGCAAATGAAATAGAGTGCTAAAAGTAAATTGCATTAAAGTAAAGGCTTTAAATTAAAAGTTAGTAGTTAGTAGGTTAGAAGTTAGTATTGTTTTGCTATTGCTTTTCATTTCAAGACATTCTTTGGAGAACACTCAACCCACTTATCACAAGCATGAATCCTTGAGCCAAAACATCTTCCAAAGGAAGGAAAGAAGGCCAAGTTTCCACACAATACCATGAAAGAGAGGAGACTTACAATCTCACTAACTAGAATGCTTATGCCTTTTATGTCACAAATTTAGCGCTATGTTAAGCAATCGTAATTGGACTTATGTAGAAGTCACAACTATTTGAGGTCGGGCAATAGAATTTTGGTGCTAATGTATGTTAGAGACATACTATAATGGACTATGTTCATGAAACATACCACACACAAAAAGAATATGCAAAAGGTGTGGCCTAATCTCATTCATACTCATGTCAATTTTTCAATCAACTAGCATTAGGACTTTGAGATATCATAGGCCAAATGGAATGAATAAATGAAGAAAGGGAGTAAGATGAAGTGGGAGAGGGTTGAGTGAAATCACAAATTGGTAAAAGGAGGACTTTTACCAAATTAATATCATTCATTCATTTTGGGAGATGGAATGTACATTCCATCAATCCCCTAAATCCAATGATATTAATTTGACAAAGTTAAATCAAGCTTGACCAAGACCCAACAACAAAAGTCAAACATAAATAAGCCATCACAATTGGTCAACAAATTTATTTGGCATTTATTCAATTTAAAATTTTTAAAATAGTATATTTAAATTAAATATGGTTTGTCCAATTCCTAAAATCTCATCAAAACACCAAAGAAATGGCCATGGGATTTATCATAGGTCAAACAAGGTCAAAGGACCTTGGAGAAAAAATTTCATAATTTTTGGACATTCAAAAATATTTTTAAACAATTAAAAACAAATGAAAAATCAATTAATTCATGAAAAATATTAATAATGATCCAAAATATAATTTTAATTCAGAATATGAAAGAGAAAAATATTTGAATTTTTTTGGTGAAAGTCCCATATGTTTTGGATCAATATTGAATTTAATATGAATTATTGAAAATAAAGCAAATAAAATGAAAATTAAAATATCAGAAAAAAGGTGGACCACTTGATCTCCCTCATTAATTGAGGTGGCAAATCAAGTGGCCAGGAGCGCGTTATCCACCATGGTCCTTAGTCAGCGCGTGGCAACAACGGTAATCAAAACCCACGCTCAAGATTAAAACAAAACAAGTGCATCATGTGGTTGTGAGACATGTCAGCGCATGGCCGAAGCTGTAGCTCCGGTCTTCTTCTCCGGTGGACCTCATCGGACTGGTCCACCATCAACCATCACCAAAATTGAAAACAAGGACATGATTTTAAAGTAAAAATGGCACTGAGCTCGAATCTGGCCTCAATTCACTCTAACTCCAAGTATATTGAGAGATATATGGAGTTGAAATTTGAGGTACATGAACTGAGTTGCTTCGATTTGACCTCAAAGCAACTCAATCTTCTTGCCTACATTGGTAGGACTTCAGACAACCAAAGAATCAATAGAATTGAGCAAGAATATGAGAGAATCGAAGAGTTCAAAATTTATGGAAAATAACTTCAATGGAGGCCTGGATTCAACTGATTTTGATCTTGCTTGTGCTTGGTCTCACTCCACTTGCTTGCAGAAGAAGGATTTGATGCTTACAAGGTTGTGGATTCCTGGAGATTTGAATTTCAAAACAGTGGAAATTCAACCTCAAATTCAAAAGAATTTCTCAGGTTTATCCTTTGCAAAGTGAGGGTTTGAGATGGGGGATCAAAGCTGGCGTGAATGTGTGTGAAATTCTGAGCAATTGGAGCTCTATTTATAGCTGAAATCATTGATATTTGCACACTTGAAATCACTTTCCTAATTTGGAAAAATGGTGATACATGGGTGCATGGGCGTGTACAGGCCCATGAGATCATTGCAATAAGTCCACAAATTAATGTTAGATAGTCTGAATTGAGCTTGGATTGCAAGGCAAGTGTGCATTTGAATTTGAGGTTTGATCCTTGCCAAGTGATGTCATCATGTTCATTCCATGCGCAACCTATGCATTCCTTGTCCAAAATGAATGAATTTTAGCTCTTTCGAAAGGTGAGATCAAGAGAAATAACTTTCATGTTCAACACTTTTTCATTTGGAGCTTGTAACTTGGAGAAATTTGAGGTGGAAGTTTGGAAATTTTTGACATATCAAATTTGTTCTAAG
This sequence comes from Lathyrus oleraceus, assembly GCF_024323335.1. Lineage (NCBI taxonomy): Eukaryota > Viridiplantae > Streptophyta > Magnoliopsida > Fabales > Fabaceae > Lathyrus > Lathyrus oleraceus. The sequence goes on along the minus strand of NC_066583.1, from coordinate 569,352,367 downwards.
TGTCAAGCCATAGGCCTCAATATTCCACCTTGCTTAACTTTTTATATGAGCTTCAAATGAGAAACGTATATTCATCAAAGTTGTAGCTATCTCAAATACCTTCAAAATGGTAACCAATTTCATGTCATTTGGATTTAAAATGATAGAGTTATGCATTTTTGAAGTTTGGAAAAATCACTTGATCAATGGTATAGGTCAAAAGTGACCTATAATGTAACCTCATATCACATGCTCAAAAAAGTTGAATTAGCTCCCACTCCAAACATAAAAGTTTAAGTAGACACATTTAATTTGATTTTGCAACTTGGAAATATTTCATATCGTACAAATTGAGCAAGTTATGGCCTTGGGAAGTTGACTTTCAAATTAGGGTTTAGACAAAATTACCTATAACGTTTCAACATAGAAAATGATTTTCCAAGAAAAAATAGCTCTAGGTCTCAACATGAAAGTTGTTTGGAATGTCATTTAGAGTAAGTTTTCTCTTATAATCATTTTCATATGGTGAAAATTATAGGAGATAGGGTATAGGGAGACCCAGTTTTGATAAGATGAATTCATCTGGCCAACCACCATCAACCAGCTTGCTAACTTCTAATTCTATTGACTTTCTTGACTCATGTTAGATCATATATGCTTAAGATGATGAAATTTGAAGTGTACCTTGAGAAATTTGATCAATTGGTGAGATAGCTTGTTGGAGAAGTTACTCAAGATACCTAGTCAAACTAGGGTTTCCAAGGCAAATCACCCTCAAACTCTTGAAGAAAACATGATCAATATAATATGTAGAGAACATTGGGACTCATATATGATGTTCATAACCATTCTTGAATCAATTCTTGGTTGTGCTCTTTGTTCATGAGGGTCTCAAACCCTAGTGTGAACTTGATGAATCAATGGAATCATGCCCTTCCTACAAAAGAGTTAGACAATTGCAAAGACATATTTTTGGTATTTTGGTTAGTGAAATGATAAAATACAAGTATGATATAATCACAAAGTGCTTGGTGATCTCTCCCAAAATAAACCCAATGAAAGAGGGGTAAGGAGGATGCCAAGGTATGATCCCAATGCTAATGCTTATGATGGAATTGCATGAGGGATCTTAGGGTCAAAATTGGGGTCTTACACCCGGCCTCAAATAGTTGTGACTTCTACATAAGTCCAATTATGATTGCTTAACATAGCGCTAAATTGTTGACACAAAAGGAATAGCATTCTAGTAAGTGAGAAACTTGGAATTTTTTCCTTCCTTTGGAAGATGTCTTGGTTCAAGGATCCATGCTTGTGAATAGTGGGTTGAGTGTTATTGTCATACCCCAAAATTTACCCATTAATCTTGCAAAACATTTCTCGAAGCACTCCACTTGTTCTGCAAGACACTGACCTTAAAGGAACAAAAGCCCAGCTCACAACAGGCCCAATCCAGAAAATGGCCCAAACTGGCCTGCTCGCTAGGCGAGCAATTCCTTCGCCTAGCGAACCTTCGCTACACGCTCGCCTAGCGAAGCTTGCCAACATCAGAATTTTTGGACTTCATTCTGAGCCCATTAGGTCACCACAATCACTATAAATACCGACACTTCAGTCACGAAAAGAAGAACGAAAAGGGAGAAAGGAGAACCCTAGCAAGCAAACCCTAACACTCACGGGAGGCAAACCCTGAAGGAACTCGGCGGCATCAAGGTTTACCTCTGCCCAATTCAATCCGATTTTGCCGATTCGAAGTCGCAATTCAGTTGCAAACAGGTTACATTGCTATTACTGCCGTATGTTCTTAATTCGCATATGGCATTATGATTAAATTTATGAAAATATCTTAAGTTTGGCATGTGAATTTTAGTATGTACCTGAATACCTTAAATGATTAACCATATAATTGCTGTAATGAAAGCCATAAGGCATAAAATTGGTTGAAATCGTACTGATATCAAAACCAGAATCCGCAGTCGCTCGCTAGCACCTCGCTAAGCGAGCATGCAGCGAGTATTCGCTAAGCCTTCGCTAGGCGAGGCAGGAGCGAACGTGACAATAGCCGACTTTTCTGTTCTGATTTTTCACTCATGTTTTATCATAGCCATGCATCATTTACCCGACCCTATTTACTGTTGTGATTTTTTTGTGGTGTAATCCTCGATTGCACCCTGATTTGGTGTTCTGACATGTTTTGTTGAGTTTTGTAAAGGTTCACATATCCCAGGAAAAGATTGCTTGTTAGGTATCTCACTTTATTTGTGGGGTACCCTTGTGGAGGTTCACCCTGAATTACTCAATTGATTTTAATGTATTAATTTTATGGCGAAGATCCACCCTAAATTGCTTAATTGATCTTAATGTATTAATTTTAATGTGGGGATTCCTCCTAATTACCTAATTGATTGTAAAATGCGGCCTATGAATATGTGATCTTGGACCTCTCTTTGTTGCTTTACGGTATTACGGTATTACGGTCATGTCCCGCGAATGTGGGGATACACTTAGCCAAGACCCTTCGATTAAATCATCATGTCCCTCTAAAATAAATTATAGCCCCTCGGATGTTGCCTTCGAATATATGATTTTGTCCCTCGATGACCCTTCGGTGTAGCCTATGGTTAAATGATGATAGTCCCTTCTAATGCTAAGGTATCCTTACAACCGTTGCTTTCAATGACCAATCGATGACCCTACGATGACCCTTTTACATCCAAAGGATAAAACCACTTATTTCTCAATAATAAGGACGGTTTTACCCTCACAAGGATAGGAAATGCCCATCAAGACCTTGGGTAGGTATAACTCTTAATAGCTTACTCACAAATCGAAATACTTTTCACACCTCACACCTTTTCAAAACATCTTTTAGAAAATCACCACTTGGTATACATTCATACTAGAATCATTACTGAGTTATATTTTTCTAAACCATCTTCAAAACTAAACGAGATAACCACTTTGTATACATTCATACGAGAATCATTACAAAGTTAAATTCTCTTTTTTCAAAACATTTTCTAAACAATGCACAACCACTTTTTCTAGACAAACATAAGTGATCAAGCAATTAAGAGCCCATGGATAACCATGGATACAAAGGGTGCTAACACCTTCCCTTTGTATAATGTACCTCCCGAACCCAAAATCTAATTAAGGTCTTTCCTGTTCTTTTCCACCTTTCCTTATTGGATAAAAGAAAAGTCGGTGGCGACTCTTGCTATCCGCGACATTGCGATTAAAAGCAAAACACCCAAAGTCAGTTCACCGTATGACAGAACTGGCGACTCTGCTGGGGAGTACTTAAAAAGAGAGGTTACCTTAAAAACAAGATCACTTATTTAAATTGTCTGATTTACTTTTAAGGGATTGCTTGGGTATGTTATGCTTGAGTGAAAGATCCTACACCCGGATCTAGTGTACCTTAGGTAAGTAGCAATAGATCATCGCGACTATCCGGCGTATACCGGAATGGTTAAAATGATGGCTACGGTTAATGTGACACTTTGGATGTCCTGATGTTCCTCATGTTTACTTGAGGAAAAATTTGGCTTCCGCGTGGTGTCATCAAAGTATTAACCAGACCTTTAGAACCCTAATTGACTCATCCTAGCCATTAGAAAGTAGTGAGATAACTGGCTTCGGTTCCGACTGGGGTTGGTTGACACTCGATACTACACTCTTTAAGATTGGACTTTAGGGAAGCTTCGGTCAACCACTTGGTGTTGCACTGAAGTGGACTTAAAGGAAGGTCAATGATTTGAGATCCTTCTAGAACCCGGTTACTATTCTAGGACAGGTTGAACCAACCAAACTTCAGTGGGGAGGGTACTTACCTATGGAACTCATGCAAGTCTCAAAACTTAGGAATGATTGTTGTGTGACTTGCTTGTGCGTGTTATTTACTTAACATCATAACATCATAACATCATAACATCATTTCAAGGACTTAGGGATTTAACTTTGCTCTGTTTTGTAAGGCTATGGCTCCCAGGAGGACTATCCGGATTAATCTTGTAGCAATCTCTCCTCAACTCAAGGATTTAGTGTCAGAACTTCCTGATCAGGCTCAGTTTATCCAGAAACATGGTTCTCTCCTCAATTTGGTTACCACTGGTTTCAAAGAGGATATGATGAGGGTCCTATTCCAGTTCTTCGATCCTAAACATCATTGCTTCACATTCCTAGATTATCAGTTGGTACCCACATTAGAAGAATTCTCCAGGATGCTTGGGATACCTATCCTTGATCAAACACCTTTCAGTGGTTTAGAAAAGATTCCGAAGTCTGAAGAAGTTGCCGCGGCTTTACACATGACAAAGTCCGATATTGAAACCAATTGCGTAACAAGAAGTGGAGTTAAGGGTTTACTTTCCAAGTTTCCGATAAATAAGGCCCGAGAATTCTTAAAGGATATGAATGTCCATGCTTTCGAAGATGTTCTAGCATTGCTAATCTATGGTTTGGTGCTATTTCCTAACCCAGACCAATTCGTAGATATGAATGCTATTAAGATATTTCTCACTCATAACCCTGTGCCTACCTTGCTCGGAGACATTCTGCATTCCCTTCACACTCGTACTATGAAAAGGCAAGGGACTCTCATGTGCTGCATACCTCTATTGTCTAGGTGGTTTATTTCGCACCTTCATCAATCAGCCTTGAAGAATGAGCAAAATCTGAAATGGTCTCAAAGGATAATGTCGCTCTCCCATTCAGACATCCGTTGGTGTCCTCATCTCAAAGAAAATGTTATCATCATTGACCGTTATGGAGAATTCCCTAACGTACCACTCCTGGGGATAAGAGGAGGTATTACTTATAACCCAGCTTTAGCCCTACGCCAGTTTGGTTATGCTCGAAGAGACAGTCCACATGAAATAATTATCCAAGGCACTGTGTTTGACTATGACAACGACTCTCAAGGTCTCCGTCAAAGGTTTGTACGAGCCTGGGGCATGGTGAAAAGAGGTACTTTAGGACAGAAAAATTCTATTCCTATGGAACCTTATCTCATATGGGTACGCGGCAGAGCTCGTGAGCTTGTCATGCCATATCTTGCAGTCGGACCGCTGATTGTTGAACCAGAAGTTGAGGGAGGTACTCCTCAGATCATTCCTTATCCAGATATGCCTACCGATGTTGAAGAATTGAAGAGATCCTGGATCCAGTTGAGAGAGGAAAGGGATACTTTTGAAGCCCAGTTCGGTGCCGAGAGGAAGAAAGTATTAGAGCTCACCAGCCAGCTTAATGAGGAACGAAGACTCAATACATATCTTCGTCCGAAAAGAAGCCGTCCCTGGGAGACTTGAGCTTTCATTGTATTTTCATTATGTCCTTTTTGTAATGAACATTGATTAAAGAAATTATTAATAAAAGTTCCCCTCTTTTGGGTGGTTTATGCAAAGTTAAATTCCCAAAAGTCCTTGAAAACATTTCATACATTGCATAGCATGACATAACATTGCATAATAGGTATTCTAAAAGATCAATATTCTCACGGTCTTCCTTCCAAACAGAAAAATGGCTCTCGAACAAACTGTCAAAGATCTCCAGGCTCAGAATGCTCAATTCCAGGAGATGATGCTGAGCTTATCCAAAGGGCAGGAGGAACTGAAGGCTCTCTTGCTCGAAAAGAAGAAAGACAAGAAAGCTGTGAGTTACATCAACACGGGAAGAAGGCTTAAAAGACAGGCCGCAGGAGTCAAGTTTGGAATTCCGAATGGTCCAGAAGAGGAGACGGAGAATGATTCAGAGGAGGAGAATGTTGATTTCTCCAACCCTGAGGATGACGATGAAGATTATGAAGGTGAACAGTACTCTCCAAGAGATGATAAGTACAAGTTGCTGGAAGAACGTATGCTAGCCATGGAGGGTCAGAAGGCGCCCGGTCTGGATTTCGAAAGTTTGGGTCTGGTCTCCGATGTGACCATTCCTCGAAAATTCAAGATCCCCACTTTCACTAAGTACGATGGTGCGTCCTGTCCTCAGATGCATCTGAGAGCTTATGTGAGAAAGATTCAGCCGCATACCACTGATAGGAAGCTATGGATCCATTTCTTCCAAGAGAGTCTGTCTGGCACACAGTTGGAATGGTATTATCAGCTCGAGAGCTCTGACATCCGCATCTGGACTGATTTAGCAACAACTTTCTATAAACAGTACCAGTATAACTCTGAACTAGCGCCTACTCGGCTACAGTTGCAGAATATGACTATGGGATCCAAAGAAAGCTTCAAAGAATATGCTCAGAAATGGAGAGATTTGGCTGGCAGAGTCAAACCCCCTATGACTGACCGAGAATTAGTGGACATGTTCATGGGCACACTGACTGGCCCATTCTACAGCCATCTACTGGGAAGTTCTTCATCAGGTTTCACTGAACTTATATTGACAGGTGAGCGTGTTGAAAGCGGCATCCGAAGTGGAAAGATATAGGCGGCTACCCCTGCAAGCACCAAAAGGTCCTATCAGGGGAGGAATGAATCAAATGCTGTGTACGATCAAAAGGGTCGTAACAAGAAAAATCGTGACCATACCATTGGAGCGGTTACGATTGCAGCACCGCCATCTCAAAGCTTCCAGCCCAAACAAGACAAGCCAAGAAGGCAGTTTACCAGGATCAATATGACCTTGGCACAGGCACTGCAGGGAATGCTAAAGGCAAATCTGATCACCCTCAGAGATCCTCCTACGAAACCCAACACTGCTTCTTCTCGTTATAATCCCAATGCCAGGTGTGCATATCACTCCGATAGCCCCGGACATGATACAAACGATTGCTGGTCATTGAAGAATAAGGTTCAGGATATGATCGAAGCTGGAGAAATTGAATTTGAGCCTCCGGAGACTCCTAACGTCATCACTGCACCTATGCCTAATCATGACAAGGCTGTTAATGCTATGGATGACAATTCTCACATTTCTAATGTAGCTGATTTAACATCTCCTCTCCTGATCATCAAGAAGAATTTATTGCAAGCTGGTTTATTTCCAGGTTGTGCTGAAAATTGCGATCGTTGTATACTCCGACCCAATGAGTGCTTGAAGTTGAGGAATGGTATTCAACGGCTGATGGATGATCGCACAATTCTCTTCGAAAAGGTTCCTGAGGTGGAAAACCCTACTGAAGAAATATATGTGATTGCTAGGTCCAAAGTTCCAGTGAAGATTACCGCTACTAGAGTGCCTGTGAAGATTACTGCTGAGCCCAAGGTAGCTCCCCTAATCATTACTGCACCTGGCCCAGTACCGTATTCCTCCAGCAAAGCCATTCCGTGGAATTATGGAGGTGATGTTTACATCCATGGCGTAAAGCAAGTTGGTAATTCTGCTAATCCTAATGACATTGTTGGGACTAGTAAAGTTACTCGAAGTGGAAGGATCTTCTCTCCAGAAATCTCACCTCTCGCCTCTGAAACTCGAGGCAAGGGACCAGTCAACCCTTCTCAGTCAAAGACACCGGTCAAAGTTACTGCTGAAGATGTTGCCAAGCAGGAAATGGAGGAAATGCTGAAAATCATCCGTAAGAGTGATTTTGATGTGGTAGAACAGTTGGGGCATACCCCGTCTAAAATTTCGATGTTATCCTTGCTGTTATCTTCTGAATCTCATGTCAATGCATTGATCAAATTCTTGAAGACCGCTCATGTACCTCAGGAGACATCTGTCGATCAGTTCGAAAACTATGTTGCTAACCTGACTGTTGACAATGGCCTAGGCTTTTCCGATGTTGATCTGACACCAGCAGGAGAGAATCATAACAAAGCTCTGCACATCTCCATTGAGTGCAAGGGGATCACCTTGGCTCATGTGTTGATCGATAATGGCTCTTCTTTGAATGTGCTACCAAAAGCTGTACTCAATAAGCTTGACTGTAAGAGCATCGAATTGAAACCTAGTGATACTGTGGTGCGTGCGTACGACGGTGCAAAAAGTGTCGTTCACGGTGAAGTGGTTCTCCCTATCAAGATAGGACCTCAAGTCTTCAACACTACCTTTCACGTGATGAACATCCATCCTGCCTATTCCTGCTTGCTGGGACGCCCTTGGATTCATGGGGCAAGTGCTGTAGCTTCATCTCTCCATCAAAAGCTAAGATATCCAATAGAGGGTAAGATTGTCACCGTGTGTGGAGAAGAAGAGTACATTGTCAGTAGCGTGCAGGCCTTCAGATACGTTGAGATGGATGGCGAATTCTTGGAGACTCCTTCTCAGTCATTTGAAGTAGTTCCTCCGACCAGTCCTGTCCTTAAGCCGACGTCCTGTGTGCCCAAGGTTATGCGTGCTCCTCCTGCCATGATTTCTCTGAAGGACGCTCAAGCCGTGGTTGAAAATGGTGGTCGTACTGGTTGGGGTCAACTGATCAACGTACCATACAAGTCTGACAAATCTGGTCTGGGATTTAACTCTGAAAGGATGGTCAAAGATCAAATTAATGCTGTAGAAGATGCTGATAGCGATTGCGATCTGGATAGCTGGATTTTCCCAACAATTGGTGACGAACTCAATAATTGGAAGGCTGAAGACACTTTCCCGATTTCCTTTAGTCAGGAGTAATTGCTATTGTCTGTTTTAGTGTTGCAATTTTTAAATTTTATAGTTGAACTTCTTAAAGCATTGTGTCTATGCCCGGGGCACAATAGCTAATTTGTTAAGGGTTTTGTCATTTTCATAAGCATATTCATATTCAATAAATCAATGGACTTTTTGCATTCAAATATTGCGCTCTTTATCTTTCCTGTCATCTTCCAAAAAAGCTATGTTTTCTTACACACACTCACGTAACGAATTGCAGATCCATACCCACTCTGGATCCTATTGATAATAGTTCTACTACTGTTCATTTTGACTTTGAAAATCCGATCTACCAAGCCGAGGATGGAAGTGAGGAAGATTGTGAAGTACCTGGAGAACTTGCCAGACTGTTACTGCAAGAAGAAAGGACTATACAGCCGCATGAAGAGTCAATCGAAATTGTAAACCTGGGTACTGAAGTGGACAGGAGAGAAGTCAAAATAGGAGCAAGCTTGGAAAACAGTATTAAAGAAAGATTGATTCAGATGTTACATGACTATGTAGAGATTTTTGCTTGGTCTTATGAAGACATGCCAGGATTGGATACTGATATAGTAGTGCATCGTTTGCCAACGAAGGAAGAGTGTCGTCCTGTTAAGCAAAAGGTTCGTCGCATGCGCCCTGAAATGTCTGAGAAAATCAAAGCCGAGGTTATGAAACAATTTGAGGCAGGTTTTCTGGATGTTACTTCTTATCCTCAATGGGTTGCTAATGTGGTACCGGTACCGAAGAAGGATGGTAAGGTACGAATGTGCGTCGATTACAGAGATCTGAATAAAGCGAGTCCCAAAGATGACTTTCCACTCCCGCACATTGATGTTCTGGTAGACAATACCGCTCAACACAAAGTATTCTCCTTCATGGATGGGTTCTCGGGTTACAACCAGATTAAGATGGCACCTGAAGACATGGAGAAAACTACGTTTGTGACGCAATGGGGCACTTTCTGTTACAAAGTAATGCCATTCGGTTTAAAGAACGCCGGGGCAACGTACCAGCGTGCTATGGTGGTTTTGTTCCATGACATGATTCATCATGAAATAGAAGTATATGTGGATGACATGATAGCCCGATCTAATACTGAAGAAGCACATCTCGATCATTTGTACAAATTGTTTGAGAGGTTGAAGAAATACAAGCTGAGATTGAACCCGAACAAATGCACCTTTGGAGTAAGATCCGATAAACTCTTGGGATTTATTGTCAGTGGTAAAGGAATTGAGGTTGACCCGGCTAAGGTGAGAGCTATCCAAGAAATGCCAGTGCCCCGTACAGATAAGGAAGTCAGAGGTTTCTTGGGACGTTTGAATTACATTGCCCGGTTTATCTCCCATTTAACTGCTACCTGCAAACCCATCTTCAAACTACTAAGGAAGAATCAAGAGATGATATGGAATGACGAATGTCAAGAAGCTTTTGACAAAATCAAGAAGTATCTCCAGGAACCTCCGATCCTGATACCACCAGTTGAAGGAAGACCTCTAATCATGTATTTGACCGTGTTAGAAAATTCAATGGGGTGTGTGTTGGGGCAACATGACGAGTCTGGTCGAAAAGAGCATGCCATATACTACCTTAGCAAAAAGTTTACCGACTGTGAAACAAGATACTCACTGCTCGAGAGAACTTGTTGTGCTTTGGCTTGGGCTGCTCGCCGACTAAGACAGTATATGTTGAATCATACCACTTTGTTGATTTCTAAGATGGATCCCATCAAATACATATTTGAGAAACCTGCCCTCTCCGGAAGAATAGCGAGATGGCAGATGATTTTAATAGAGTATGATATCCAGTATACTACCCAGAAAGCAATCAAAGGAAGCGTGCTAGCCGATCATTTGGCTCATCAAGCAGTGGATGATTACCAATCTATGAATTTTGAGTTCCCAGATGAGGATGTCATGCTTGTTACTGATTATGAAGAACCTGGACCGGATGAAGGACCCGAACCGGGATCCCGATGGACTATGGTTTTCGATGGATCTTCTAATGCGTTGGGTAATGGCGTTGGTGTTGTAATTATTTCTCCCAAGGGTTGCCATACGCCTTTCACTGCTAGACTATGTTTCGACTATACCAACAATATGGCCGAGTATGAAGCATGTATTTTGGGACTCAGAGTTGCTATAGACCTGAGAATCAAGTTTTTAAGCGTATACGGAGACTCAGCCTTAGTAATCAGTCAAATCAAAGGAGAATGGGACACTAAACATCCGAATCTCATCCCCTATCGAGAACGGGTGATGACGTTAATCCCATACTTTGAAGGAATTACATTTGAACATATTCCACGAGAAGAGAATCAATTGGCAGACGCATTGGCTACCATGTCATCTATGTTCAGAGTCAGATGGGACAATGAAGCTCCCAGGATCGCTATTGAACGATTAGATGAACCAGCATATTGTTATGAACTTAATACCGAGGGAGTACAGGAGAAACCTTGGTTCCACGAAGTAAAAAGATATTTAGAAGCTCAGGAATACCCTGAAGGGGCATCCATCAATGACAGGAAATTCCTGAGGAAGTTCTCCGCTAAATTCTTTCTGAGTAATGGAGTATTATACAAACGTAATCATGATTCGACTCTGCTTCGCTGTGTGGATAGAAAGGAAGCAGAAAGGATTATGGAAGACATGCATGACGGTGTTTTCGGGACCCATTCTAGTGGACATACAATGGCCAAGAAGATTCTGAGATCAGGGTATTATTGGTCTACCATGGAAACTGATTGCCACCATCACTCCAAAACCTGTCACAAGTGCCAGATCTATGCGGATAAGGTACATGTGCCTCCTTCTCCTTTAAACGTGTTGACAACCCCTTGGCCCTTTGCAATGTGGGGCATCGATATGATTGGAGAGATTAAACCTACTGCTTCCAATGGACATCGTTTCATTCTTGTTGTTATTGATTACTTTACAAAGTGGGTAGAGGCGGCCTCATTTGCTTCTGTCACCAAGAATGTGGTGGCACGATTCATCAAGAATAGTCTCATTTGTCGGTATGGTATCCCTGAAAGAATTATCACTGACAATGGTACGAATTTGAACAACAAGATGATTACTGAACTCTGCACGCAGTTCAAAATAAAACACCATAACTCTTCTCCGTATCGGCCAAAGATGAACGGCGCCGTGGAGGCTGCTAATAAGAATATTAAGAAGATCATACAAAAGATAACAGTAACATACAAAGACTGGCATGAGATGTTACCATTTGCTCTCCATGGTTATCGCACTTCAGTACGTACTTCGACAGGGGCAACTCCTTTCTCTTTAGTCTATGGAATGGAAGCCGTTTTACCAGTGGAAATCCAGATTCCCTCTCTAAGAATCATGAAAGAGGCGGGCCTAGATGAAGATGAATGGATTCAGACTCGACTCGATCAGATAAATTTGATTGATGAAAAAAGACTCGCGGCTGTTTGTCATGGGCAGATATATCAGAAGCGCATGACCCAGGCATTCAACAAAAAGGTCAAGAGACGAGTGTACCAAATCGGCGACTTAGTTATCAAGCGTATCGTTCTACCACAAGGTGATCCCAGAGGCAAATGGACTCCCACATACGAAGGGCCATTTGTGGTTAAGAAGGTATTCTCTGGTGGAGCCATGATACTTGCTACGATGGATGGTGAAGATTTCCCGCATCCGGTGAACGCGGACATAGTTAAAAAATACTACGCATAAAAGACCCGCTAGGTCGACGTGTCTAGGAAAAAGTAAGGGCATCCCGGCGAGCCGAAAAGGGTTCGGGCAAAAATTAGGGATAAACATATAAAAATGTACACCCGGCAAGTCGAAAACCTGAAAAGGCGGCTTGGGCAAAAAAGGGTATCCTGGTGGACTGAAAACCTGAAAAGGCGGTCCAGGCAAAAATTAGGGATTAAAGCGTAAGACTATGTCCCGTTCTCAGTCAGCTTCAACCCAGTTCAAAGGACTGAACAAGCTAATCACTTCCATCCGACAGCAAGGGATGAGATACTTGAAGACATAATGACAATAGTAGAATTAAAATCAACAGGGCTTTTCCTTCATAGCTTTTTCTTTGTTTTCTCGACAATTTCCTCTTACTAGGATTTCTGTCTCTTTGTACACGAATTGCCTGTTTATAGGCCCTCTTTCAAAATCAATACAATTTTATTTCCTAAAAGATGATTTTGTTTTTACTTTGTCTGTTTTGTTTGCGTAAACGTCCATTGATTTAATTTGAATTAATATATGCATTTGAATATGATCAATGTTTACCAAAAATACATACATAAAATAGCAATAGCAATTACTAAAAGACTTCAGGATCGAGAAAAAGGTCTAACCATGCTTTCCAACAAGTCCGATTGCTAATTCTATTCCCCAATAAAAACCAGCTATTTCCCAGAAGAGGTCGGCATCACCAGACAGACGGATCATCTCTTCCATCCCCAGTAGATATTCCCACCATCAGACAAGAATCAAGTATCCCCAGCTAAGAAAGGAGCACCGATACCAGTATCTCCAACCAAAAGACTGAGATTTATTTCCCCAGTAGAGTCCTCGGGAAGAACTTTTCAGATGAATAATTCATTCATTACATCATTTCACAGCATACGCATGCATACATTGTTCGCATTTATTGTCAAAAGCATAAAACATCTCATGCATCATGACATGGCATAAAGCTAACTTTATTTTTCAGGTTAATTATCCTCCTGATACAGTCAAAGTGAAGATCCATTCAGACGGATATCTTCATCGATTACATTCGAGATTCAGAGACATCTTTCAGATATAATCCATGTGAATATCCAGTCTGGCTAGCTCTGACATCCTCCTAACGAGGGCATCTTTAAACTCATCCCAGACATTTACTGCAAACACAACAAATATCATCGGATATAACCTAGCTTACGGTTCACTCTGATTCAGCCCAACATATGATTCCTTCAACTATTTCAAGACGGTCTAGCGTACGGCCCATTCGAATGTTCATTCCCTCAGATACTACCTAGCGTACGGTACATCTCTGAAGTGTAGTCTAGCGTGTGACTACCCCCTTTTCGTAATCAGATTCAGCCTAACGGACGACCCATTATGCTCAGAGACGGTCTAGCATACGACCCATTCGGATGTTCATCTCCTCACAGGCTACCTGGCGTACGGTACATTCTGAAGTGCAGTCTAGCGTACGACTACCCCTTTCATCCTCAGATACAGCCTAATGGACAGCTCATCTTGCAACTCAGATACGATCTAGCGTATGATCCATTCAGATCTTTCCTCCCCAGCAAAGTCATCCGCCTAATGAACAACTCACTCTGCTATTCAGATACGGTCTAGCGTATGATCCATTCTGATCCCTTATCCCCGGCAGTGTATGACGCACTCTGACTCCCCAGCGAAGTCGACAGTATAATGGATGACTCATTATACGGTCTAGCGTATGACCCGGTGTGGCACCCATGTCTGCAAATTGGTCTAACGTACGACACAATCTGAAGCTCTCATCATCAAACTTCCTGGATGGCATCTTTAAGCCCATCTCCATCAAGACTAACTGACAAGTGTAAATTTTTGGGGCATTCTAGTGTGCAATAATCTTCCACCTCCAGACCACGAATGGCATACATGTCATCCTAACTCTCTCGGTTCAAGAATATTGAACAGGGGCAGCTGTCATACCCCAAAATTTGCCCATTAATCTTGCAAAACATTTCTCGAAGCACTCCAACTTGTTCTGCAAGACACTGACCTTAAAGGAACAAAAGCCCAGCTCACAACAGGCCCAATCCAGAAAATGGCCCAAACTGGCCTGCTCGCTAGGCGAGCAATTCCTTCGCCTAGCGAACCTTCGCTACACGCTCGCCTAGCGAACCTTCGCTACACGCTCGCCTAGCGAAGCTTGCCAACATCAGAATTTTTGGACTTCATTCTGAGCCCATTAGGTCACCACAATCACTATAAATACCGACACTTCAGTCACGAAAAGAAGAACGAAAAGGGAGAAAGGAGAACCCTAGCAAGCAAACCCTAACACTCACGGGAGGCAAACCCTGAAGGAACTCGGCGGCATCAAGGTTTACCTCTGCCCAATTCAATCCGATTTTGCCGATTCGAAGTCGCAATTCAGTTGCAAACAGGTTACATTGCTATTACTGCCGTATGTTCTTAATTCGCATATGGCATTATGATTAAATTTATGAAAATATCTTAAGTTTGGCATGTGAATTTTAGTATGTACCTGAATACCTTAAATGATTAACCATATAATTGCTGTAATGAAAGCCATAAGGCATAAAATTGGTTGAAATCGTACTGATATCAAAACCAGAATCCGCAGCCGCTCGCTAGCATCTCGCTAAGCGAGCATGCAGCGAGTATTCCCTAAGCCTTCGCTAGGCGAGGTAGGAGCGAACGTGACAGTAGCCGACTTTTCTGTTCTGATTTTTCACTCATGTTTTATCATAGCCATGCATCATTTGCCCGACCCTATTTACTGTTGTGATTTTTTTGTGGTGTAATCCTCGATTGCACCCTGATTTGGTGTTCTGACATGTTTTGTTGAGTTTTGTAAAGGTTCACATATCCCAGGAAAAGATTGCTTGTTAGGTATCTCACTTTATTTGTGGGGTACCCTTGTGGAGGTTCACCCTGAATTACTCAATTGATTTTAATGTATTAATTTTATGGCGAAGATCCACCCTAAATTGCTTAATTGATCTTAATGTATTAGTTTTAATGTGGGGATTCCTCCTAATTACCTAATTGATTGTAAAATGCGGCCTATGAATATGTGATCTTGGACCTCTCTTTGTTGCTTTACGGTATTACGGTATTACGGTCATGTCCCGCGAATGTGGGGATACACTTAGCCAAGACCCTTCGATTAAATCATCATGTCCCTCTAAAATAAATCATAGCCCCTCGGATGTTGCCTTCGAATATATGATTTTGTCCCTCGATGACCCTTCGGTGTAGCCTACGGTTAAATGATGATAGTCCCTTCTAATGCTAAGGTATCCTTACAACCGTTGCTTTCAATGACCAATCGATGACCCTTTTACATCCAAAGGATAAAACCACTTATTTCTCAATAATAAGGACGGTTTTACCCTCACAAGGATAGGAAATGCCCATCAAGACCTTGGGTAGGTATAACTCTTAATAGCTTACTCACAAATCGAAATACTTTTCACACCTCACACCTTTTCAAAACATCTTTTAGAAAATCACCACTTGGTATACATTCATACTAGAATCATTACTGAGTTATATTTTTCTAAACCATCTTCAAAACTAAACGAGATAACCACTTTGTATACATTCATACGAGAATCATTACAAAGTTAAATTCTCTTTTTTCAAAACATTTTCTAAACAATGCACAACCACTTTTTCCAGACAAACATAAGTGATCAAGCAATTAAGAGCCCATGGATAACCATGGATACAAAGGGTGCTAACACCTTCCCTTTGTATAATGTACCTCCCGAACCCAAAATCTAATTAAGGTCTTTCCTGTTCTTTTCCACCTTTCCTTATTGGATAAAAGAAAAGTCGATGGCGACTCTTGCTATCCGCGACATTGCGATTAAAAGCAAAACACCCAAAGTCAGTTCACCGTATGACAGTTATCCAAAGAATGACTTAAACAAAAGCAAAAGCAATACTAACTTCTAATCAACTAACATTTAATTTCAAGTCATTTACTTTTATGTACTTTAATTTTAAGTCTTTATTCATTTGCTATTATTCATATTATTCAACTTGTTTACTTTAATATCATTTTCACTTTGCTCATTTGAGCCTTATCTTGTGATTATATTGTGATTGTATCTACTTGTTTGTGTTTGTGGTCTTTTGACCTTAATGTACATAATAACAATAAAAAACCTTAAAAGACATTTTGTGTGGACTGTTGGATTGATCTGAGACATTGGACTTAGAATTAGGCAACACTCCCTATGCAAAAGGACTTGGCCAATGCCAACTTTCATAAAACCAAGTGCTTGTGATTTGAAACTTCATCTGAAGCAAGTATTGTGATCCCATCTGAGTTCATCTGCTACATGGTCTTATTGAAGTTGTTACTTTGAACCTGTGCCTAGTACCTATCTTTGAATTCATCTGATACACGGGAGATTATGAAGGAGATCATGGAGTTGCTAAGCTTGGATGTGGCTATCTTTGTTTGATGTCTTGCTCTTCATCTTGCTATTTGTGTATTGATATTGCTTGATTCTAAAGTCCAAGGTAAATGTGAGTTTCTATATGACATTCTTGTCTATTGGATTGCAGCCCATTGGTCAGATCTTTTCAACTCTTAACTTTTAAATTTTTGCTTAGGATTAGTATCTTCATCTCTTCCCCACTTCTTTAATTTCAAATCTCTCCCCTCTTTCAAAATCATCTTTATTTGTGATTTCTAAACTTAGACCATATTGCAAATTAGAAACTTTGGCCTTATGCCATTGAATTTTTAAACTCTTTTCTTAATCAAATTTGTAAATGAACTCAACTATACTTGACTTATAATTTCAAAAGACAAAGAACTAACACTCATTCAAACAAAATTAGGTCTTTTGTGCCTTTGTTAAACTTAAATTTTTGTTAAAAGCAATGCATCCACTTTGAAATTGTTACCACGAACTACGAGGTTTTGATCCCTCATTTTTACGTTGGTACGTAGGCATAAGTTCGAAGGTCTTGTCAAACACAAAAATATAATTAATGAATTCCTTTCCCATACCACCACTCTATTTATTGCAAACATCATTTTGTACAAAAATACATATGCACACAAAAAAGGGCTCCCTAGGAGTACCTAGGACACTTTGGGTGCTAACACCTTCCCTCTGTGTAACCAACCCCCTTACCTGTAATCTCTGGCATTTTGTTAGTTTTAATTTGAAAATTTCTTATTTTTGGGTTTTGTTCGTACTTTTCCCTTTTCCCTTGAAAACAATAAAAGCACGGTGGCGACTCTGGTTTAATTGACGTTAAGTTTATCCATAGCTTAATGGTCATGAATTTACCACTACAACTATAAACATATAAATTGAAAACACATGGTTTAACAATGAAATTTTTGGAAGTGAACCTAAATGAAATGTATCATTCATCAAATATATCACACATTTTTGGAATATAAACATGCAACCACGTGTAAGAGACATATAAGCAACACATGAAATAAAAACTTACAAACAAAGAAATAAGTGAAACGATAATGCCTCATATGGTGAGAGACGGAGGATCCACTCACATGAAATGTAACTTTCTAATGAAAGTTGAAAAAATTGTAAAGAGTGCACGCAATAAAATATTTTAGGCAAGATTTGAGATATCGAGAATGCCCAATTCCTGTCGAATATTGAAAAATAATGGGTTAGTCTCAAGAGGTTTTGTGAAAATGTTCACATGTTAATTTTTGCTATCAACATGTTCAAAAACGACATCACCTTATTCAACATGGTCACATAGGAAATATTGACATGTCTCAATATATTTAGTACGAGAGTGTAACACCAACTTTTTGGTTAGGTTGACCGCACTAGTATTATCGCACATTATCGGAATATGTTGAAGTTTGATATCAAAGTCAAGTAGTTATTGTTTGAGCCATAAAATTTGAGCACAACAACTACTGGTTGCGACGTATTTTGCCTTGGCAGTTGACAAAGCAATGAAGACTTGCTTCTTATTGTGCCAACTAACTAAGGAGTTTGAAAACAGGTGGCAAGTTCCACTAGTACTCTTCCTATCCAATTTACAATCGGCTAAATTGGAACTGGAATAACCAACCTAACTATAACCACTACCTTTGGAAAACCAAAGCTCATACTTAGGTGTACCATGAAGGTATTTAAGGATGCACTTTACAGATTTTAAATGTGATTACTTAGGAGTGGATTGATACTGAGCGCACATACACAAACACTAAACATAATGTCAGACCTAGATGTGGTAAGATATAAAAAAGATATGATCATACCTCTATACCTTTTGACGTCAACATCCTTACCATTTTCATCTCTGTCCAACTTCCCATTAATGGGCATTTGAGTTTCGATTGACTTTTTGTCTACCATTTTGAAGCGTTTAAGTAAGTCTTGGCAGTATTTTGTTTGACACACAAACGTTCCTTCTTTGAGCTGCTTGATTTGAAATCTGAGAAAGTAAGTCAAATATCCCATTAGACTCATTTCAATTTCCCCTTGCATTAGCTTTGAGAACTCTTTGACCAATTGCATGTTAGTAGAACCAAATATTATATCATCAACATAAATTTGAACAAGGAGAATATATTTTCCGTGATGTTTGATGAAAAATCACTACGCGAAAAACTGGAATAGACAGCGCCCCTTAGAGGGCGCTTTATTACAAAAGCGCACTCTAAAGTGAAGAGAAAAAATAAGGAGCATACTACTGGAATAGACAACGCACTTTAGAGGGCGCTTTTGTAACAAAGCGCCCTCTAAAGTGAAGCGAAAAAATAATGAGGAAATGGAGGGACACCAATAGAGGACGCTTTATTGAAAGCTCCCTCTAAAGGTAACCTTAGAGGGCGCTTTTAAAAAAGTGCTCTCTATGTCCATGTACATTTCCAGTTTAGAAGGCGCTTATGGAAAGCCTTAGAGAGTGCTTTTAGAAGCGCCCTCTTAGGCCCCCTTTAGAGGGCGCTTTTGTAACAAAGCGCCCTCTAAAGTGAAGCCAAATAAAAAATAATGAGGAAATGGATGGACACCAATAGAGGGCGCTTTCATGAAAGCGCCCTCTAAGGTTACCCTTAGAGGGCGCTTTTCAAAAAGCGCTCTCTAAGCCCATGTACATTTCCAGTTTAGAAGGCGCTTTTGGAAAGCTTTAGAGAGCGCTTTCAGGAGCGCCCTCTTAGGCCCCCTTTAGAGGGCGCTTTTTTACAAAAGTGCCCTCTAAGGTCCCCTTTAGTAAACATTAAAATTATAACATATACTGCATGTCTCTTTATTTTCCCTCTCTACAAGCTATTTCGTTTACGTAACTGGGTTTTCTCTCTACTGCGATTACTCTCTACTGCGATTACTCTCGTCCTCCGTTCGTTCTCCCTCCCTCACCGTCGTCGTCGCCGTCGCCTTTTTCTGCTGCTGCCTTCACGTTCACTGAGTTATCTGCGTCCACCGTCACTGTTCACTTTCTTCTCCATCGTTACCGTCACCTTGAAGGTATTTCTCTTCTCCATCGTTACCGTTCACTTTCTTCATGTGTTTGATTAGGGCATTTTCTAAACTTAGTTTTACATTTTGTGCATTATGTTGATTAATGTTGTTTAGGGCAAACTGAGTTTTTTATTTCTGATTGAAAACTGATATCATTTGAAGTGTGTTTGAGCTTGTGCTTGGAAGTTTGATGATTATGGATGCAAGTTTGTTCATGTTCCAAACACCATAAGTTTGCATTGGTCTTTTGTATGCAGTAGGTGTGTGTGAGTTTGTATTCAATAATGATAAAAAAAAAGAGTTTAGATTGTTGTAACATGAGAGAAATGGAAGGTATATGAATGTGTTTTTTGTGTAGCTTCACGAATATGGTCATTGCCTTACTTGGGTCTTATTGAATCATTTCTATATTACAGATAAAATGGCTAACCAAGACGATACCCATGACGTGAATGGATCACGTAACAATGTTGAAAAAGAAATCAAACGAGGATTGACTGTTATGAAGTCAATCATTCGTGCAAGAGACAAGGGTGTAAAATTTGAAGTACATTGGAGTGCTGAAGACCAACTAATTGAGCCTAACGGTTCAATGTTGGCAAGTTACATTGGTTTCCTTGTTCGACAACATATTTCGATTACATGTGATAATTGGAGAAGTCCGGAATTGAAGGTTGGCAAAGAAAAAATATGGTCCGAGATACAAGTACTTACCATATATTGTTATATGTTTTTTTTGTTGACTATTTGTTGACCATATATTGTTATAATATTACTTATAATAACACACTCCATATGTATGTTTTTTAGAGATCCTTTCACATCGATGAAAGCCGGCAAAAATATTGTATTCAATTGGCCAGAAAAAGACTCCGAGGATTTCGATCCTTTTTGTCCAACAAATTTCTCAAGGATGAGGAAGGAAAATTTGTTGAAGCAGAACGACCAATGAAGTATGCCGAGATTATTTCAGCCGATGAATGGGATAACTTTGTCGCCAAACGAAGAAACGAAAAATTCCATGTAATGTCTATTAATTATGGTATTATACAATTGTTAAGTTACTTGGTTCTAATATGCCTTAAACTTTTTTATCCAAGAAGTAAGCGACAAAAATCGGAAAAGGGCATCAAAACCCGCGTATCCGTACAAAAAAGGGCGTACGGGATATGCACGGTTACAACAAAGAATTGTGAGTATATTCAAATGCTATGAGCTTATACATTGTCACAATATGTTATAATTGATGATCTTATAATCTAATTCAATGTGTAGCTAGCCGAGGAGAAAAGTGACGCAACATCTCTTCCGGAGCACGTATTATGGAAGGCTGCTCGGGTTGGGAAGGATGGGGCTGTCGTTGAAGCGGTCCAAAATGTTTATGACGAATGTGTAAGTATATGTAACATTATTTCTTTAATTATATCGAAAATTTTGTTAGACATATAATTCATTTTTAATCTCCTCTAATAATATTTCAGGAGACTTTATCCCAAACCTTACCTTCAACCGAGGTCCAGGATTGCAGGAGCGTACTTAGTCGAGTACTAAATGTTCCTGAGTATTCCGGTCGTGTGAGGGGTAAGGGTTTTGGTGTGACTCCGTCGTCATTTTATAAAAAACCAAAAACAAAAAATCCTACCAACAAAGAGGTGATGGAGACCTTGGCGGAGTTAAGGGCACAAGTACTCCAACTGCAAAACGAGAATGCAAGGTATAGAGAGGAAAGGTGCGCTTCCGAGGCAAAAGATACTAGTGACCGAGCTAGTATCAATTGTCAACCGAAATTTCCCGAGGTAATTATATATGTTATTATGAAATTAAAATAGCACTTTTTTACTTGACACATATACATGTTAACAATAACATTTATTATTGGTTTAGGGCATTTCACCTTGTCAGCTGTATCTATCGTCACCAACTTATCGCATAGTTGGCAAGGGAAAAGTGCACAATACTTCGGGTGAATTACTTCACCATAATCCCCTCCCGGTGGGATATATGAAAGTTTCGGTTGACCTTGTATTAGATACGGACGCCCTTCTACCATTACCTGACGTTGTTTCAGAGACAACGTTGATGCGAGATGCAGTCGGATCCTTTGTTGGTTGGCCGTCAGATCTAATTTTCCCCGATGCCGAGGTATATATGTTCTAAATGATTATGAATATTTAGTATTCACATTTCAATTCAGCTACAATTATGATATTTAATCAATCCTTATTACATGGTAATGTTAGACTCCTACAAGACCCACACATAAAGCTGGTAAAGGGATTTCAAGACGCATCGAGTCGGTTGCATCTCAAAAAGAGGTACAAATATATATACCCATTTAATTATATACGCAACGATTCTGTTGCATCACAAAAAGTCATGATTTATTTTATATGAATTTTTAGGTTCCCGGTCGAAAGTTGAAAAGCGCTGGTAAGGATATTCCAACGACGTCCGGGACAAAATCTCAAATTATGATGCGTCTTGAGAAAATGGTGGAAGAGTCCGATATTATGCACGGGGCCATTCGTAGTATAGATTTTGATGAAGGTGTTTTCGAAATTGCTCATTTCGAAATAATTGCAAAGGAGGACATGCAACAACTTTTTGAACACGACGAATTGGGCATCGCTGTCATTCATACATACATATGGTACTCCGATCAATCTATAATTTACTTAGTTGAACAATTTATTTACACATTTCAATGAGTAGTCTAATGTTTATTATGTTTCTATTTAAGGTATATGTATGTAACATTGATGCGGGGAACTGAATTGTGTAACCGTTTCAATTTTATTGCTGCTTCCCGTATCAACGTAACATTAATAACGAAAAATCCAACATCCGTAAAGAATGATCTAGTCGATAGATTCATGGCGGCCGGCGATAATACTACACCCAGTTTGTATTTTTTACCGTTTAATTCTGGCAACGGGTTAGATTTTCTTTCTAATAATTTCATTCTAATCTATGTATATCTTTTACGTAGAAAATTTTCATTCATCTAAATTTTTGTTTTATTTTACAGTGGTCACTGGGTGTTGGTTGATATGGATCTTTCGAGACTCATAGTGTATTATCTGGATTCGTTATCGGGTGATTGGAGTAAATATCCGAGTATGAAGAAGACGGTTGACGCGTAAGTGAAATTCCCCTAAATATTCGTGTGTATTTGTATATTTAATTATGTCTGTCAGATTGATCTCAATATACGTTTTTATTTTGTTAGGGCAATACTAAAATTTAGATCGAAAAAGAATTATCGTAATAGGAAGGACATTACCTGGGTCAGAGTTGAGGTATATATTAAGTATTTTATTTTTGCTTAATTATAATAGTGTTTATTTTTTGCTTATAATAGTGTTTGTAAGAAATTAACTATATATATTGTTTGTTTTTCTATGTAGTGTCCTCAGCAAAACAATTCGGTCGATTGCGGATTTTTTGTATTGAGATTTATGAGAGATATCATTGCGTTGAATCATATAGACATCCCAAAAATGGTATGGAATAATAACTTAGGGTTTATTTTAATATTATCGGATATTTCATCTAATTTGTTACTAAATCTTGAATATGTTTTATTCTCTTAATTGTAGTACTTTGACGAATACAAATCTTACTCAAGAGCTCATTTGGATGAAATGAAGGATGAATTGTGTCAATTCATTATTGATCAAAGAATCATATAGCTAGGTTGTATATTGTTGTACATATATGTATGGAATGTTGTTGTTGTATGTTGTTGTTGTATATATGTTGTATATTGTTGTTGTACTAGTTTTACTAAATCATGAATATGTTGTTGTATATTGTTGATCAAAGAATCATATATTAATGTTGTATATAAATGGATTCATGTTGTATATATCAATGGATTAATGGTGTATAACATTGGATTAAAGGATGAAATCAATATGAATTTTACACTTTTGCAGCATGCGAACAGGTTCCCAATTAAATACCCACTGCTTTTCAAACAAATTTTTTTAAAATAACTAACACTTTAGAGGGCGCTTTCTGCAGGAAGCACCCTCTAAACACTTTACATTGACAACTTTAGAGGGCGCTTTGTCCAGAAAGCGTCCTCTAAGGTGGCTTTACATTGACAACTTTAGAGGGCGCTTTATCCAGAAAGCGCCCTCTAAGGTGGCTCTCTAAGGTGGCTTTACATGACAACTTTAGAGGGCGCTTTATCCAGAAAGCGCCCTCTAAGGTGGCTCTCTAAGGTGGCTTTACATGACAACTTTAGAGGGCGCTTTATCCAGAAAGCGCCCTCTAAGGTGGCCCTTTATGGACCACTCCAGAGGGCGCTTTTTTATGAAAACGCACTAGAATGTGGCCCTTAAAGGGCCACTTTAGACAGCGCTTTCTCCAGGAAAACAAAGCGCTGTCTTTACCTATGCCAGCGCCACTTTAGAGGGCGCTTAAAAGCGTTGTTATAGGCCAAAATAAGCGCCCTCTTTTCCCTTATTTGGCGTAGTGAATGTTATATCAACCTTCCTTCTAGAGTATCCTTGATCAAGCAGAAACTTACTTAGTCATTCATACTGTAGCGGTGTATTCGTCGCTATATGATCTATTGATTAAATCATAAGCAAAGTATACAATGAACATAGAGTCGCCACCGCACTTTTATTTATCCAAAGGACTGGCTAAAAAGCGAACAAAAGCCTAAGAAGTTTTACACGTAGAAAACCAATGAAAAGATCAGAGATCGGGTAAGGGGTAAATTACGCAATGGGAAGGTGTTAGGCACCCATCACGTCCTAGGTACTCCTAGGGAACCTTTTTCACACTTGTTATATAAGAAAAATATTTATTTGTTTTTGACATATTGTGCAAACATGAGTGGGATGATGAGAAAAGAATGTACATGTTAATTATTTTTGTGTTCGAACGGATGAACCCGTTGCCTACGTACCTTCCATCAAAGGTAAGGATCAAAACGCCGTAGTTCGGCTAAAAGATTTCCAAAAATCAGTGAATTCAATTTTAAACACAAGCACTAAGGCTTTTCATTACCAATGGGAGAAAACTCAACCAACATCAACAATCCACCATGCGAGGACGGCTTCAACATACTAGTGAGGGGTTAACCCTATAATAAGTATGGAAGACTTACAATCAACTCACTAAGGACAAGGTAAGGTTTACATCAACCACTATGGTAATTAAAACCTACGGCTAATGTATGAAAACATATTAACAATGGACAAAGCCAAACAATTGAATGGGTGAAGTTAATTGATTATGATTATTCACAAAGTATGGTCAAGGTATGATTAAAATTGATTCAAAGAAGTGTTATGAAATGGAGTTTGAAAAATCAAGGACTTAAGGTCCAAGTTTCTAATTTGAAAAAAGGGTGATAATGTTTGCACAACATGCATTTACAAGTTTGAAAAGTCAACAATGTGAAAAGGGATTTGAAACAAAAATGGATGGATGATGGAGTGTAAAACTTCCTAGAGGTTCACCTCTTGAAATCATATAGAAGATGATTCAAGTGTGTCCTTTGGAATGAGGGACAAAGCTAATTAGTAAAATAAAAGATACGGTGATACCGGATGCCACTCAATGGTCTTACTCCAATCTCACACAAAGGCGGATACCGGATACCAATAAATGGATTTACACCAATCTCCTAAAATAAACAATGATACCGGATGCCAATAAATGGTCTTACTCCAATCTCATAAAGCAAAACAAAAACAAAACATGGAAGTAAACTGCCAATCTATCTGGACTTAGGTTAACCTCCACATATGATCATAGGAAAACAAATGCCAAATTACATGGACTTACAATGAATCCTCACATACAACAACAAGCTCAATCAAAGAGCAAAGAGGATATGAGTGACCAATGAAGTGGTCTTACACTCTATCCCTTCCATATCATAGGAACAAAAGCCAACCAATATGGACTTACAATTGTCCTCAATGGGAAAACATCAATGTCACAAGGACAAAAGAAATGATCATGCATTAATGGCAAACAAAGATGATAAATGCACAATGGCAATCAATGATAGTAAATGCACAGTGGCAAATCAAGTAATCATGTATAAATGAATCAAGTAATCAATCACATAAATTCAAGTAGCACACACTATAACCATTCAATTAGGCTCAAACAAAAGGGTGAGGCATTAAAGCCAACTGGAATAGGGTTAAGGTCGCTCTTAACCTTGCCATTGAGGGGCTAAGGTGAAGCAGATGAAAGGATATGAGGGGTGTGCCTCATCACTCTTATCTCTGGTCAGAGAGAGTATTGAATATCAGAAGGTGTGGGAGTTCAGAAAGATGGAACTCTCTCCACATATTAGACTCGATAGATCTTGGGTTTGGATCTCAATGCTACAACCATGTAATGGGAGCAAGGAGAAGACTCACAGAATAGTGGGAGATAGGCTACATATCTCTTATATCCACCAATTGCCTCAAATGAGGACTTTTCCTGCTTGGGACAAACATAAACAATCACAAACATCGCCTCTTAAGGAGGACTTCAGACAGTTGCCGTGCTAAGTAACACGCCAGGTCTTCCAGACTACATGGAGACAAGAGAGTCTACCTCAATGCAAATTGCTATTTAGCAAAGCAAAGCAAGTTCTTAAGAGAACTGAGCAACTAAAGGTACCTGAAATCAATCAAATATAATCAGCATCCCAACATAAACAAAACAACGACATAAGAATCAATCAACAATCAAACAATAATGTGCATAGCACCAAGTCCACGTGAACCAAGCACCCTACAACACAAACAAATTAGTATACAATGATCAAATGAAACAACTCAAATATGAATCAACCTCCTTAAGGCATTAGCTTTTTATCCTGAAAAGTCAAAGTCAAGCTCAAACATAAGTAACAAGACCACTAGGCCAAGCCTAGGGTCCAAAGGATGGAAAAAATGTTAAACAGCAAGTGAATCATGATCAAAGTCAAGATAATTCAAATAAGAAGAGATCCCAATTGGTCTCATATCCAAACTATGCACTAATTTCATTTTATGCACAATTTAATACAAGGTGAGCAAAGTTGAACCACATATGAACAACCAGAATGATTTCAATCAAAAAAATATCAAAACAACTCAATAAATCCCACAAAAATTATATCCTAAACAGAAGACATTCAATGAGTTACATGTCAATTTTCATGCCATTTGGACAAGAGGAGCTATGTCAATTAAATCAACATGTTAAGGCATGCAAAAACACAATCAAAACTAGGTCACAATATGAGTATCAACTTCAATCAATTGTAAAACAGTGAAATCCAATTAGAAATGAGTGGGACCAAAGCCAAATCAAAGTTTAATATGTTAGGAAGCACTCCATCAATTTTCATATTCATAGGATAAGGGATGGGCATTTAATGATACATGTACATTTTGTTACACATAAAACAATCCAAAATTGCTAAACAGCAACCAAAAATCCAAATCAATTAGAAAATGGATCAATTAAATCCACAAAAATTCATGTTGAAAGTTAACATATACATTGTATCTCATGCAAAAAATCAAGGCCATAGGCCTAAGGGAAGCGGCAGCTTCGGTCAAGAACTTTTCTCAACGAAAATTAATGAGCCTTATACCGATCTCTTCGTCTCTCAACGTAGGTTACGAATATGTCCACTAAATCGTCTAAAGATTAACGTACGAAAAGATCTAATCGAAAGAAGTTTCACACGCAAATATGCGGATCAACATATCTAGCTCAAAACTTAACGGAATCGCGCGATTCGAAGTGCAGTTTGTTCTATGTCGTGAGATCTATCTAAGCCACATAACAATTGTAAGAATTAAAGGAATCGAAATCTAACCTTCTTGAGGCGCAGCTGTGAAAATCGTGTGAATTTGACCTCAATTATGTGAAACAGACCGAGTATATTGATGTAGGAGGTGGATGCAAGTGCTTGTTTAGCTCAACAATGCTTGAAGAAGAAGAAATATCAAAATGCCATTGAAGCTTCAAGGTTGCAACAGTTGCAATTGTGCACGATTCTTCCACCAATCTCCACAAACAGAATTCCACAATCTCCTGCAAATGATGGATTCACAATGAACTAGCACAAAGATTAGTGAAAAATTGATGAATTGATGCAAAAGAGTTTTTGTGAAAAATGGAGAAAAGTGAGAGAATTTTAGAGTTTTTGTGATTTGATCTGAAAAAGTGATTATTGATCTGAGTTTCTGTTATAATTAAGTTTATATACTTCACACTAATTCAACAATTAAACATGATTAGCACCAAAATTGGTAATTAGCAAAATGAGCTTATATGTGCAATTTGGCATTTTTGCCCTTGGATGGCTAGAAGCAATGAAACAGTAATTTTTCAATTTGAACAAGTCATAATTTTCATTTAGAAGCTATTGGAATTGGTCCCATGCCAAAATTCCATGTACTTTGAGTTTTGGACCATTTTGCCCCTGCACTTTAATTAGTTCACTTGAAAAATGACCTTTTTATGTGAAGGCTTTTGGAGAAATGTGATGATGGATTATGAAAGTACATATTAAATGTAGTTTGCTCAAAGAAGAACCATCCAATTTGGACATTCCATGTGCAAGTTATGCCACTTTGAATTCGGGCATTTTCTGAAATTGATCTGACCATATCTTGTCAACCACACATGGGAATTTCAAGTTCTTGGACTTTTTGGAATGGTGAGAACAAGATCTTCAACTTTCATGTTGGACAAAATTTCATTTGAAGCTTGTATCATGAAGTAATTTTGAGGAGCAAAACTTTCCATTTTTGGCAGGTGAGAATTACAGGTCATTTCCATTTTTGGAAACTTTTTGTCTGACTTCAAATTCTTCAACCTTGATCTTTGAAATGCCAAATGAGGCTTATATGGACATGAATGAGGTCTTTCTAACCATCTCACACCTTCAAATCCCTGATTAAATGCACAGTTGACCACAGTTGACTTTTCTTGACTGGGCCATGTTCTGATGAATTCCAAGCCTCTTTCACATGGGATCTTGGTTCCAAATGATACCACAAGTTATATGAACTCTTTATGAATGATCATGGTGTCCAAATTCTTCAAGAATGGCCACCATCTATTGCTCAATGCCTGATTTGACTGATTGACTGATGATTGCTTCAGCTGCAAGAAACAAGGTTAGATGACAATATTTTTGTACTTTTGGTTAGTGGACATATGAAAAGCAATGATATACAAATGCAATACATGCTTGGTGATCAAGAACCACACTCATAAGGTAACCCACCCATTAGGAGGGAAGCTAGGGTATGCAATGATCCTTGAGGCCATGATATGATATGATATGGGCCATGAGGGATCTTAGGGCGAAAATTGGGGTCTTACAGATGCCCCTATTTAAGGTCATTCTAGCCGGAGAAGTGAAGTTTAGAAATCTTCATCTCGACGCGGTAGAATGAGCTTAAATAATAGTAATGAGACGAATTTTGGTCCCTAAGAGACCTCATGATGCAGATGTATGCATGTAAAAGCAAATTTTGTGGGGAATATATTGTTCACACAGAAGAAAGGACGATCCATCGGAGTAATACACTCACCAGGAACAGAGACTCTAACAAGACTCTTATTGGACTCTATTAGGGGATAGTAGAAAAAGAATGCGTGAGCAGGACACGACTTCGATTAGGGTAATGACAAAACTGACACAGCGTGAATTAGACACGACTCCGATTGGGGATAACAGATATCGGAATGGAGAACTTGCTGGGGAAGCAAAGGACTCGCACTGGGGAATAAAGAATTCCAGAGGAAAATAAATCCATTGGAAAGACATAAGCTGACTCAAATTATCCATGAAGGATACTTCGGATAAAAATCCGGACTCGGACCAGGAAAAGATTCACATAGAACCTTCCTGCCGGAAAATGCGTATATTGGGGAATAAACGCCCATATAGCAAAGGGTAAAAATCACCAAAGGAAACTCCACAGGGGAACGTCTAACAAAGAGACTCTCCTGGGAAAAGCAACAAGAAATGAGGTGTCACCGGTATAAGGGTAACAAACTCAGGAAGAATGAATATCTAAGACCGGTATAAAGGTGAGAGATATCAATCAACCAACATCTGAGAAAGACCTACAAAGGGTACCAAACTCAGGAAATCTGACTCCACAGGGGACCAAGGTCATAATAGGGAGTAGACAGGAAGGAACACCAGGGATACCGAGGTATATAATAGGTGACCGACAGAAACGTGAATTGGTATATATGCCAAAACACTCATCATCCGAAAAAAGGGGCTTGAAAAAGCAAAACGACTTAAAGGATGGACATTCGAATCCTCAACGGGAGAACGAACCTTACTCAACTGGGGACACAAACCCAAAGAGTGCATGAGATATAATATCCATTACCGGCAAACCGTGGATAAGAATACTCGCATGAGATATATTATCTATTACCGTCAGAACGTAGATAATAAACTCGTATGGTAAGAAACACCAGAGATACCGAAGTATATAATAGGTGATCTACCGAAAACGTGAATTGGTATATATGCCAAAACACACATCCGAAACACAAACTGGTTAAAGGATGAATATTCGATTCTACAAAGAATACGAATCTTGCTCAGCTGGGGAAAATCAACAAAGGACTCCAACTAAAGAGCGCATGAGACATATTATTCATTACCGGCAGACCGTGAATAATATACTCGAAAGGAAAAGACACCAGAGATACCGAAGTATATAATAGGTGACTAACCAAAAAGAGAGACCATCGATACCAAGCATCCGGGTAAACGAAAGACAACTCAAAGGGATAAATTGCAAGCATCCGGCAATTATCTGACAACAAGAATATTCGACTCCGCAAAGGGAAATAACGAATCTTACTCGACCAGGGAAACACAAAAGGCTTCAACTGAAGAGTGCATGAGATATATTATCCATTACCGGCAGACCGTGAATAATACACTCGCACGGAAGATTATCCACAACCGGTATAAGGGTTAATAAAGGATAAATCGACCGAAAAGAGAGGCATCGGGATACCAAACAGGCATATAATGATGACCAATCAAAGGGAGTAACAACATTACCGACAAAAGGGTAAATGAAAGACTCACTGGGGATAAATTGCAAGTATCCGGCAATTATCCGCAAAGGCAAGGAATACATTGATAAACAATCAATGATCCGGGGAACGAATCACTAGCAAACGGTGAAAAGACCCACTGGAGACTTCAAAAGGATAACATTGCAAGCATCCGACAATGATCCAGAAGACTGCTGGGAATACAAGTGCTTACTCAAGAGCAACTACCCAAAGGCAGGAAGGAATATCAACATCGAATATTGAATGAAGATAACCACAAAGGAGAGATTAGGGCTTACATCTACCGGATACGGGGTAGGAGACCAAAACCTGGCTGAGAAAACAAGGGGTTTAACAATACCGACTACTGGGTAAGAAACCAAAGACTCAGCTGAGGATAAAATTGCTAGCAACCGGCAATTATCCACACGTATCATAAGATACCACTCCGCTGGGGAGACAAATCACAGCGACATAGGATTTACAGCTACCGAATACGGGGTAGAAGACCACAAACTCCAATGGGGATACAAATCACCACCGGGAACAGAACTCTGTTAGGGGTAAAACCACAACAACAGAAGATCCGCCATCAACCAGAACGAACCACAAAGGTTACCTCTGCTAGG
The DNA here is from genome assembly GCF_024323335.1 of Lathyrus oleraceus. Classification (NCBI taxonomy): domain Eukaryota; kingdom Viridiplantae; phylum Streptophyta; class Magnoliopsida; order Fabales; family Fabaceae; genus Lathyrus; species Lathyrus oleraceus. The sequence continues at coordinate 569,320,945 of NC_066583.1, read as the reverse complement.
GGGAAAAGATAGGACTTACAACTACCGAATACGGGGTAGTAGCCATACTCTGGTGGGAATAACCACAAATTAGGGTTTACATCTACCGAATATTGGATAGAAGACCAACACCTCCGCGTGGGGATGGGAAACAGTCACAAATCCGCACGGGAAACAAAATAGTGTTTATAACAAACCACAAAACTGCTGGAGAGCAGACAAATAGGATTTACGACTACCGACTACTGGGTAGAAGACCAACAACTCTTGCTGAGGCATAAAAGGTATATAACCACAAATTCCGCCAAGAAGCAAGGAACATAGGACTTACAACTACCGGTATAAGGGTAGGGGCCAAAATCGACTCTTGCGGAGGAATGAAAGGTATATAACCACAAATTCCGCCAAGAGGAAATGAACAATAAGACTTACAACTACCGGTATAAGGGTAGAGGCCCGAAAACTCCGCTGGGGAACAACCCACTGGGAAGCACGATATAGTTGACAAAACGCCAATTCGGGAATATTCCGAAAAGACAGACCGAATCAAGACACGTCCTATGAGGATATAACTCAATAGGAAAACTCCATCCCAATATATATGCTGGGAGGAAACGGAAGAAACCGTCATCCACGAGGGTATATCTCAGTGGGGAACCGCAGAAGGAAAGACAGACACTTTCTGCTTATGGGCTGACTCTATATGGAGAGATTTAACACCCGACATCTGCTTAGGAAGATCTATAAAGATCTATATCACCATAGCAGGGAATAACAAACAAGGGATATATGGCAAAAATGCAACATGAATATCTGAATGTTTCATGAATATGCATGAATATGCGTGATTTATGCTTGATGAATGCTGACAAGACAGGCATTTCTAACATAACAGGCCAGGAATCAAACGTCCGGTATTACACTTCCAGGGGAAAACCAAATGGAAAGCCAATTCTGCTGGAGATCTACATGCTATAAAGCAAAGATCTGCGGGTACTGCTGGGAAGCAGAAGCAAAAGAATCAGAGATATCTGGAGAATACCAAATCTGAGCAATGGATCAGCAATCATCCCAACTGGGGCACAGAAAGTCACAACAGGCAAAGAGCCACAAAGACAAATCTGTTGGGGAACAAGAGAATCTCAAAGTCCTGCAGGGGATCCTAGCAAACACTGTTATGGAAATGGATCCAACATAACTCCATTGGGGAACAACCCACTGAGGGAGCAAAGGCCACCCGGATAGAGTTTGGCTGCACAAGCAACTCTACTGGGGATATCATCAATTACTCTCTTGGGGAACAACCCACTGAGGAAGGAAAACACCAAACAAGTAGATTCTGCAACAAACCACTCTACTCGGGGCGAACACACATCTGATGGATCACATCGGCAGATTCTGCAACAAAATCCGCTCTACTGAGGATCGAAGAGTAATCAGGAAATCAATACAATCTCTGGATGACGGAGCTATCAACCGACCATACCGGAGATTGAAAGAGGTTCAACAGGCAATATTGCCACAACAACCGCTCTGCAGACAAATGCTGGAGAAAGTTGGATGAAAATACTGGTATATCAACCCAATTAACCATGGAGTAGGAAAATAAATCCTGCTCTGCTGAGAATAACAAGCACTCTGATAGAGAGAAAGTAAACAACTCCGCTCGCGACTGCGTTGGGCAGGAGTGACAACAATTCTGCCCGCGACTTCGATGGGGATATCAATAACTGCACTACTCGTAACTGTGCCGAGGAGACAAATAAAGTCTGGGCATAGCGACCCACTGGAGAAAGTGGCAAGGCACCAAGGTGGCAAACCATCAACTGCCGAATCTTCCACAAGGAAAGCATCCATGCCGGGGAAAACTGCTGCTGGAGAACACTGAATCTTCAACAACACTCTGCTTGGGGAATAACCCCACCAACAACTCGACTTGCAATTATGCTGGCAACTCACTTGGGGAGAAGTACGGGATACGGGGATATCAACCCACTAACCACAAATTTTCTGAACACCTGAGCAATCAAGCCGGGGAGAGACTACTGCTGGAGAACAGACTGAGCCTTCAACACACCACTCTGCTTCGGGGAGTCAAAATCCACAGAAGCTCTGCTTAGGGAACAACCCCAACAACCAAATCTCTGCTTGGGGGACAACCCCAACAACCAAATCTGGAGAAGAAGGATACAAACCAAACCAGGAATATGAACAAATGTCTTACCTGTTGGAAATCATGCCACCCTTGGGAGAGCACTGAGAAATTCTTTAAGTATCCTTTTATCATAGTGAATATTCACTTTGTTTAAAACAATAAATTTTTGAAAAATTTTGTTTTTAAAACAATGACATTTTTATCAATTAAAACATGCAAAACATTTGTTGAATTGAAACAAATAAGAGTGCAAATAATTGGATAAAAGCTCAAATTTATTTGATGGAATGGTAGTCTGCAAATGGCAAGACTCCATAGATCTGTACAAATTTGAAATCAGTGATGTATTGGAAGAGGGCTACATTGAACATAATGATCCTTTCTCTACCAATTTGAATCTCGATGTATTCGAAGCTTCAGTTGACGACGAATCGAGAATCTTCCGACGAAAAGACGGCTGGTGAAACAGAAAGTCTCGTCAGGATGCAGTTACTTGCCAAATCCCTAATTTTTGCCTAGATTGCCCCAGTGTGAGGTACTCAATCTAGCGGGATGCAAATATATCCTTTTTTCAAGTCTCTAACTTTTGCCTGGATCGCCCTTGCGGGTTCTCCACCGAGACACTCATTTTTGCCTAAGTCGCCCTTTCGGGTTTTCAACTTAGCGAGCTATTCTGCTTTTCCATTTGCATATACTTTTTTTTTTAGGCAAAGTATTTCTTGACTGCATCTGAATTCATAGGACGGGTGAAATCCTCCCCATCCATTGTTGTAAGCATCAAAGCACCGCCTGAAAAGGCTCTCTTAACAACATATGGACCCTCGTAGTTTGGAGTCCACTTGCCCCTGGAATCGGGCACGAAAGACAAAACTTTCTTGAGCACGAGGTCACCTTCTCTGAACACGCGAGGCTTGACCTTCTTATCGAATGCTTTCTTCATTTTCTGCTGATATAACTGACCATGACACATGGCAGTTAGTCGCTTCTCTTCAATCAGATTCAACTGGTCGTAACGACTCTGAATCCATTCAGCATCAGTCAACTAGGGACTTGAGGGTATAATTTTTCTTTTTCTTTTGAAAAGATTTGAAATTTTTTCCTGATTTTTGAGTTTTTCATCTTTTTCGCCCTCTCTCTCTCTTTTTTTTTTTTTTTTTTTGATTGCATTCGCAATGCCCCAGTTTAACTGTCTTGCTGATTCTTATGATACAGCTGAATGAGCTCCTTTCGTGCTCAAGAAGGTGGGTAATCTCATCAGGAATCCCCTTCAACATCATCTCCCTCGGCCTCGAATACAAGGAGTTCAAGATTGGGAGATGGCGTTGGATCATTATGTTCAATGGGTTTAGAAATCCCTGCATAATGATTTTGGTTAATGAAAAACTTTTAGAATTTAAACAAGCAAACCATTATGCAGATGAAAAAGCTGTTTTCTTGTTTTTCAGGTTTTTTGTGATCACTGATTTCATGCAAAAGCAAAAAGTGAAAACAAATGGAAAAACAAATGTTTAACAATGCATTAATTGAATGAAACATCATTGTATTAAATGCTGCCAACAATGTCATCACTTCTCCTTTTGGCATGGGAGAAGGGTTTTAAACAAAGTGAGCATATTTACTCTGATCTATAGATAACTGTAGGAACATCCACAGCGACCCAATTGTGGCAGACACCACCAGGAATAACAAAATTGCTCATATCCTCTGTATCTTCTTCAATGATAGCAGCAGCTTCCTCTTCTACAGACTGATCATCATGGATGAATCCTCCACTTGTGAACAGACCTTGCTCATTATATGCCCCAGAACAGTAGCCAATGCCAGCCCGGGATTTGTCCATCAAAAGTACTATGTCCGGAAAATTCCTCCTTTGAGTCCACAACTCTCTTGCTCAAGATGATCCATCAATCTCGAAGAATCGGCTCTGGTATAATACCGGCGAGGTGCGTCTTCAAAATAAATGAAGATCACAGGGTCAGACCACAGGACAGGAGCCCGGAACAAAACACCCGCTTATGCAAATGATGCATGAAGTGTTTGCATATGCTTATTTTTTATTTCAAAGGAACTCGAGGGTTCTATTTGCAAACTTTGAAATATTTAAGCATTTCGATCATATATGAGAATATCTCGTCAGATACATCAGGTGAAAAAATTTTCCCGGTTTTTCCATGTTTGAAATTTTTTGCAAATAAACTCCTTTGAGTTCCTTGAAAATTTTCTTTTTATCTGATGATATGGATGCAGATGAATGCATGAATGCATGAATGTAACAATCACACTCAAGGATCAAGCAAAGCACACCAGACAAAGGTCGTGGGAAAGCTCATTGTATCCCTTAATATCAATCATCCATTTTGGTGGATTTAGGTTTTCACCTTATCAACACCCAAGTTCCATTGATATTAACGGTACATGAACCGACTCTAACATCCTTAATATCAATCATCCATTTTGGTAGATTCAGGTTTTACACCTTATCAATACCCAAGTTCCATTGATATTAACGATGTTTGAACGACTCAACCACGAATCACGGGTTTGCTGAGAGTCACGAGCATGGAGTCCTGGTTAAGAACCACCCAAAGGGAATGTACTAGGGTTTAAACCTGCCAGACATGTTCTACCAGAGGTTCCCATAATCATCGTCCCATCTCTCGGATATTATCGGAGGAACGAATACTCGTATTCCAAAAATATTCTCGAGAGAAACTCTTATGAGTGTAGTATCGCGTGACAATCGCATCAGATCTTACATCTGAACGACCTCCGCACTACGCCCTAAAAATAGGCCAAGATGGGTTTAGTAAACTAAGGTCCTTGGCTTCTAAGGCACATGATTGAACGAATAATGCCTAACCACAAATGACTTGTGTGACATTATCAATCCAACATGACCTCCACCAAGTGACTGGACTCGCAAGTCAACTGGCTAAGGAATACTCCACACCAGTCAACAAGACTACGCCATTCTCCTATCCTAAGATGCACTCGAGTTCGGGTATAGAACTCGTCTCACAAAGATCACCAAAGCAAACAGCAATTGTATATCAAGCAATTCAAACATTACAATCAATACAGTTATCCCAAATTGTACAAAAATATGTCAAATAACACATAAACAAATGTCATACAACAAGGGTGAAAAGTAGGCAATACCACCAGGGAAGGTCTAATGTTATCCCCAGTGAAGTCGCCACTTTTCTGTAGCGGTGTATTCGTTGCTATATGATCTATTGATTAAATCATAAGCAAAGTATACAATGAACATAGAGTCGCCACCGCACTTTTATTTATCCAAAGGACTGGCTAAAAAGCGAACAAAAGCCTAAGAAGTTTTACACGTAGAAAACCAATGAAAAGATCAGAGATCGGGTAAGGGGTAAATTACGCAATGGGAAGGTGTTAGGCACCCATCACGTCCTAGGTACTCCTAGGGAACCTTTTTCACACTTGTTGTATAAGAAAAATATTTATTTGTTTTTGACATATTGTGCAAACATGAGTGGGATGATGAGAAAAGAATGTACATGTTAATTATTTTTGTGTTCGAACGGATGAACTCGTTGCCTACGTACCTTCCATCAAAGGTAAGGATCAAAACGCCGTAGTTCGGCTAAAAGATTTCCAAAAATCAGTGAATTCAATTCTAAACACAAGCACTAAGGCTTTTCATTACCAATGGGAGAAAACTCAACCAACATCAACAATCCACCATGCGAGGACGGCTTCAACATACTAGTGAGGGGTTAACCCTATAATAAGTATGGAAGACTTACAATCAACTCACTAAGGACAAGGTAAGGTTTACATCAACCACTATGGTAATTAAAACCTACGGCTAATGTATGAAAACATATTAACAATGGACAAAGCCAAACAATTGAATGGGTGAAGTTAATTGATTATGATTATTCACAAAGTATGGTCAAGGTATGATTAAAACTGATTCAAAGAAGTGTTATGAAATGGAGTTTGAAAAATCAAGGACTTAAGGTCCAAGTTTCTAATTTGAAAAAAGGGTGATAATGTTTGCACAACATGCATTTACAAGTTTGAAAAGTCAACAATGTGAAAAGGGATTTGAAACAAAAATGGATGGATGATGGAGTGTAAAACTTCCTAGAGGTTCACCTCTTGAAATCATATAGAAGATGATTCAAGTGTGTCCTTTGGAATGAGGGACAAAGCTAATTAGTAAAATAAAAGATACGGTGATACCGGATGCCACTCAATGGTCTTACTCCAATCTCACACAAAGGCGGATACCGGATACCAATAAATGGATTTACACCAATCTCCTAAAATAAACAATGATACCGGATGCCAATAAATGGTCTTACTCCAATCTCATAAAGCAAAACAAAAACAAAACATGGAAGTAAACTGCCAATCTATCTGGACTTAGGTTAACCTCCACATATGATCATAGGAAAACAAATGCCAAATTACATGGACTTACAATGAATCCTCACATACAACAACAAGCTCAATCAAAGAGCAAAGAGGATATGAGTGACCAATGAAGTGGTCTTACACTCTATCCCTTCCATGTCATAGGAACAAAAGCCAACCAATATGGACTTACAATTGTCCTCAATGGGAAAACATCAATGTCACAAGGACAAAAGAAATGATCATGCATTAATGGCAAACAAAGATGATAAATGCACAATGGCAATCAATGATAGTAAATGCACAGTGGCAAATCAAGTAATCATGTATAAATGAATCAAGTAATCAATCACATAAATTCAAGTAGCACACACTATAACCATTCAATTAGGCTCAAACAAAAGGGTGAGGCATTAAAGCCAACTGGAATAGGGTTAAGGTCGCTCTTAACCTTGCCATTGAGGGGCTAAGGTGAAGCAGATGAAAGGATATGAGGGGTGTGCCTCATCACTCTTATCTCTGGTCAGAGAGAGTATTGAATATCAAAAGGTGTGGGAGTTCAGAAAGATGGAACTCTCTCCACATATTAGACTCGATAGATCTTGGGTTTGGATCTCAATGCTACAACCATGTAATGGGAGCAAGGAGAAGACTCACAGAATAGTGGGAGATAGGCTACATATCTCTTATATCCACCAATTGCCTCAAATGAGGACTTTTCCTGCTTGGGACAAACATAAACAATCACAAACATCGCCTCTTAAGGAGGACTTCAGACAGTTGCCTGGCTAAGTAACACGCCAGGTCTTCCAGACTACATGGAGACAAGAGAGTCTACCTCAATGCAAATTACTATTTAGCAAAGCAAAGCAAGTTCTTAAGAGAACTGAGCAACTAAAGGTACCTGAAATCAATCAAATATAATCAGCATCCCAACATAAACAAAACAACGACATAAGAATCAATCAACAATCAAACAATAATGTGCATAGCACCAAGTCCACGTGAACCAAGCACCCTACAACACAAACAAATTAGTATACAATGATCAAATGAAACAACTCAAATATGAATCAACCTCCTTAAGGCATTAGCTTTTTATCCTGAAAAGTCAAAGTCAAGCTCAAACATAAGTAACAAGACCACTAGGCCAAGCCTAGGGTCCAAAGGATGGAAAAAATGTTAAACAGCAAGTGAATCATGATCAAAGTCAAGATAATTCAAATAAGAAGAGATCCCAATTGGTCTCATATCCAAACTATGCACTAATTTCATTTTATGCACAATTTAATACAAGGTGAGCAAAGTTGAACCACATATGAACAACCAGAATGATTTCAATCAAAAAAATATCAAAACAACTCAATAAATCCCACAAAAATTATATCCTAAACAGAAGACATTCAATGAGTTACATGTCAATTTTCATGCCATTTGGACAAGAGGAGCTATGTCAATTAAATCAACATGTTAAGGCATGCAAAAACACAATCAAAACTAGGTCACAATATGAGTATCAACTTCAATCAATTGTAAAACAGTGAAATCCAATTAGAAATGAGTGGGACCAAAGCCAAATCAAAGTTTAATATGTTAGGAAGCACTCCATCAATTTTCATATTCATAGGATAAGGGATGGGCATTTAATGATACATGTACATTTTGTTACACATAAAACAATCCAAAATTGCTAAACAGCAACCAAAAATCCAAATCAATTAGAAAATGGATCAATTAAATCCACAAAAATTCATGTTGAAAGTTAACATATACATTGTATCTCATGCAAAAAATCAAGGCCATAGGCCTAAGGGAAGCATGGAAAAATAATTCATGAACTCAGCATATCATAGTGTGACACATATTGTCACACTCAAAAAGAAAAAAAAATATCTACAAATCCAGAGATCCAAAAATCACAAATGATATACCAAAATCTCCAGGAATGTGTCAAGAATCATCATATGAAATTTCATTAATTTTGGAGCTAGCATGAATATTTGGTGATTAAAATGGTAAAACACATGAATATTGCACACATGTCAAAAATCAATAAGCCAATAAAAAATTCTACCAGGCACAACTTACACTACTATGCCTAAAAAAAATTAGATTAAATTTGGAATCTATCAAAAAAGGTCCCATCTAATTTGGACTAAAATTGGATTTTATATGAATTTTTTAAGTTTTGTTGATATTATGATAATATTTATTTAATGATTATATAGATTTATTGAATTAATTAATCTGCCAATGGCAGTTCCGTAAATATTAAAACGTGGTTGTAGCTCATTAATTGCATGGCAGCGTTCTATTGGCCGGTTGAGGAGGGAAACGGAATTTCAAAATGGCAATTGCATAGCAGTGGATTGAAACGTGAAATTTGCCCAGAATTTCCAGCTTCTTCGCGCGGTTCATGTTCATCAAGCGGCAGCTTCGGTCAAGAACTTTTCTCAACGAAAATTAATGAGCCTTATACCGATCTCTTCGTCTCTCAACGTAGGTTACGAATATGTCCACTAAATCGTCTAAAGATTAACGTACGAAAAGATCTAATCGAAAGAAGTTTCACACGCAAATATGCGGATCAACATATCTAGCTCAAAACTTAACGGAATCGCGCGATTCGAAGTGCAGTTTGTTCTATGTCGTGAGATCTATCTAAGCCACATAACAATTGTAAGAATTAAAGGAATCGAAATCTAACCTTCTTGAGGCGCAGCTGTGAAAATCGTGTGAATTTGACCTCAATTATGTGAAACAGACCGAGTATATTGATGTAGGAGGTGAATGCAAGTGCTTGTTTAGCTCAACAATGCTTGAAGAAGAAGAAATATCAAAATGCCATTGAAGCTTCAAGGTTGCAACAGTTGCAATTGTGCACGATTCTTCCACCAATCTCCACAAACAGAATTCCACAATCTCCTGCAAATGATGGATTCACAATGAACTAGCACAAAGATTAGTGAAAAATTGATGAATTGATGCAAAAGAGTTTTTGTGAAAAATGGAGAAAAGTGAGAGAATTTTAGAGTTTTTGTGATTTGATCTGAAAAAGTGATTATTGATCTGAGTTTCTGTTATAACTAAGTTTATATACTTCACACTAATTCAACAATTAAACATGATTAGCACCAAAATTGGTAATTAGCAAAATGAGCTTATATGTGCAATTTGGCATTTTTGCCCTTGGATGGCTAGAAGCAATGAAACAGTAATTTTTCAATTTGAACAAGTCATAATTTTCATTTAGAAGCTATTGGAATTGGTCCCATGCCAAAATTCCATGTACTTTGAGTTTTGGACCATTTTGCCCCTGCACTTTAATTAGTTCACTTGAAAAATGACCTTTTTATGTGAAGGCTTTTGGCGAAATGTGATGATGGATTATGAAAGTACATATTAAATGTGGTTTTCTCAAAGAAGAACCATCCAATTTGGACATTCCATGTGCAAGTTATGCCACTTTGAATTCGGGCATTTTCTGAAATTGATCTGACCATATCTTGTCAACCACACATGGGAATTTCAAGTTCTTGGACTTTTTGGAATGGTGAGAACAAGATCTTCAACTTTCATGTTGGACAAAATTTCATTTGAAGCTTGTATCATGAAGTAATTTTGAGGAGCAAAACTTTCCATTTTTGGCAGGTGAGAATTACAGGTCATTTCCATTTTTGGAAACTTTTTGTCTGACTTCAAATTCTTCAACCTTGATCTTTGAAATGCCAAATGAGGCTTATATGGACATGAATGAGGTCTTTCTAACCATCTCACACCTTCAAATCCCTGATTAAATGCACAGTTGACCACAGTTGACTTTTCTTGACTGGGCCATGTTCTGATGAATTCCAAGCCTCTTTCACATGGGATCTTGGTTCCAAATGATACCACAAGTTATATGAACTCTTTATGAATGATCATGGTGTCCAAATTCTTCAAGAATGGCCACCATCTATTGCTCAATGCCTGATTTGACTGATTGACTGATGATTGCTTCAGCTGCAAGAAACAAGGTTAGATGACAATATTTTTGTACTTTTGGTTAGTGGACATATGAAAAGCAATGATATACAAATGCAATACATGCTTGGTGATCAAGAACCACACTCATAAGGTAACCCACCCATTAGGAGGGAAGCTAGGGTATGCAATGATCCTTGAGGCCATGATATGATATGATATGGGCCATGAGGGATCTTAGGGCGAAAATTGGGGTCTTACACATACCAAGCCCTAGGGGCTTGTTTGAGACCATATAAACGTTTTAGTTTTAAGACATGGTTAGGATACTCATGATTTTCAAAACCAAGAGGTTATGAGACATATACTTATTCATTTATATAACCATTAAGGAAAGCACTTTTCATGTCCATTTGAAATAATTTAAAAATTTTAGAGCATGCAACAGCTAGTAAAAGACATATAGCTTCGAGGCGGACAACTGTAGCATAAGTTTCCTCATAATGTACACCCTCCTCTTAGTTATATCCTTGAGCCACTAGTCGTACCTTGTTCATTGTTATCACTCCATTTTCGTTCAATTTATTTCTAAAAACCCACTTAGTGCTAATAATTTGATGATCTCGCGGAGGTGGGAAACGGTCTCGCACATCATTTCTTTTAAACTGATTTAACTCATCTTGCATGGCCATAAGCCAGTACTCATCAATTAAGGTCTTTTTTGAATTTTTAGGTTTAATTTATGACACAAATGCAAAGTGATAACATAAGTTACTTATCTTAGAGTGTGTAGTTACTCCTTTGGTGATGTCTCCAAAAATGTTATCGGTTGGATGGTCCTTGGAAGTCCTCCAAGCGAAGGGAAGATCATCCATTTTAGTTGGACTCTTTTCCTTCTCTTTTTCAGGATCATCATCTTCCTCATTTTCAAGTTTCACTGTTTCAGGTTGATCAATTCCTTATTCGGTGTCTTTGAGTATGTCTTTTGAAGATACACCTACATCATGAAAAGAAATAGCTTTCTAATGGCACTCTGTTATTGCATCTTTTTTGTCAAAGAAACAAAGAAAAACAAGTCAAAGAGGATCAAATTTGATGAATAATAGCCAAAGAATGAAGCAAAAATGACCGAGTATGAATAATTGGGGACTTGGAGAAATTTGGCTGAAAAGGAGCAAAAGCCAGCAAGTTTTTGGAATAATCATGTGATGCATCGCATGCGTGATAGGAAAGAGGAAACATGGAATCATGCGCCATCACGTGCATGGAAGAGCTGCCAACATAACATCGTGCGTGCTATGCAGTATATTGTGTGCATGATAGGCTCTTTTTCTAGGAAATTTCAGACGCATTATGATACATTTGATGGCTATAAAAAGACATACTTTTGACTGTTTTAGGGGTTCAAATTTTTTGACTAAAAGTGATAGTAAAGAGTATCAAGAGGGAGATGTTGAGAGCATTGAAAGCCATTGGAGGTCAGTTCTTCAAGGATTTTCATATGCAATCTTCATCTTATTTCTTGGTATTTATTTGTATCATTATGAGTATCTAAACTTATATATGTTAGGTTTTGTATGATGAAGTATTTTGAACCTATTCGGACATATGTTTAATTTTTCAGTTCCTGAATAATTGAAGTTATATTTCTATTTAATTGTCTCTTATGCTTAATGCTTTTTATGTGAGATAGTATTTTAATTTGATTATGGGAGGATATGGAATACTAACAATTAGTCTATGCGTTGGAACTAGGACAATTATTGTACTTACGCTGGTTGAATAGGGATAGGATACTTCTAGTAGGGGAATTTGAGTTAACGTGTTATTGCATTGCCTAATTTCACTTATGCTGGTTGAATATGGATAAGAGACCTCTTATAGGAATTGGTGAGCTATACACTAAGGGATTGGGTATAGTAGTTTTGTTAATTCTCCGTGGAAATATAACGACTTTCTCATTCATGTAATGTATTAAACATCAACAGAGGATAAATAATGGATTCTATACAAAACCTGACTGCTTTCGTATTTTTTCAGAACCACTTTTATTTTTCGCATTAAAACTCGACCCCCCCCCCCAATTGTTACTTTCTAAACTTGCACAAATATTGTTTTGTTAAATAAGAATAGCCGTGGATTCAATATCTTTTTATTACTACGACACTATCGGTACACTTATCGAGATGTCATCACTTTACTGACATCTCTCGGATAAGATTCATCAAAAGTGACATGCACTGACTCTTCAACAATAAGTAATTTTTACACTACCTTTACCAAATATATCACCCTTATTATTGTCTTTGTAGGTCACATATCCCTTTTTCTTTGGTGTGAAGTCAATGAATAAGGAAATGTCACCCGTCATATGCCTTGAGCATCTACTATCGAGAAACTACATTCTCTCCATGGAGCTAAGACATTCAACCTACAAGATCAAACAAGAGTGTTAGGTACCCATTTTTCATTATATCCTTGAGAGTGAGTGAAAACATTATTCCACCTGGGAAACCATTAAAATACACCTTTAGGAACCAAAAATCTCCTAATTTTGCATTTGGAAATGATATTACCTTTCTAGCAACAATAGTGACAAGTCACGTGATGATGAGAGTGACTTTTGCTATTTGATTCCCTTACAAAAAAATTGTACTTTTTGTACGACACATTTAAATATTTTTTATATTTTGTTGGATCAATAGCGAAGGTAACTTTTGGTTCTAAAGCCTTGGTCAATTTGGGTTTTAGAGTAATAACCTCTTTTTGCCAAATGTGATCAGTTTCCCAAACCAAGAAGACTTGTCATCCTCAATTTTAACTTTTGAGCCAACCTTTTAAAGCATTTACAGCTTCCTAGATTGAGGTGACCTTCAGTTGTCATTCCCTATTAAGATATCTTAAAATTTTATTAGTAGCAATTTCATTGGAAATCGAATTACCAAGTGCATTCAAATGATTTATAAGATGAGTGAACCTCTTTTGCATATCGGCAATGGTTTCACCATGCTTCATATGCAAGAGTTCAAACTCTTGGTTCAAAGTATTGATTCTAGTTTGTTTGACTTTATTTGTACCCTCATGGGCAACTTGCAAAGAGCCCCACATAGCTTTAGAGATTGTAGAACGAGAAACATGATAATATTCATCAACTCCTAAATCACATTACCACTTTTTCTTACCATCCGTGTGTCATACCCGAATTTTGTCCTGGCAGTTTAAAACTTTCATTAGCACTTTTTGCCCGAAAGTTTGATGCACGGATTTAGGGCTGGAGGATCTTACAAGAGGAGGAAATCATGATTTTTCTTGTTATAACCCTAACACATGTTCAACAAAGCTCCGTAAACCCTAATAAGGTCTAACATTCATTGTGTGACCTCCTAACCCTAATTCCATCTAACTTTGCATCATTCATGGTGATTGATTTCATTTGCTTTATCAAAAGTTCACTCAACATTCACTTCTTCATAACTCTTGGTTCTAGTCTAAGCTCTTGGTTCCATAACTTTCATCTAATTTCGTTCATCCATGTAATTTCATCTAATCATTTTTTCATGCTTAGTCCAATTTCACGGCTTTCCTAGGCCTATTTCATCTGGCCAATGTTATGCAAATCCATTGTCATGCCATGAGTTTGGTCCATAAATCCTTGTTTAGCTCCTAGGACATGGTACATCTTAGTTTTTGCTAAGGTCTTTGTTTCATGCTTGTCGTGGTCCATTCAAGTTATCTCCATTGATTCATGTTAATTGTCCATTCAAGTTATTGCTATTGATTCATGTCAATTGTCCATTCAAGTCACAAGCCTTTACCATCATTCACATTTCATCTCAATCCATTTCAATTCATTACAATCCCTCTTCATAAAATGGTGCATGATATGGCAAATTCATTCATCAAGATTCAATTCAAAGCCAATAAATTTCATTCAAATAAACAAACATCATTAATTATAATCCCTAAAAGGCCTATTATTTGAAAAAATACAAAATTTGGTAATGTTGACCAAAGTCAACCCAACCTCTTTTCATCCCAAATCCCCTATCCTAATTCTAATCACATCTTCAAATTCCATTTTGATCCTTGGTTGGCCATTGGTATATGGATGCATCGAATTCCAATCTTGATACCGTGAGTGTCTAAACCATCATGCCATGAACTTAGCAAAGAGACAGACAAACCATGATGTGAGTGAAAACCTTGCTGCAGAATGGACCACTTACATGAGCTTCGTAACATACATTACCTGCAATACATCCATAAAACATGAGAACCACGATTTGTAACCGCATATGTAGAAGATGACACCTGCTACATAAAAGCAAAAGCATAACAGATGCCACGAGCTTCCATAACAGAGTCTAAACTATGACCATACCATAGCTAAGTTAGAACTTGGTTTATACACATGGCCCAGATGCAGCAAAGTGCAGTGCAAGTTCAAGTCTGGACACAAATGCTTACCGCTCTACTATAAAGCCACAAAACAAAATCATGAATACAAGTTGCAGAACCACATTAAGACAGAGCTACCCTGCTACGTCAGCATAACCAAACCATATTGCAGTACAAGCATATGTCTGCACACACAACACTCAATCACAAAAATCTCATAAATTGACATTCATCATAAAACTAACTCATCACAGCAAAACCAGAATTGAATCTAACCATTCATTAATTAAGAGACTATCACTCACTACAATATAAATTCAGATGAACTTGCAATGAGATCCACCAAAATCAAAAAATTGGACTCTTGAAAACAAGGACACCAGGAAATATTTTGAATTAAGGAACATTCAAATATATCCGTTAAGATGGAGTTTTACATAACAGTAAAAATGGAATTCCTACCACAACACACAAATGTTTTATGACAGTAAATAGGAAACCCAATACAGGACGACGCTATCTAAAAGACCACACTACAAACAAAATTCAGGCTTACCACAATAATTTTGGTCCCCACCAAATCTGGGGAAAATTCTCCTCTAACAGAATGATTCTTTCCACCCTCCGTCAGCTCACGATCCACACATGGTTTGAGCACTTCACACTTCTTCTATAAAAATGGACATCCCAATCGCTGCAAAGAATGGGAAGGATAATGTTACTCTGTTGAAAATCCTCATAGAAATTTCACATAAAGCTCTAAAGACCAAGCTTGTTCAAAGTTTTAAATCGAAACTTTGAACCAAGTGAGCTAAAACCCCAACCTTACCACGACGAGAAATCATCCAAAGACCCAACAGACGCAAGGAGCCGTAGCAGAGTAGAACGAAAGTGACTTACGTCACCGAGGAGATCACTCGTGGGATAAGACCGTTTCCAGAACCTAGAAAATCGCGGCGGACTCGAAGACTTTCAGAACTTCCGATTCGGTAATGTTTCTTTCCTTTTATGCATAAATTGTGAACACCACATGTGAAGCAACCGTTAACATGTGAAGCAACCGTTTCTTTCCTTTTATTCTGTTCTTTCCTTTTATGCTTTATTTTCTTTTGAGGTGGTAATTAAAGGGGCATGTCAGCTTTTGATCTTCCCCGTGATATATGGATTCCCCATTCATTGCATTAATATTGTTGTCATTTTTTTGTCTGCTGGAGCAAAGAGGTTGAGACTAATCGTCTCCCTTTCGGCCTCCTAGTCATGGTCACTTGGGTTTCGACCTGAGTTGGTTTGAAGGGATCGTGGGCCTTCAGCCCAACCTAGCGGTGGAAATGGTGCTTTGGGCCTCGGGGGACTTGTAGTTTACTGTTTTTTAAACCAAACCCCTCATTTGGACCATGCACCCCAGTTGATTGTGTTTTAAAATTCATTTATTTTGTTTTCTTTTTTATCTAGATATTTAAATAAAATAATTATAATTAATAACATGATTTTAATTATTTTTTAATTTTCATTTTATTTATGCATTTCATTATAACATTATAATTAATTAAATAAGTTGTTAATTATTAATTGTAAGCAAATAATTCTTTTTTTTTAAAAGATGAATTCAATCTTGGCTCAACACCAAGTATTTCTATCTAAACCCAATTAATCCTACAAATTCAAATTCAAAAGATTTTAAAATCAATAACTTCTAAAAACATTCTCTTATAACTTAAAATCTGGATGAAAAAGAGTATAGGAGGCGTTTGCTTCACTATCTCTCGAGTATTCGAATGGTTGGCGCTCGCCATATTGCTCGAATTCTCGTCATCCGATTAAAACACTTTAAATAAACTCTGGATGAAAAAGAGTATAGGAGGCGTTCGCTTCACTATCTCTCGAGTATTCGAATGATTGGCGCTCGCCATATTGCTCGAACTCTCGTCGTCCGATTAAAATACTTAAAATGAACTTGGATAAGGGAATAGGTGGCCCACGCCTCATTATTCCTTGAATAAGCAAATGGGAGGCGTTCGCCTCACTACCGCGCATATTTGATTTCCGCCAATAACTTTTAATATTAATTTGAACAAAAAAGGAAATAAGAGCGTTCGCCTTGTTATTCCTCGAATAATTGAACGATTGGTGTACACCATATTGCTCAATATTTTGTCGTTCTTCTAAAAAATAACAAATACATTAAACCTTTTTCTCGCCCTCATGCGACCAACAACTTAACTCTTTTCAAAAAGAACATTGCTTAATCCTTTCTAGTGCGTACACAAACTAATAGACTCCCGAACCCGAATATGGTTGCGACGACCATTATTACATTTTTGAAAGGTTTTATCGATATTTTCCTATTCCTTCATTGGGATAAATAAACTTCGGTGGCGACTCTGTTCGAACTAATTTTTTCCGTGACCATCGCGAGGGATCATATTTTTCGAGATGCGGCAGATGACAACTCTGCTAGGGACATTGCTCCAAGTAATAGAGAGTCAAGCCTAATTTAGTTTAATTTGAAATGAATGTTAAAATGATATTTCTTTCTTCCATGTTGCTTCAAGTGGAGTGAAGAAATCATATCCTAACCTCCCAAAGAAGCCAGAAGGTCAGACCATGCCATAATAGGAGGAGGGGCAAATAGAGTACGACGATGTGTTCTTGTGCCTTACCACCAGGTTGCTGCCATCGTGCCCACACCATATCAACAACCATTTCAGCAACAACAACTGTATTAACAACAACACCGAAGTCACCAGCAACGTGTTCCATAACAACGTCAACCTAACCAGCAGAGGGTAAGAAGGCCAGAAAAACATTTTGATCCTTTGCCAGTACCATATAGCCAGATCCTTCCTTACCTGCTAAAAGGTGGATTGATTACCTTGAAAGAGCTAACACCTGCGATTCCTCCCTATCCGCCAGGATATGATACCAATGCTCATTGTGAGTATCATATGGGTGCCCCAGGGCACACAGTGGATAATTGTAAGGCTTTGAAACACAAAGTTCAAGACCTGATTGACTGTAAGGCAATTTCTTTCACGCCAGTTAGCCCAAATGTTACGGCAAACCCCATGTCGGTGCATGCGGAGTTGTAAGTGAATTTCGTTAAAGGGATTGCCGAAGATAAGCTTCATAACATCCTGAACAAGTAGAACAATTTCCAACGAAGCTAGTCCGACAGCAAATCAAGAAAGGAAAGCTCAATTCCTCAATGAAGGCAATCATTATGCCATTTTACCATTTTTACATCCTTGTAATTTGTTCTCGTTTGTCTAAGTACTGTTTGCTTTAAGCATTTTTATTTGTATTTGGTCTTATTAATGAAATGATTATGCATATTTTGAATAAATCTTTTCATATTCACTCATTTATTGCAAAGCACAAACACATACTTTTCCACTTCACTTTCTTTATCATACTATTGTTAGTAAATATTGGAAGGAGGATGACGAAAATAAAATACCCATAATTTCTAATAGTATGCTTTCAGATAAAACCTTGTTGATGATGTACAGACATTGTTTCAAATTCCCAAACACTTGAGAGATAAGGAGTTAATCCATATTCAACCACTTTGAGCCTAGAAGTAGGTGTTTCTTTCGGATATACAAACCTTTATGTTTAACTAGGGGCAGGGTGGTGTTCAGTTAATCTGACTTCACATTTATATTACAAGGGAATACATCCCAACTGGAGATGAAATGCATGTTATTCTTCACAAACATCCTGAAGTGTCGAAGGAGTCATCAAAAATCCAAAAGTTATAATGGTTGGTCTTTAATGACCGATGACTTGGCAGTCACAACCCTTCAAAAAAAGGAGAAGAAGAAAATAAAGCTCGCTAAGTCGAATAGCCAAAGAAGCGACTTAGATAAAAATTAGGGCAATCCCGGTGGACTAAAAGCTTTGAAAAGTGGTCCAGATAAAAGTTGGGGATAAAAAAAAATCAAAAGGGGTCGTGTAAATCCTCAGCAAAAACAAAACAAAATTTGGTGACAACCATACCAAAATCAAAGGGTCACCGACATCCCGAAAAAAAAAAGGCGGCTGCCATTTCAAGAAAATATTGAATCTTCATCTTCAGTCTTACATTGTCAAACTCTCTTAAGAAGACGAATGTGTGTGTTGAATCAACTGAACGTAGGAATGGAGATCATCATGAAGAAGGAGTGGGTTAAAACGAATTTGAGCCTTATATCCTTTGTTTTATAAACCATGAACCTAGCCACGTTACAACCCTTAAAAGACCTAATTGAAGTAGGGTTTATTCTGAAATCATACTACAGCAAGGTTGCGTAAACTGACTTCTAGAGATTTGCTAATATTTTATTCTCATTGTATCATTCACAAGCTAGCTAAATCAACACCACATTTGGACTCATGGTCCACTCGTCACACACTACCACATCATTCCAATCAATTATTTTTCAAAACTTGCATAAACATCGCATTAAAATTACCATTTTTTAAATGAACAATTTTAACTGCAAGTCAGTACTTAACATCAGGGAAATTCTAACAAGAGGCAATCAGAGAGGCACGTGATCGTTGGTGCTGACACAAATCAAAACCACCCCATGACCCTATGGATCAGGTGGGCAGGGAATCTTTTGACTGTATTGACCTAAAAATTAGTCAGTATAAGACAAATCTTCAAGCATCGGTTGATCCGGGAGGAAAATCACTTAAATACTCAGTTTGTCTGAGGCAAGTCCCTCAAAGGCTGAATCAGGGGCAAGTCACCCCAAAAGTATAGTGAAAACCAAATCCCAAAGATTAGTTGATTGAAGAGAACCATTTCGAGAATCGGCTAATCAGGGGCAGACCATTGTAGGATTTAGACATTAGGGAAAACAAACTCAGACCATGTCATGGGATAATCACTCCTAAAGTTTTCCTTTTAAGGAGAATTCATTTAAATACCCTACAGACTGGGCCAAGACAAGTTGCAAGGGGCAAGTTCCCTCCATATCTTCAAGTCGATCAAGCAGACTGTGTCAGACACTAGTAACTGTTTGAATTTATAACAAAGTGTTGAAAGTTCACGCTAGTGCAACATTATATATTGACAAGAATCCTTAGGGCATATGAAAAGCATAATCATCATGCGTTGATCATGTCGCTATGCTCATTACAGGCCGTTCGGGCCCATCAGAAGAAGAAGTCGAGATCTTCTCAAGGACAAATACACAACTTATCAATAAGGGGTCAAACTTGGGACACCAAGAGTATCCACATCCATTGTCTGATCATCACATCATCAACTACCAAGTGTCGAGAAGTCAAATCCTTTCACCAACCAATAGTCCAATACATGTTGGTAATTACCAAAAGACCAAAGTCCAATTTTTATTGGTCTCCCAAAGTAAAAGTCCACTTTTCTAGCATCATCATAAAATCAAATACAAACAACATCGGTATCCCAAAATATCACACCTTCAAAGAAGGGAGACCAATCCCTAACATCTAATCACTTTTTTGCATTCAAACATGCATCACTACAT
The DNA here is from genome assembly GCF_024323335.1 of Lathyrus oleraceus. Taxonomy (NCBI): domain Eukaryota; kingdom Viridiplantae; phylum Streptophyta; class Magnoliopsida; order Fabales; family Fabaceae; genus Lathyrus; species Lathyrus oleraceus. The sequence goes on along the minus strand of NC_066583.1, from coordinate 569,300,557 downwards.
GTATAATGTTTCAAAAAATAAAAATATGTCATGCATCATTACATACATAGCATTTCTGCTAAGATAAGACATTATATAGAGTTATGTCAATCATTTGCATTCCTACATGAACCTAAAAAATATCCCCAACAATTGCATCCATATGTGCATCTCAATGCATCAGTGTATGCACAGTACTCCACTAAGGTGGAATTCCATACAAAAATCAAATGCACATAACACAAATCAGGATCCAGGGTTAATCATAAGTATCCAGGTTAATCCTCAGTTACGTCCTTGGTATTTTCTCTGAGTGAGTTCCTACCTTGTGTTGTTTTCTCATTGGGTGTTCCCCATTGAGTTACATTCTTTAACCTTTTGTTGATGAGGTGTTATCCTCAGTTAAGTCAATGATATTTCTTTGAATAAATTCCTACCTTGCTTGTTTCTCATTGTGTGTTCCTCAGTGAGTTGTTTCCTTTAATCTTTTGTTGATTGAAATTACATCTTTCAGAGAATATTTTTCTATAACCTTTTGTTGTTGATATCCCCAAGCAAGTCTTACCCATTGATGTTCCAATACTACCCAATACGTTTGTTCTATTGACCTTTTGTTGATAGTCTTATTCCCTAGAAAGTTTGTTCTATTGACCTTTTGTTAATAGCTTCATTCCCCAACAAGTTTGTTCTATTGAACTTTTGCCGGTAGTCTTATTTTCCAACGGGTTTTCTTACTATCATCCTTTTGATGGAAGTTACTTAATCAATAATATTAATCATCACCCTTTTGGTGATGGTCGTCATCCTTTTGGTGGTGGTAATCTCTGAAATTAGTATGGCTTATTGTCATCCTTTTGGTGGTAACAAGTTTTGTTGTTTGATCTTACCGTCGTTCTTTTGGTGATGGAGATCTTTGTCATTATGGTTTAACCATAATCCTTTTGTTGATGGTGATCTTTGTTATTCTGTCTAATCATCATCCTTTTGGTGATGGCGCCCAGTTTGATCTAATCGTCATCCTTTTGGTGATATTGTTGAGTTTGGTTTAAACTATCATCCTTTTGGTGATTGCGACGTTTGGCAAGTTCAATCTTACCTTCATCCTTTTGGTGTCGGTGGTCTTTGCGGTTATGATATTACCATTGTCCTTTTGTCAATGGCAATCTTTACAAGTTACGATCTTACTCTCATCCTTTTGGTGATGACAAGCTTTGTGGCTGATCTTATTATTATCCTTTTGGTGATAGCAAGCTTCGTTATTGATCTTACTGTCATCCTTTTGGTGTCAGTGATCTTTGCGGTTATGATCTTACCATTATCCTTTTGTCAATGGCGATCTTTGCAAGTTATTGTGGCTTACTATCATCCTTTTGGTGATAAGAAGTTTTGTTGTTTGATCTTACCTTCATCCTTTTGGTGATGGTGATCATTGAAGTTGTGTGCTTAATATCATCCTTTTGGTGGTAACAAGTTTTGTTGTTTGATCTTACAATCATCCTTTTGATATCGGCGATTGTTAAATTCATTGTGAATTAATCATCATCCTTTTGGTGATGGAAAATCTTTTTCAGTTGTGATCTTACCGTCATTCTTTTGGTGTCGGCGATCCTTGAAGTTTTGGTCTAACCATCATCCTTTTGGTGATGGCGATCTCTAAAATTATTATGGCTTACTATCATCCTTTTAATGATGGCAAGTTTCATTATTGATATTACCTTCATCCTTTTGGTGACTGTGATCATTGAAGTTGATGAGTTAACTATCATCCTTTTGGTGATAGTCTTATTGTTATCCTTTCGGTAATGGAAAGCTTTATTAGGATAACCATCATCCTTTTGGTGATGGAAATCTTTGACTTTGTTGGTATAGCCATCATCCTTTGGTGATGATAATTTTGGTTATTCTGATGACCATCATCCTTTTGGTGGTAGCAAGTTTTGTTGTTGAACTTACCACCATCCTTTTGGTGTGGAGATCCTTGTCATTGTTATTGTAACCATCATCCTTTTGGTGATGGCGATCGTTAAAGTTTGGTTTAACCATCATCCTTTTGGTGACGACGATCTTTGAAATTGTTTTAAATTTACTATCATCCTTTTGGTGGTAGCAATTTTTATTAATTCTACCGTCATCCTTTTGGTCCCGGAAACCTTTACAGTTTTGGTCCCACCATCGTCCTTATGTCAATATCGACCTTTGCAAGATATTAAGTGTCCACTCGAGGGTTGACATTAATTTCATGTCCTACCCCCAATATCTTGGTGCTTTTAGAACTCGTTACATTTACTTTCTCCTTAGACATATTTGAGGTCTTTTCGTATCTAATTGACTTCTACCTTGAAAGTATGAATATTGAGGTAGTTCATCTTACTAGGTTTAAGGCAATTAGATAAGGGTAGCTGTCATACCCCAATTTTGTCCGGCCAGTTTAAAACTTTCATTAGAATTTTTAGCCCGAAAGCATGATGCGCGGATTTAGGGCTGGAGGATCTTACCAGAGGAGGAAATCAGGGTTTTTCTTGTTATAACCCTAACCCATGTTCAACAAAGCTCCATAAACCCTAATTAGGTCTAGCATTTATTGTGTGGCCTCCTAACCCTAATTCCATCTAACTCTGCATCATTCATGGTGCTTGATTTCATTTGCTTGATCAAAAGTTCACTAAACATTCACTTGTTCATAACTCTTGGTTCTAGTCTAAGCTCTTGGTTCCATAACTTTCATCTACTTTCATTCATCCATGGCATTTCATCTAATCATTTCTTTATTCCTACTCCAAGTTCATGGCTTTCTTAGGCCTATTTCATCTGGCCAATGTTATGCAAATCCATTGTCATGCCATGGGTTTGGTCTATAAATCCTTGTTTAGGTCCTAAGACATGGTACATCTTACTCTGTGCTAAGGTCTTTGTTTCATGCTTGTCGTGGTCCATTCAAGTTATCGCCATTGATTCATGTTAATTGTCCAGTCAAGTTATCACCATTGATTCATGTCAATTGTCCATTAAAGTCACAAGCCTTTACCATCATTCATATTTCATCTCAATCCATTTCAATTCATTACAATCCCTCTTCATACAATGGTGCATGATGTGGCAAATTCATTCATCAAGATTCAATTCAAAGCCAATAAATTTCATTCAAATAAACAAACATCATTCATTACAACCCATAAAAGGCCTATTATTTGAAAAAACACAAAATTCGGTAATGTTGACCAAGGTCAACCCAACCTTTTTTCATCCCAAATCCCCCATACTAATTCTAATCACATCTTCAAATTCCATTTTGATCCTTGGTTGGCCATTGGTATATGGATGCTTCTAATTCCAATCTTGATACCATTATTGTCTAAATCATCATGCCATGAACTTAGTAAAGAGACGAATAAACCATGATATGAGTGAAAACCTTGTTGCAGAATGCACCACTTACATGAGCTTCATAATATACATTACCTGCAATATATCCATAAAACATGATAACCACGATTCGTAACCGCATATGTAAAAGATGAGACATGCTACACAAAAGCAAAAGCATAACGGATGCCAAAATCTTCCATAACAGAGTCTAAACTATGACCATACCATAACTAAGTTAGAACTTGGTTTATACACAGGGCCAAGATGCAGCAAAGTACAGTGCAAGGTCAAGTCTGGACACAAATGCTTACCGCCCTGCTACAAAGCCACAAAACAAAATCATAAATACAAGTTGCAGAACCACATGAAAACAAAGCTACCCTGCTACATCAGTGTAACCAAACTGTATTTCAGTGCAAGCATATGTCTGCACACACAACACTCAATCCACAAAAATCTCATAAGTTGACATTCATCGTAAAACCAACTCATCACAATAAAACCAAAATTGAACCTAATTGTTGATTCTTAATATTGGCAGCAATTTTGGTAAAACAAAGAGTGTTCACAAGATGTTATGTGTGATGTCTTAACATAAGATATCCTATGTACCTGCTGGAGCTTAAATGAAAGACATGTTCATGCAGGATTGTTTCAAGATGTCATACACAAGGTCATGGCATCTGATATGGTTGTACTTGCTGGAAGTTATAAAAGGAATTATGGAATTATGCAGGATTTTTCCAGGATGTCAGACCCGATGTCATGACATCCTGTACACAGAAGATTCGGTGTGAATGTCTGGTGTTTTTTGATTGCACAATTAATGGCAATCTATGTATGATTGAAGATCTGATTAGCTGGCGCATTCAATCATGGATTACAACCTGATTTACTTATTTTCCAAGGAGATCTAACCAGCTGTTATAAAAGTATTTGATTGGAAAATAGATTTAGGGTTTTCAAGATATCCAAGCCCAGCTGAAAGCTTCTATAAAAAGGGACTTAGAAAACCTATTTTAACACACAACCAATACTGAGCGAAATATAGAGAGAGAGCTAGGGTTTGTGTCTGTTTAGTCAAGAGACTTGTAAGCCATTCAAGTCATCCTTTGATGATTGAATTGGACTGATTTGTGATTGTAATTTGTCACTCTAAAGCTGTTAAGCAAGAGTGTGTGTCTACTTGATCAAAGCTGTGAAGCAAAATCAAGTGTGTGTCTTCTTGATCAAAGTTGTGAAGCAAGATCAAGAGTGTGTCTTCTTGATTGAAACTGTGAAGTAAAGTCAAGAGTGTGTTATTGAAAAGTGTTTTCTTTTCTCAAGGGATTTTTGTTTAAGATCACAGGTGTGATTGTAGGGAAGTGAGTGGGTTCTCATATCTAAGAGTGCTTAGGTAGAAATTGCATGGGTAGAGATTAGGTGAGAAAGACTGTAACTTGTTGAAGTGTACGGAGAGTCTTTGAACTGATTCTATTTTAGTGAATTTCCTTCCTGGCTTGGTAGCCCCCAGATGTAGGTGAGTTGGACCGAACTGGGTTAACAATTGCTTGTGTATCTTGCATTACTATTCTCTATCTTTATTTTGTTTGCATTACTCAGATATTAGTGTCGTGACATTACCTTCGACATCTCATATCTGATACCAAAATTTCACTAACCATTCATTATTCAAATGCCTATCACTCATTACAACATAAATTCAGTTGAGCTGACATTCACAAATTTAACCAATTAACTGAACTTTGCAATGAGATCCACCAAAATCAAAAAATCGGACTCTTGAAAACAAGGACACCAGGAAATGTTTTTAATTAAGGAACATTCAAATATATCAGTTAAGATGGAGTTTTGCATAACAGTAAAAATGGAATTCCTACCATAACACACAAATGTTTTACGACAATTAATAGGAAACCAGATACATGACCACGCTTTCTAAAGGACCACACTACATATAAAAATCAGGCTTACCACAATCATTTTGGTCCCCACCAAATATGGGGAAAATTCTCCTCTAACAGAATGATTATTTCCACCCTTCGCCAGCTCACGATCCACACATGGTTTGAGGACTTCACACTTCTTCTAAAAAAGGGACATCCCAATCACTGCAAATAAGGGGAAGGATAGTGTTACTCTGTTGAAAATCCGCATAGAAAATTCACATAAAGCTTTAAAGACCAAACTTGTTCAAAGTTTTAAATCGAATCTTTGAACCAAGTGAGTTAAAACCCCAACCTTACCACGACGAGAAATCATCCAAAGATCCAATAGACGCAAGGAGTCGTAGCTGAGTAGAACGAAAGTGACTTACCTCACCGAGGAGATCGCTCGCGAGATAAGACCGTTTCCAGAACCTAGAAAATTGCGACGGACTTGAAGACTTTCAGAACTTACAATTTGGTAATGTTTCTCTCCTTTTATGCATAGATCGTGATCACCACATGTGAAGCAGACGTTATCTCCATGTTGAACCAAATCCATGATATATGATAGCCATAGTTCTATGATTTTCTTGATGCGGTTTCACCATAGGTATTATTTAAGGTTGTGTTTCCATAAAGAGTCAATCTTTACATGGTTTTTCACTGTATTTATTGGATTCGTAAATGGAAGGTTTGAGGGAAGTGGAAATAGTAAAGGATTGCGTTTGTTTTTATGTTGAGATTTGAATAAATCTGGGTTTGCTTAAGGATGAATGCCGAAGGGTGTTCATCGTTTACCTTTAACATTTTCACTGGTTTTGAAAACTTGTGTGTTTCAAAGAGAGAGAGAAGAGAGTTTTTAGGGGAAGAGATACGAATGCTCGTCTGATTGGGAGATGAGAGAAACTCTTATATATTTAGTCCAAACAAATGCATTGAATAGATTTAAAGTTTTTTTTCGGAATCCTTTCTTTCATTTAAAAACATTATATGCTGCTTTATTTTCTTTTGAGGTGGTAATTAAAGGTGCATGTCAGCTTTTAATCTTCCCCTAATGTATGGATTCCTCACTCATTGTATTAATATTGTTGTCTTTGTTTTGTCTGCTGGAGCAAAGAGGTTGAGCCTAATCGTCTCCCTTTTGGCCTTCTAGTCATGGTCACTTGGGTTTCGACCTGAGTTGGTTTGAATGGATCGTGGACCTTCAGCCCAACCTAGCGGTGGAAATGGTGCTTTGGGCCTCGGGGGCCTTGTAGTTTACTGTTTTTTAAACCAAACCCCTCATTTGGACCATGCACCCCAATTAGTTGTGTTTTAAAATTCATTTATTTTGTTTTCTTTTTTATCTAGATATTTAAATAAAATAATTATAATTAATAGTATGATTTTAATTATTTTTTTATTTTCATTTTATTTATGCATTTCATTAGAACATTATAATTAATTAAATAAGTGGTTAATTATTAATTGTAAGCAAATAATTCTTTTTTTAAAAAAATATGAATTCAATCTTGGTCCAACACCAAGTATTTCTATCTAAACCTAATTAATCCTACAAATTCAAATTCAAAAGATTTTAAAATCAATAAGTTCTAAGAACATTCTTTTATAACTTAAAATTTGGATGAAAAAGAGTATAGGAGGCATTCGCTTCACTATCTCTCGAGTATTCGAATGGCTGGCGCTCGTCATATTGCTTGAATTCTTGTCTTCCGATTAAAACACTTTAAATAAACTTTGGATAAAAAAGAGTATATGAGGCGTTCACTTCACTACCTCTCAAGTATTTGAATGATTGGCGCTCGCCATATTGCTCGAACTCTCTTCGTCTGATTAAAATACTTTGAATAAACTTGGATAAGAGAATAGGTAACGCACGCCTCATTATTCCTTGAATAAGCAAGAGGGAGGCGTTCTCCTCACTACCGCGCATATTCGATTTCCGCCAACAACTTTTAATATTAACTTTGAACGAAAAAGGAAATAAGAGGCGTTCATCTTGTTATTCCTCGAATAATTGAATGATTGGTATGCACCATATTGCTCAATATTTTGTCGTTCTTCTAAAAAATACCAAACACATTAAACCTTATTTCTCGCCCCCGTGCGACCAACAACTTAAGTCTTTTCAAAAAGAACATTGCTTAATCCTTTCTAGTGCGTACATAAGCTAGCGCTTAAGTCTCCACCGCGAGCATGCAAGCCAATGTTTAACCATTAGAATATGATCTAAGCACTTGTTCATTAAAACATATTCAACCAAGCAGACCTATTATATCGCCCCCGTGCGATCGAAAACCTTTTCAGAAAGAACAATGTTCAATCATTTCTAGCGTGCATAACAAACTAATGCTTAAGCCTCCGTGAAGAGTGGACAAGCCAATGTTTAGCCTTTAGAACACGATCTAAACATTTGTTCATTAAAAGACACCAACAAACCGTAGTCCCCAAACTACGAATGCTCTGATTTCCTTATTGCACCATAAGGATATGTAGGCACGAGATTGTGAGATCTTGGCGAGCACACTAATAAAACTACTTTTTCCCTCTTCTGAGGTTTCCATCCATCTCTATTTCTAATACTATATTCACTCGAAGAAAACAAATAACATTTAGCTAACATTCAAATCGCAACTTAAACTAAACGGTTCCCGTTGAGTACAACAAACGTGAGGGGTGCTAATACCTTCCCCTTGTGTAATCGAATCCCAAACCTGAATATGGTTGCGATGACCATTATTCTATTTTTGAAATGTTTTATTGATATTTTATTATTCCTTCATTGGGATAAATAAAGTTCGGTGGAGACTCTGTTCGAACTAATTTTTTCCGTGACCATCACGAGGGATCGTATTTTTCGAGATGCGATAGATGGCGACTCTGCTAGGGACATTGCTCCAAGCAAGAAAGAGTCAAGCCTAATTTAGTTTAATTTTCAATGAATGTTAAAATTATATTTCTTTCTTCCATGTTTCTTCTCTGTATCTTATTGTATTATTTATTCTATATGTGATTTATTCTGATACTATGATGGATGGTCTATGGGGTTTGATGAATGTTGTGAGATAAGCTTTGTACCCGGGCTTTGAGAAGAACTTAGAACCAGGAGTTGTGTAGTATTGAACCGAGGGGTATACACCTTGTTGGGACAATACGAAGACTCCACCTAGAGTAGATCTGTTCGGAGTTTCCATCACAATATGGCTAACCCACTATTGCGAGGAAACTTTGAACATGATCCGTGACTCTAGGAACCTCGCCTTAACCCAAAGTTCGTGTTCATGGTTGGAAATTGAGTAGTATTGAACTGAGGGGTCCACACCCCATTCGAACAATACAAAGATCCTACTTAGAGTAGATTGATTCAGAACTTTCATCGCGATATGGCTAGCCCATTATTTAGATTAGATGTTGAACATAATCCATGACTCTAAGTTCTTTCTTGGAAAGGGACAACCTTAGGATCCATCCTTTGTGTGTGGGGTATGTAAGACCCCAAATTTTGACCCTAAGATCCCTCATGTTATCTCATCATATGCATTAGCCTTGGGATCACACCTTGGTAACCTCCTTACCCCTCATTCATTGGGTATGCATTGGGAGAGATCACCAAGCACTTTTGATTATATCATACTTTATTTTTCATTATTTACTAACAAAAATACCAAAAATATATCAATGTGTAGTTTAACTCTTTTGTAGGTAGTGTGTATGCTCACCCATGCCCCATCAAACTCATATCTAGGGTTTGAAACCCTCAATGCAAGGAGTTCAATGAAGAAATGGTTCACTTTGGCTCTAAGCATCATATATGGATCCCCGTGATCTTCACATGTCATTTTGATCAAAAAATCACCAAGAGTTTGAAGCTTGTTTGTCTTGGAAACCCTAACTCATCTGGGTGTCTTGTGTGACTTCCTCGGCAAGTTTCTTCAACATTGGATCAAATATTTCAAGGTATACTTCATATTACATCATCTTATGCCTATACGATCCCCCCATGAGTCCAAAAAGTCAAATAGAATATCAAGCTACCAAGATGGTTCATGGTGGTTGACCAGAGAAAGTCAACTGGTCAAAACTGGGGTTCCCTAGACCCTATCTCCTACAATGTTTGTCATAGTCATTGTTTATGGTGAACGATTATAGGTCATTTTGTTTGAACCCTAGTTAGGAGGTCAACTTCCCAAGACCATAACTTGCTCAATTTTTATAAGATGAAAGCCATTAAAATTCCATGATCAAATTCAAGATGTATACTTCAATGTTTATGTTTGTAGGAAGTTCAAATTCAGCTTGCAAATTCACGTGCCAAGAGGAAACATTATAGGTCACTTTGGACCAATACCACTGAACAAGTGATTTTCCTTAACTTCTAAAATGCATAACTCCTTCATGCCAAATCCAAATGAGGTAAGATTGCTGACCAAATTTAAGACGTTTGAAAGAGCTACAACTTTGATGAAGGAATGTTTTTCATTTGAAGTCCATATAAAAAGTTATTCAAGGTGGAAGAAGTGAAAAGTTGACTTGGGACTTAGAAAATTTTCAAATGTGTTTGATTTCTCAAACTTCCACCTCAAAATTCATCTTGATCCAAGCTTTAAATGAAAAAGTGTTCAACATGAAAGTTGTTCCCCTTAATATCACCTTTCTAAAAAGTCCAAGATCATCTCATTTGGATAAAAAAATGAGGGACTTACGCATGGCTCCATTGTGGGATTTATTTTGGCAAGTTTTGGATTCAAGTGATCATTCTTCTTTGCATGCTTCATTGTAATGACTTCAGCATCAATTACACACGAATTGTTGATGGATTGTATCATTCCTTAGGCCTAAATAATTGCCCATGCATCCATGCAAGTTGGTTTCCAAATTTGGCAAATTTCAAGTGGTGCAAAAATCAATTCCAATGCATATTTAAACAAGCTTATGGCTTCAAAAACTTCACCCACACCCTCCCCAAGCTTTGCTAGACTGATCCAAACCCTCCTTTCCATAGAATTTCTGAAGGTTTCTCTTGAAATCGAGCTTGAACTTCACCTTCTGTTTGGAAGTTCAAACTCCATAAATTCACTTCCCTTTTCATCTCAATTGGTTTCTGCAAGCGAGAGGAAGAGAAAGCAAGCAAATCCAGATCAAGATCAAGTGAAACTAGATCAACTCGAAGGTGATTTTTCAGAAACTTCATCTCTTCAATTCTCTCTCAATTCTTCACCATTCTTTATGATTTTTGGTTGGCTGAAGTCCTACCAATATAGACAACAAGATTGAGTTGCTTTGAGGTCAAATCGAAGCAACTCAGTTCATGATCCTCAAAATTCAAATCCTTGTATCATTTTATATACTTGGAATTGGAGAAAATTGAGGCCAGATTCGTGCTCCTGAGCATTTTTCCTTCAAATTAGTGTATTCACTTTTCATTTTTCATAAATTTGAGCTTGAACTAGACCGGTGGTGATCACCGGAGAAGATGATCGGAGCAAGAGCTCCGGTGGTGCATTGGCAAAGTCCAAGCCATCTGATCTGATTCAAATATTTTAATCTCAAGTGTTCATTGTGATTACCACACATACAACGCATTGATCAAGGCGTATGATGGAACTCGCGAGTGTGGCCATCAGATCCGCCACCTCATATTAATTTCATTTTTAATCCAAAAAATATGGGACTTTCACCAAAAATCTTTAAACATTTTCCTCTTTCATTTTCTGAATTAAAATTATTTTTTGGATTAACTTTGATATTTTTCATGAATTAATTGTTTTTGTGCATATTTTTAATTGTTTAAAAATACTTCTGACTTTTCAAAAATCATGAAATTTTTTGTCTAAGGTTCTTTGACCTTGTTTGACCTAGGATAAATCTCTTGGCCATTTATTTGGTGTTTTGAAGAGGTTTTAGGTTTTGACCAAACTAAATTTCATTTAAATGCATTTTTTATTTGATTTTTAATTGATTAATTGTATAGAAATTATGTTGAGTCATTTTTATTGACTTGTGATGTTTGACTATGTGTTTGGGTCTTGGTCAAGATTGATTTGAATTTTGTCGGATTAAAATCATTGGATTTAGGGGATTGATGAAATGTACATTTCATCTCCCAAAATGAATGAATGATTTTAATTTAATAAAGTTCCTCCCATGACCAATTTATATTTCTCCCATCTCCCCTCCCTCTTCATCTTCAATCCCATTCTATCCCATCCCTTTCATTGACCAATGAAATCTCAAGATCCTAAGGCTAATTGGTTCATCAATAACCTTGTGTTAGATGAACCAATACAAGTATGGATGAGATAGGTCCACCCTTTGATTTGTTTTCTTTTAGTGTGTGGTATGTTTTAGGAGTTTGGTCCATTATACTAAATCTCTAACATGCATTAACACCTAAATTTTTATTGCCCGACCTCAAATAGTTGTGACTCATACATAAGTCCAATTAAGATTGCTTAACATAGAGCTAAATTTTGACCCTAAAGGCATAGCATTCTAGTAAGTGAGATTATAAGTCTCCCATATTTCATGGTATTGCATGGAAACTTGGCCTTTTTTTCTTCCTTTGGAAGATGTCTTGGTTAAAGGATTCATGCTTGTGAATAGATGATTGAGTGTTCTCCAAAGAATGACTTAATCAATTGAAAAGCAAAACTCCACTAACATCAAATGAACTTTGACTAACACTAACTATTATTAACTTTGATTTACTTTCAAGTCATTTACTTTATGCAATTTAAATTCAAGTCATTTACCATTCATTTGTCATTTACATAGCATTTAAATTATTTATGTTTAAGTCATTTTCACTTTGCTCATTTGAGCCATATATTGCGATTGTATATATTTGTTTGTGTTGCTTTCTTTGTGTTTGTGGTATTAGGACCTTAAAATACTTAATAAACAACAAAAACCCTAAAAAATGTTTGTGTGGACTGTTGGGTTTGATCTGGGCTTTGGACTTAGAATTAGGCAACATTCCATATGCAAATGGACTTGGCCAATGCCAACATTTCTGAGACCAAGTTATTGTGATTTGAGCTTTCATCTGATGCAAGTATTGGAATTCACTTGAATCCATCTGCTACATGATCTTGATGCAACTGTTGTTTTGATCTCATGCTACACCTTATTCTAAGCAAAAATCAAGAAGTATTTCATCTGATACATGAGAAGACCGTCAGCTATGGATCTGCCTGCTTGGATGTGGTCATCTTTATTTGATGCCTTGCTCTTCATATTGCTAATTGCTTGCTGATTATTGCTTGATTCAAAGTCCAAAGGGAAAGTGGGTTTTCTATATGACATTCTTGTCTGTTGGATTGCATCACATCGGTCAGATCTTTTCAACTCTTAACTTTTAATTTTATGCTTAGGGTTAGTCTCTTCATCTCCTCCCACTTCTTAAATTTCAAAATCTCTCCCCCTTTTAAAAAACTTTCTTTGTTTGTGATTTCAAAACATAAACCTTATTTCAAATTAGAAACTTTGGCCTTATGCCATTGCATTTTGAAAACATTTTCTTGAATCAAACTTGTAAATGAATTTAACTATATTGACTTAAAATTTCAAAAGACAAAAAGAACTAACACTTATTCAAACTTTTGGGCCTTTAGTGCCTCTTTCAAACTTAAATTTTGATTAAAAGCAATCCTCTCATTTTGAAATTGATACCACGAACTACGAGGTTTTGATCCCTCATTTTTATATTGGTACGTAGGCATAAGTCCGAAGGTCTTGTCAAACACAAAAATATAATCAATGAATTCTTTTCTCATCCCCACACTCTATTTGTTGCAAACATCTTTTATACCAAAAATACATACACACATAAAAAAGGGCTCCCTAGGAGTACCTAGGACACTTTGGGTGCTAACACCTTCCCTCTATGTAACCAACCCCCTTACTTGTAATCTTTGGCATTTTATTAGTTTTGATTTGAAAACTTCTTATCTTTGGGTTTTGTTCGTACTTTTCCCTTTTCCTTTAGAAACAATAAAAGCGCGATGGCGACTCTGGTTTATTGACGTTAAGTTTTATCCATAGCTTAATGGTCATGAATTTACCGCTATAGAAATTAAGTGGCGACTCTGCTAGGGAGTAGTCCTTAGTGAGTTTAGCCTACTTTTTATGTGTATATATTTTTATATTTGATATTTGTATACTTGTTTGTGTGATATAATCTTCTTGTTGTGCTTGGTGATCTATGAGTGGTGAGATAAGTTCTAACCCGAACTTGAGTGCAATTAAGATATGAGGATGGTATAGTCATGTTCGACTTATATGGAGTAGTCCTTAAAAAGTTGGCTTGAGACCCATCTACTCAGTGGAGACCCTTTTGGAGTTACTAATGTCACACAAGTTATTTTTGGTTAGTGTAAGACCCTAATTTTGACCCTAAGATCCCCCATGGCATCATGTTATTGCACAAGTGCATTGCCTCAAGGATCATAGCATGTTTGGCTCCTTAACCCTAGGGTTGGGACTTGTTTGAGTGATTTGAGATCACCAAGCATGCTTGTATTGTATGTTATTGCTTTTCTTATTCAATTACTAACCAAAATCATAAAAATATGTCACTAACTCTTTTTGTTTTGAAGCTCAAGTGATCATGTGCTCCACAATGCTCCTAGGAGGCTCTTAAGCCCAATGCAATGGCTAGATGAAGATGAGAAAAAGCATGAAAATGGTCTACAAAGTTCCTAATTATCATATGTCTCCCAAGTATCTCAATTTTCCAATTTGATCAAGATAACCAAAAGGGCTTGAAGATTGTTTCCCAAGGAAACCCTAATTTCACGGTGCTTTGACTGTGCCATGCCCATGAAGCAATCTCAACCTCTGATCAAATTTAATAAAGGTAAGTTCTTTCATTTATCACTTTATGCATATATGAGCCTATTTGAGTCCCCTCAATCATTTATTCATCAAGATTGGAAGTTTGACTTTGAAAAGTTGACCAGTCAAGTCATCTGACTAAGTTGAGGTTCAATGAGCTATAACGTTTGATGTGTTTGTAAAATGAAGATGACCCCAAAAGTCAAAATGTTCCTACGAACCGTATAAAAAACTTTCATGTTCATCAAAAATCCATTTGAAGCTTGTAAGGTCATCATTCATTTCAAAACATTATAGGTCATTTTGGCTTAAACCCTAATTTTCTGTCAACTTCCCAAAAGCATAACTTTCTGAATATTTATGATTTTGATGTGGGGCCAAATTAATTGTAAAGCTTGAGATGTCTACTTCAAATGTTATGTTGGACAAAATTTCATAATCCTAAAGTAAATACATGTGCCATTGCAAAACATTATAGGTCATCTTTGACCTAATTCATTGAATTTGAAAAAGTACCCAACTTCAAATGCCCATAACGTTGTCATAGAAAATACAAATGTACAAACGTTGAGACTAAATTGACTATCTTGAAAATATCTATAACTTTGATGTTGGAGATTTTTTCATTTGAAGCTTTTATCATGAGGTCAGAGGGGTTTAACCAAGCTTACTTTTGGTTGATTTTTTCAAAGTGATTTGAACATGTTTTACACTTGAACTTTCCAAGCCAGTTTTGATCAATTTTCACATGTAAAATGTTTTTTCCCAACATGACTTTTATTCCTTAATTCAAGAGCTTTCCAACCATTACTCACAATAGTCATTTGGATCTACCATTTGAGAGATTCGAATTTTTCTTCATTTATGTGTATTTTTGAAATTTTATGTTAAAACTTGAGATGCAAGCCTTTTCCATTCCATGTGCACGACCACATGCTTTCCATATGAGCTCAGCAAGTCCCTTCAACCATTCATGGGCCTCTCACACAACCACAAAGGCGCATGCATTCAAAATTGCAATTCCCATGCACATGAGCAAAGTGTGATGATCAAATGCATTTACCTATAAATAAGGGCTTCCTCTTCTTCATTTCAAGAACCCTTTGGAGATCCCACATGCTCCTGAATTGAATCCACAACCCTCACCAAAGGAATCACTCACCATTTTTCAATATTTTCGAGCTTGAAATTCAGCAACATTAGTTGAGTTTCAAAGCTAGATTCCTTAGCCAATCATCTCCCCTGTATTCAGAGATCAAAAAGGAGAAAAAAGCTTAAAGGATTTGAGGCCAGAAACTCACCATTTTTGAAGGTATAAGCTCAAACTGTTTGGATCTGAAACTCACGATTCAATGTAGTATTCTTGTGTTTTTGTGGTTCTCTGAAGTCCTCATACTTGAGGCAAACTTTTGGTGCATTCAATTTTCCATTTCAAGATCAATTCGTGTGGACACCATGATTTTCTCCTTCATTTTTCTCTCAATATAGGAAGAATGAGAGGAATCTAATGGTACAGTGATGATCTACATCACATAAGCTTCATTTCAATGCCCTTGTTTATCATTTTTGATGAGATTCATTTTCCTGCAATTTCTGGCCGGATTCTGCTTGGTTGATCGGAGAAAATGGTGGTTTCCACCACCACCACCACGTGTACTGATCCTAGCCATTGGATCTCTCCCTCACGATCTAATCTCCTGCATCCATTCTAATTACTTTTTTTAATTCATTGTGTTTCGCTGCTAACTTGAGTACATCATGCACCCTTAGATATAGGTTGTGTAACACGCCACGTCATTTAATGAGACGGATCCGGTGGCTCAGCTTGTTTTGCTTTATTTCATTTTCTCTTTATTTTCAATAATTCATAAAAAATTCATATGAGGTCAGAAAAATATGAGACCAACTTAAAAAAATTTCTTGAAAAATCTAGTTTCATCTTATGATTCTTTTTATTTTTGTGACCTCATTTGATATTTTTCATGAATTATTTGGTTTTTAATGATTTTAATTCATTTTAAAATGCTTTCTGACTTTAGAAAAATACAAAAATATTTTCATAGCACCTATGGATCATGATAAGTCAATGAAAAATAAACCCAACAATTTCTTGTTTGTTTTGAGATTATTTGAGATTTTAATTCATATTATGCTATTTTTGGTTGTTTTTAATTGATTTTAATTGCTTTCTGGCTTTAAAAATTTGTGAGAAAATTAGTCAAAGTTTGTTTGACTATGTTGAACCTATGAAAATTTAATTGGACTTATTGAAGTTGTTTTGAATTGAATTTGAGTTTCAACTTTGTTTGTTTGTTTTTTATTTGTATTTTCTTTTAATTCAAAAATTACCAAAAAAATATTATTGACTTCTTGACTTGCTATATCCATTCCTCTTCTGTTTGGTGTTGATCAAGGTTGAATTGATTCAACTTTGATCAAATTCATTGGATCTTGTTGTTTGAGAATCCTTAAGGATCATCACCTAGAAAGATGAATGAATTTGATCAAGGATGAGTTATCCCTTGATCAATTGGGATTGGTTGTTGTCTTCCTGCCCCCCTCCCTTTCATCTTCATTCTTTTTCTTTCCCTCAATGGCCAATGAGTTAGAGATTAGTCTTGACAAATAGAAGTTTAATCTTCTTTGATCCAAACCAAACTCAACTTGATCCATGATCAAGTGAGTTATTTTGTATCAAAGATAGGTTACTTCTTGGTCAAGCAAATAACCAAAAGTCAATACAAGGCCTCTCCCCTCTTGTTTGGCATGGAACGTTTATGGAGCTTGGCTTACTAGTCATGACCTCTAACTTGTGTTCTTTGCCTATATTCTTATTGACCGGCCTCAGATAGGTGTGGCTACTATATTAGTCCACTTAAGATTGCTTAACATAGCGCTACATTGTCTTATGACAAGCTAACATAACTCTACTAACTACTAAGTTTAATTTGAGCTTTTAAATTCTTGTCATTTACTTTTAATGTCATTTATTTCTTACTCATTATTCATCTTGATTTTCATTTTTGCTCACTTGAGCACATATTTTATGATTATGTCATTTTTCTTTTGCTCATTTGAGCCCATTATTGTATATAAATATATTGCTATTTTGTGTTTGTTTTGATGTGAACCAAAATACAAAAGGAGAAAGGACTTAGAATTAGGATTCACCCATGCTTAAAGGAGTTCAAGAGCAACTAGGCCTCATGCCTTTAGAATGAAAAATGTGTTGAAGAGCAACTAGCCTCATGCCTTTAGAATGCTAAAATTCAAAGCTGACCTCAAAGGACTTCTCCTCAAATGTATTATTTGTCCATTCCCTTTATTATGTTGTGAGCATTTTAATGTGTGCTTTTGTGTGATAGGAATTTCATCTTAAGATTGGGAAAAGAGGACCATTGCCATAAGTAGCCAAGTTAAGAGCCAAGCCAAATGGAGATCCTAGGAGCTTGAATTCAAATTATTGATTACTTGCTTTGTGTGCTAAATCCAAACGAAAGGAGCATCTTCAGTCATCTCTATGACTCCAAGAAAAGGAACTCCAAGGGTTATCTCTCCCCTCTTATCTTTGTATACTTTAGGAATATCCCTTGTCTCCTCTCCCCTCTCTAACCAAGCCAAAAAACATTTTCAAAACTTTAACTTTATTTCAAATTAGAAACCTAGGCCTTAGGCCTTTGAATTTTCAAAACCATTTTCATAAATACTCATTGCAAATAAACTTTAATCCAACTTTGACCTCATTTTGTAAATAAATTCAACTTGTAAATATAATCCATTTCAAGTTGTTTTGTGGTTCCAATGGCCACTTGTTAAACTCTTTTCAAAAGCATTAGTCATAGGTTTGAGTTATCATAGTGGTTGATGTAAATCTCACCTTATCCTTAGTGTTGGATTATAAGCCTTCCATGACTTATTATAGGGTTAACCCCTCACTAGCATGTTGAAGCCTTCCTCGCATGGTGGATTGTTGGTTTAGGTTGAGTTTTCTCCATTTGATAACAAAAGACCTTAAGGATTTTGATTAAAATCAATTCACCAATGTAACACCCCAAAATTTGCCCTCCTCATTCATGCATTTATTTAGCATTTCATATTGCATTTCATCATGTCAATCAGAATTAGATCCCAAAAAAAAAAAAAAAAACGAAAAAAAAAATAATAATAATTTTTTACAAAAATAAATAAATAAATAAAAATAATAAAAAATAAATAAATAAAATATAATAAAAAAATTTTGGACTTGGGTCTCTCTCATTTCAGCCCACAAAACCATGAAATTCAGTCTATAAATACCAAGACTTCACTTGAGAAAAAGGAAGAGAAGCAAAATACTCTGAGGTTTCCTTGAAACAAAACCCCTGACAAAACCTGGAGAGAAACCTGACAGAGAACTCAGAGTAACCCCCAGGCAGCTCTGAAAAATTCAATCTGACTCACACACTTTCATTGCCTTGCAAACCCAGCCGTGCCATTTGATTTCAACCGGTCTCTCCCATCAGGTTTGCCTCATTCCCATGATTTTATGCTCTTAATTTGGATCATCTGAATGTATGAGGTATGATGGATGAATTTCATTATGTTTTTGCCCACGGGTTTAATTATGCATGAATGGGTGAAACCTATGCCTTGAATGTTTAATCACATGATTTCTGAAATGTATGCCACAGGGTTTGAGGTTTCTGAAACCATACTGTTATTCATGAAAAAAATGCTTATCGTATTTCACTAACCCTTTTGTTGAGTTTTTGTGAGGGCTCACAGACTCTTGCAGAGATGGTTTGCGTGGTTTTCCCACTTTATTTGTGGGATACCCCCTGGAGGTTCATTCCGATTACCTGTACTGACTCACTTTTCTTTGATGGCATTAGCTTGGGAGGTCCCTGAGTTTCTTACTCCTTTAATTGCTGTTACTTCGGATCTTCATCCGTGTGGTACTTTTACCTCTTTTCCGCATTTTATCGCTTTCTTAGCTGGAAGACCTTGATAGGAGGCATTTGTTTTCTTTTGTTTATTTACTTCTGAGCCCCTTGTTGGCACATTTACTTTATACATGTTTGTTTTATATGTGTTCGTATCCCTGCAGGTAGCGCGGTTCCTTCGTCAAGGACTGCCTTTTTGCCCTTGAGCATCCCAAACCCTAAAACCCAGAGCAACACATTAACTCCTTCTACTACAGGTGAGTAAGTCTCCAAAGGTCGAGCATCCGGTAGATTGCGTAGTGACGTCGTTCGTCCAAAACCCAATCCACAACCCCGTAGTTAGCCGAACTACGGCTTGCTCTGATTCTCATTCCAGATGAGATACGTAGGCATAAGACGCGATGTCTTAGCGAGTACACATCCCCCAACCCATAGGTCAGCCGAGCTATGAAGACTCTGATTCTCATATTCAGATGAGATACGTATGCAGTGGATGCGACATCCGCGTGAGTCATTTTTATTTAACCCTTTTTTATGGTAAACAGCACAAGATAAACTCACACCCTTTAGACGAAAATTACACAAGTGGATCCCGTAGAGTACTATGGATGCGTAGGGGTGCTAATACCTTCCCTTCGCATAACCGACTCCCGAACCCAAGATTTGGTTGCAAGACCCCGTCTTGTCCTTTCCTTTTTCAGGTTTACTTCGAGCATTTCCTTTCCCTCCTTTGGGATGAATAACGCACGGTGGCGACTCTTCTGTCATTTTCTTTCGCCGGTTGTTTTTTCGCGCACTGTATTTTTCAGGGTGCGACAGTTGGCGACTCTGCTGGGGACTAAGAAGTTGACCTCTTGCTGGTCCATCTTCCCTAAGCGAGTCCCTCCTAGCTTGTGTGATTTCTTGTTTATTGGGAGTTCATGCTTTTGTACATTTATTTGCTTACCTGCTTGCATACATCTGTTGTATCTATTGGATCTGTTTGTTTGTTTGTTGGGATGGGATGTTCTATGAGAGATAAGCCCATTACCCAGGCTTGAGTGTACACACAGGTTTTAGAGTGGATGATCATGAGGCTTGCGTGGCATGTTGCTACGTTAAGTCGTTCGTGAAGAACCACACCCAGACGAGGTTTCTTTTGGATATATTATGTCCTACGGATGTTCCGTAACGACATGGTGTTCCTTTAGAAATCTTCGACTCTGGTGACCATTTCCCGATAACTCAGTCGAGGCCTCTCCTCCGAGACGTGATTATGTTAGCTCTGGTGGGCACATTCTCGCTGATCAATCCGAGGACCCCGAGACTGGGAACTTGCTTTAGGATGTCCTGTTGAGGGGAGTCAGTGGAGGTCTTTTATCCCGTAATAATGCCAAACCTTCAGTGGTAAACGTATTATTCGCGACTGAAGGGCTGAAGCTGACGAACTTCTGTTCTTAGAACCTACCAGTGAGGGGTGGGCTAAATTCAGGAAACCTTAACCTCCAACCAACCCGGTTTTCTGGAGCAGAGTTTTGGTCTTGTATTATATTCCTCAGTGAATTTCTCTCCAGGAAGTGCAACCTGACAGATGTTCAAGCGGATCCATCAATTCTGATTGACATGCCTTTGCATTGCATAACATCATCTGCATATTTGCATCCAACATCTCATGCTTATTCATTTGCAGGGTATTCCCTTTCAAAACGGGGGTGCCTTAAAACTGAACAAGCAGTGCATCGCATACCATGCATATTAACCCTTGTCTGTTTTGCAGGTGTCACCGCAGTGTCTAATTTTTGTTCCCTGTATCAGGCAGTTATTGGTCCCAAGCGAGTTCACAGATACCCGACAAAGGAAAACCGTCCACGACTAGCGATGGACCAAGTACAGAAAGAGCTGGCTGATATGCATGAAAGGATGGATCAGTTCATGACATTGATGACTGGTATGGCAGTAGGTCAAGAAAAGCTGAGGGAATTGGTTGGGCAACCGAGGCCTGATCCGGAGGTGGAGATACCAAATGCTGAGGGAAACCCTGGTAACCCTGGGAACGCTGATAACCCTGTGAACACTGGTAACGCGGGTAACGCAAATGCTGATGGAAACCCGGGTAATGTTGGCAACACAGGGAATGTTGGGAATGGTATTGGCGGAAGGTACGATGTGAATCAAGGAATTCAGATTAACGGGCGCCCCGTTACTGAAGATTATCAGTATGATCAATTTTCTTTGCACGACGAGGCCCTCGAGACCACTCGCCGTATGGATGAGCTTGCTGAGAAGCTCAAATCTTTGGAGTCTCAAAATTCCTTAGGCTTTGATGTCACAAATCTTGGTCTGGCTCAGGGAGTAAGGATTCCTCACAAGTTCAAACCCCCTACTTTTGAGAAATACAATGGGGCTTCTTGCCCACGCACTCATCTCCAATCTTATTTGGGAAGGTTGGGAGCTCACACGGAAGATGAAAAGCTGTGGATGTACTATTTTGAAGACAGTCTAACTGGAGCTTCTCGTGAATGGTATTCTCATTTGTCTCGTACTACCATCAAGAGCTGGAAAGACTTGGCAGAGGCTTTTGTCAAGCAATATCAATACAACTTGGACATGGCTCCAAATCGGACCTTGTTGCAAGGTATGTCCCAGACTGCCAAGGAGACCTTTAGAGAATATGCTCAGCGTTGGAGACAGATTGCTGCGTCCGTCCAACCCCCTATGTCTGAAAGGGAGATGGCGGACATGTTCATGAACACTCTTCAAGGCAATTATATTGAGAGATTGGTTGCTTGCCCGTCAATCAGCTTTGCAGAGATAGTAATTGTTGGAGAAAGAATCGAGAGTCTGTTGAAGATGGGCCGAATTCAAGACAATAGTGCTTCCAACTCATCAGGTCCCAAGAGACCGTTTGCTAGTAACGGTCAGCGAAGAAAAGAAGGCGAGGCAAGCGTTGTGTATGCCGGCAGAGGCAGGGGTAGAGGACGCCCTAGTTATTATCAAGATCAAGTGGCCGCAGTCACTATTCCAACACCTGTTCCTCAACCGCAATATCATCCGCAACAACATCCCAGGTACAACAATCAACAACAAGGAGGTAATCCGGGTCAGCAGAGACACTATCAACAACGTCCAAGGCAGACGGACCGGGTCATCGAGCCAATCCCAATGCCTTATTCAGTATTACTTCCCAAGCTGATTGACATGAATCTGGTTACGTTGAGAACTCTGGCCCCACCAATCGATCCCAATAATTTGCCTAGAGGTTATGATGTCAACGCCAAATGTGCTTTTCACTCCAACGCACCTGGCCATACTACAGATAATTGCAAGGCTCTCCAGTTAAAGGTACAAGATTTGAGAGATGCCCAGGCTATCAATTTTGCTCTGGTGCCTAATGTTATCCAGAACCCGATGCCGGCTCACGGCGGGCAGAGGATTAATGCTGTTGATAGTGGGGAAACTTTGAATTTGGTTTCTGATGTGACTAAGGTGAAGACTTCGCTATCGGTGGTTAAAGACCGACTTCTAAAAGGACAGATTTTCCCGGGCTGTGGGGAAGAATGCATAAATTGTCAAGCTGCCGAAAATGGATGTGACAGTTTGAGAAGGGGTATTCAGCAGCTGATAGATGAAGGTTGTCTTCAGTTCGATCAGGCCCGTCCAGTGAAGAATGATGTATCGAAGGTGACGTTTTATTTCACTCCTGAAGAAATATATGTTCCCGAGAGACTCGCTCCGACAACAATATATTTCCCAGAAAGTACAGAACCAGCAGCGGTGAACATCGAAAGTTCAGCACAAGTTGCAATTTACTCTGACAGCCCTCAACCGACTTTGGTTGGTTCGATCACCATCACAATACCAGGACCCGTTCCGTATGAGAAAGAAAGTGCTATCCCGTGGCACTATGGGGCTGATATCTACTGCCAGGGGCAGAAAGTTAACGAATAAGACATTGACATTGGTAGCTCTGCTGTAGACAATGTTGGAGGGGTTGGTGGCTTCACTCGCAGTGGACGCCTATTTGCACCATCAACATTACGCGCGAATACTGAAGCCGAGGCAGCTGCCAAGGCTAAAGGGAAACAGGTATCCACCGAAGAGGTTACTACTGAGGAAGATCCTCCTAAGACCGCATTCGAGAAGGAAGTGGATGAGTTTATGAGGATTATCAAGAAAAGTGACTACAAGGTAGTCGACTAGCTAAATCAGACACCCTCAAAGATCTCCATTCTCTCACTATTGATGTGCTCTGAGGCGCACAGAGCAGCCTTGTTGAAAGTACTGAATATGGCCTATGTTCCACCGGAGATAACTGTTAACCAGATGGAGTCGGTAGTTTCCAATGTAAACGCTAGCCGGGGGCTAGGTTTCACCGATAATGACCTGACACCTGAGGGCAGGAATCACAACAAAGCCTTGCATGTCACAATGGAGTGCAACGGGTGGTGCTTTCCCATGTTTTGGTTGATACAGGCTCTTCTCTGAATGTTCTTCCAAAGAAAGCCTTAACGAAGTTGGATTGCGATGACACCATCCTGAGGCCAAGTAACTTAGTTGTGATGGCTTTTGATGGCTCTAAGAGAGCTGTTTTTGGCGAAGTTGAGTTGCCAGTTAAGATTGGACCGCAGGTGTTCAAGAGCACCTTTTATGTGATGGATATCCAGCCTGCCTATAGCTGTCTGCTAGGTCGTCCTTGGATTCATGTTGTCGGTGCTGTTACTTCTACCCTCCACCAGAAGCTCAAATATGAACTAGAAGGTCAGATCGTCACTGTATGTGGTGAAGAGGATATTTTTGTTAGCCACCTGTCTACATTTAGGTATGTAGAGATGGATGGCGAGATGCATGAGATGCTGTGTTAGGGCTTCGAAACTACAAACATCAATGAGGTCGCGCCCGAAGCTGTCTTTTCACCTGAGTTTGAGAAGGTCGGGACTTCTATCTCTTCATACAAGCAAGCTGTCGAAGTGGTTAAAGCTGGTAATGCCCAAGGCTAGGGCAAATTTGTGGAGCCAGTCATCAAAGAAGATAAGTTTGGATTGGGGTATGCTCCGGGATCTCAGAAGAATGAAACCGGTACTCTCTCCAGCGGGGGTTTGGTTTCCCCCCACATCGTCAATGCTGCAGATGAAGACAAGGCTGACAGCGACTGTGACTTAGATAGCTGGATTCGCCCGTGTGTCCCGGGAGAAAAGCTCGACAATTGGTCGTCTGAAAAAACCGTACGGGTTACTCTACTGAAAGAGTGATTTTTATTGTTTTCCTTTATTACATGCATAATAAAGTCTTACACTTTGCCCAAGGTGTAACGGCTCTTTTGTAGGGCCATCCATTTAGTTACATTTCGCAATTATTTTTATCATCAATAAAGGACGGCTTTTGCAAACAATTTTGTGTTCTCTTTCTTTCAGTTTTTTTCTACTTTTACAAAAAAAATGGCAATGTTTCTTTTTTCGTTTTTTCTTTCTTTCCAAAAAAAAAATCTCTCATTCTAAGGTAAAGCATGATCCTCCATCATGCAGAGCCGACCACTCGGATCTCACTGCTAACGACACTGCTATGGCCAAGTATGACTTCGACAATCCTATCTATCAAGCCGAAGAAGGGGCTGAGGAAGATTGTGAATTGCCTGAAGGGTTAGCCAGATTGTTGAAACAGGAGGACCGAGCTATTACACCTTATCAGGAGGTGGTTGAGACCATCAACGTTGGTACCGAAGACGACAAGGAAGAGATCAAGATCGGGGCCAGTCTACAGGCCGAGAGGAAAGACCGTTGATCATGTACTTGACTGTGTTAGAAAGGTCAATGGGTTGTGTGCTCGGTCAGCATGACGAGTCAGGTCGAAAAGAGCATGCAATATACTACCTTAGCAAAAGTTTATCGACTGTGAACAAAGATACTCATTGCTCGAGAAAACTTGCCGCGCTTTGGCATGGGCTGCTCGCCGACTAAGACAGTATATGTTGACTCACACGACTCTATTGATATCAAAAATGGATCCAGTCAAGTATATTTTTGAAAAGCCATCACCTACCGGAAAGGTTACTAGGTGACAAATGATACTGACAGAGTATGACATCCAATACACTTCACAAAAAGCCATCAAGGGAAGTGTCTTGTCAGACTATCTTGCAGAGCAACCGATTGATTATTACCAACCTATGAGGTTTGACTTTCCTGATGAGGACATCATGTTTCTCAAATCGAAAGATTGAGAGGAACCACTCCCGGAGGAAGGGCCTGACCCTGAATCCAAATGGGTTATGATGTTTGATGGGGCGGTCCACGTCAATGGTCGCGGAGTTGGTGTAGTATTGATCACACCGGAAGGGGGTTCATATGCCATTTGGTGCCAGAATAACTTTTCCTTGCACCAACAATGAAGCCGAATACGAAGCTTGTATCCTAAGACTTGAGGAAGTCGTCAATATACAGATTAAAACCCTGGATGTATACGGGGATTCAACTTTGGTCATCAATCAAACCAACGGGAAATGGTATACACCTCAGCCTCATCTGGTTCCTTACAGAGACTACACGAGAAGATTGTTAATCTTCTTTTGAAGAAAACCAATTTGCTGATGCTTTGTTTACCTTGTCTTCGATGATTAAGGTGCTATGCTGGAACTACGTACCCAGAATTGACGTATCTCGGTCAGAGACGAATGAAGAAAGCATTTGGTCAGAAAGTGCGCCCTCGGGGGTATCAAGTCGGTGAATTGGTACTCAAAATATTTCTTCCTCCCAACACAGATCACAGGGGCAAATGGACACCGAACTATGAGGGTCCGTACGTGGTTAAAAGGATTTTCTATGGCGGAGTTTTGATGCTAACAACCATGGATGGCGAAGGATTCCCGTCCCCTATTAACTCAGACGCAGTTAAAAAAAAAATACTTCGCATAAAATAGACCCGCTGGACGATAAAAAGAATAGTCCAGGCAAAAAAAAAGGGGCATCCCGATGAACCAAAAAAAAGAGAATAAAGAGGTTCGGGCAAAAATTAGGGATATAAAAAAAGAG
The DNA here is from genome assembly GCF_024323335.1 of Lathyrus oleraceus. NCBI lineage: Eukaryota > Viridiplantae > Streptophyta > Magnoliopsida > Fabales > Fabaceae > Lathyrus > Lathyrus oleraceus. The sequence goes on along the minus strand of NC_066583.1, from coordinate 569,274,523 downwards.
TACACCCGGTGAGTCGAAAACCCAAAAGGGAGGCTCAGGCAAAAATGGGTATCCCGATGAATTGAAAACCCGAAAAGGGGGCGATCCAGGCAAAAGTTAGGGAATAAGCGAATGACTGTGATCTGAGTTCATCAGTGTTATATCACCGTTTCATTCAATCCGGAAATCTTCGAAGGTTAAAGATCGACTAATCATCCACTTCAGAAAGCAAGATGAGCAGAGCGTCTTGAGGACATACGAGTCATAGCAGAGTCGAAACTCAGTGGGACCCCATATCCCCGTTGTCATTAGGATAGTTCTCTTTTTATAGCGATCACCTCTTTTCAGGGATCAGCTTCCTGATACCCTCGCCTATTCCTGGCACAAATTTTCTCCCCGTTAAGAGTCGAATAATTCAGTTAAAGAGCCTCTTTATTTTTCATTTATCAGTTTGTTTGCAAAAATGTCCGAATTTTTGATAAAACATATTGCATATGAACATAATGGTGGCTTTTGCAGATGATTTGCACAGGAAAACATTTAAAATTGCTTTGAATGTGCTTAATCCCGAACGGTGAATTCAAACCGAGTAATTCCCCCGAGGCATACGTGTATTTTTGGTTGCAGGTCATAGGAACCAGATGCCAAGTCATGAATCCTCATCCCCAAGCGGTTGACAAAGTCTCTCCTCAGCAGAGCATGTTCCCCAACAGAGTTGACAATATCCAGACTGTCTATCCCCAGTAGAGTTGACAGTATCCAGACTATATATCCCCAGCGGAGTTGACAGTGTCAGACTGTACCTTCCTAGCAATAGCGGAGTGGTTGCATAACCAACAGATGAGAGGGTGGTGTTCCCAGTGTTCATCTCATTCCCTAGCAGATTATTTTGAACAGATTTGTTAATCCCCAGCTTGAGGGCGATTAGCAAGTTCATATCCCCAGCAAAGGTCGTTTCCTACGACATTTCCCCAAGAAGTGTTTTCCCCACAGACTCTCCTCACAGAGCCTCGCCGAACAAAGTTTCCATAGTTGATACTCCCCCCGCAAGGTCAACTTTTCAAGCAGCCAATTTATTTTTGGTGGCTCATTGGTCCCGGCAGACGGATCATTCCCCACAGAGCATTCAAGGATTGATACAACGATCTGTTCCCTACCGGAGTTTGCTTCCCCAAGCAGATTTCTTTTTACTCCATGCATAACATTTGCATTTGCATGCATATCATATCAAGCATACATATAAGCTGATAAACAGGTTCTTCCAAGCAGACTGAAGAATTACTTTACAACCAAGGTCATGAGATCCAGCCAGAGGATCAAGCGTGAGTGATCCAGCCTGAGGGTCGTTTTGAAGATTCAGCCTGAGAATCGTTTTCCAGTGATCCAGCCTGAGGGTCATTTCGAAGATTCAGCCTGAGAATCGTTTTCCAGTGATCCGGCCTGAGGTTCATTTTGAAGATTCAGCCTGAGAATCGTGTTCTAGTGATCCAGCCTGAGGGTCATTTCGAAGATTCAGCCTGAGAATCGTGTTCCAGTAAGCCAGCCTAAGGCTCAATTTGAAGATTCCCCAGTGAAGTCGCCTAAAGGCTTTATTTCCCCAGCAAGCCCAAGTCTAATTGAGGAGTCGTTACAACATGTTCTAGCCCGAAGAATATGTACGAAGCCCAAAAGTGGAATATTCTCGAAGCTGCATATCTAATATGAAGGTTGGGTGTAGATTTCAAAAGAGGGTCAACCAGCGCATGCCTCAGATGCGGGATCCTAATGACGGGAATTTATCATCAAAACAATCCAGATCTAGCCAAAACATCGAAGTAGATTCAGCCAGAGAATCGAAACAAAGAAGATCTAGCCAGAAGATCGAAAGTCGCAACAATTCAGATCTAGCCAGAAGATCGAAGTAGATTCAGCCAGAGAATCAAAGGAAATAGATTCAGCCAGAGAATCGAAACGGAGGAGATCTAGCCAGAAGATCGAAGAAGATCTAGCCAGAAGATCAAAATCGTATCCAGCCCGAGGATCAAAATTAATATCCAACCAGAGGACTAAATTGAGTATAGGTTCAGCCAGAGGATCGAAACTCCAGATTAAGCCAGAGGATCGGAAGAAAAATAAACAGCACGGTGTATTTCCGCGTTTTTGTGGTGTTCTCGGAGCGCAAATTTTCGGTCTGTCTTTGGTATTCAATCACAGCTCACCCCGTTTGGCTGATAAGCTGTTCGCTTTCATCCTACTCGGTTTAGCTGATGATTGAATAGGGGAAGCTGTAACACCCCAAAATTTGCCCTCCTCATTCATGCATTCATTTAGCATTTCATATTGCATTTCATCATGTCAATCAGAATTAGATCCGAAAACAAAAAAAAAACAAAAAAAAAATTTACAAAAAAAAAAAAAAATTTACAAAAATAAATAAATAAATAAAAATAATAATAAAAAAATAAAAAAAATATAATAAAAAAAAATTTGGACTTGGGTCTCTCTCATTTGAGCCCACAAAACCATGAAATTCAGTCTATAAATACCAAGGCTTCACTTGAGAAAAAGGAAGAGAAGCAAAATACTCTAAGGTTTCCTTGAAACAAAACCCTTGACAAAACCTGGAGAGAAACCTGACAGAGAACTCAGAGTAACCCCCAGGCAGCTCTGAAAAATTCAATCTGACTCACACACTTTCATTGCCTTGCAAACCCAACCGTGCCATTTGATTTCAACCGGTCTCTCCCATCAGGTTTGCCTCATTCCCATGATTTTATGCTCTTAATTTGGATCATCTGAATGTATGAGGTATGATGGATGAATTTCATTATGTTTTTGCCCACGGGTTTAATTATGCATGAATGGGTGAAACCTATGCCTTGAATGTTTAATCACATGATTTCTGAAATGTATGCCATAGGGTTTGAGGTTTCTGAAACCATACTGTTATTCATGAAAAAAATGCTTATCGTGTTTCACTAACCCTTTTGTTGAGTTTTTGTGAGGGCTCACAGACTCTTGCAGAGATGGTTTGCGTGGTTTTCCCACTTTATTTGTGGGATACCCCCTGGAGGTTCATTCCGATTACCTGTACTGACTCACTTTTCTTTGATGGCATTAGCTTGGGAGGTCCCTGAGTTTCTTACTCCTTTAATTGTTGTTACTTCAGATCTTCATCCGTGTGGTACTTTTACCTCTTTTCCGCATTTTATCGCTTTCTTAGCTGAAAGACCTCGATAGGAGGCATTTGTTTTCTTTTGTTTATTTACTTCTGAGCCCCTTGTTGGCACATTTACTTTATACATGTTTGTTTTGTATGTGTTCGTATCCCTGCAGGTAGCGCGGTTCCTTCGTCAAGGACTGCCTTTTTGCCCTTGAGCATCCCAAACCCTAAAACCCAAAGCAACACATTAACTCCTTCTACTACAGGCGAGTAAGTCTCCAAAGGTCGAGCATCCGGTAGATTGCGTAGTGACGTCGTTCGTCCAAAACCCAATCCACAACCCCGTAGTTAGCCGAACTACGGCTTGCTCTGATTCTCATTCCAGATGAGATACGTAGGCATAAGACGCGATGTCTTAGCGAGCACACATCCCCTAACCCATAGGGCAGCCGAGCTACGAAGACTCTGATTCTCATATTCAGATGAGATACGTATACAGTGGATGCGACATCCGCGCGAGTCATTTTTATTTAACCCTTTTTTTTGGTAAACAGCACAAGATAAACTCACACCCTTTAGACGAAAATTACACAAGTGGATCCCGTAGAGTACTATGGATGCGTAGGGGTGCTAATACCTTCCCTTCGCATAACCGACTCCCAAACCCAAGATTTGGTTGCAAGACCCCGTCTTGTCCTTTCCTTTTTCAGGTTTACTTCGAGCGTTTCCTTTCCCTCCTTTGGGATGAATAACGCACGGTGGCGACTCTTCTATCATTTTCTTTCGCCGGTTGTTTTTTCGCGCACTGTATTTTTCAGGTTGCGACAACCAATCTTTGAAATTTTTACCACGAACTACGAGGTTTTGATCCTCCTTTGTGATGGTACGTAGGCAATGGATTCATCCATTCAAACAATAAAATTTGTAAATATAATCTATTCTTTTCTCATCCCTCCACTCTTTTGCATAAATCTTTTCACAAATACCAACCTACAACACATATTTGCAAAACGGGTTCCCTTAGAGTACTAAGGATGTTTTGGGTGCGTAAAACCTTCCCATTTCATAACCAACCCCCTTACCTAGATCTCTGGCATTTTTATTAGTTTTTGATTTGAAAAACTTCTTGCTTGGCTTTTGTTCGCTTTTTAGCTTTTCCTTTGGATAAATAAAAGTGCGGTGGCGACTCGAATTGTATGTTGACTTTTGGTTTAGTCAATAAACCTAAAGGTAACGAAAACCCCGCTACAGAAAAGTGGCGACTCTGCTGGGGTCCCAAGCCCCGTGGGTTTAGCCTACTTTTTGCTTATATGTGTTGTATGTTTATATTTATTTGTGACATATTTTTGTGAAAATTTGGGATGAATGTATTATTTGTAATGTATGAATTGCTTGATATATTTATTGCTTGTATGCTTGGTGGTTTCTTGTGAGATGAGTTATATACCCGAACTCGAGTGCACTTATGATAAGAGAATGGAATAGTCTTGTTGACTTGTGTGGAGTTAGTCCTTAACAAGTTAACTTGCAAGTTCATTCACTTGGTGGAGGTCTTATTGGGATCACTAATGTCACACGAGTAGTCGTGGTTAGGCATTACTCTTTCCAATATGAACCCTAGAAACCAAGGACCTTAGATACCTAGCCTATCTTGGCCTATTTTAGGACGTAGTGCGAAGGTCGTTCAAGTGTAAGACTTGATGCGATTGTTACGCGATACTACACTCATAAGAGTCCCTCTCGGGAATATTTTTGGAGGACGAGTAGTCGTTTTATCCGATAATATCCGAAAGATGGGATGATGACTATGGGCACCTTTTAGAACATGATTGTCAGGTTTAACCATAGTACACTTCCATTGGGTGGTTCTTAACCGAGACTCCATGCTCGTGACTCACAACAAACCCGTGATTCGCGGTCGATCCGTCCTCGTATATCCTCAAAATCAATGGATCTTGGGTGTTGATATGGTGTAAAATCTAATCCACCAAGATAGATGATTGATATTGACGATGACTTGAGCCATCCCGTGACCTTTATATGGTGTGACTTGCTTGATCCTTGAGTGTGTTTGTTGCATCCATGCAATCATGCATTCATTCGCATTCATGTCATCGACAATAAGATTTTTTCAAGGAACTTAAAAGGTCTATTTGCAAATTTTCAGACATGGATAAGTAAAGAAGGAATACGAAGAAGTACAATTTCAGACAACCCGACTTGAGAGAGTTAATGCGTCTGACATCTTATGTATTAGAGCCCTTGGAGTTCAAAGCTTTCCATGGGAAGCTTCTAGCTATTCTCTCTACCAAGGTGGATGAGGGTCTGATGAGTGTGTTGATGCAGTTCTAAGATCCTCTGTATCGGTGCTTCACTTTTCCAGATTTCCAGCTTTTGCCTACATTGGAGGAGTACGCTTATCATGTGGGTATACCTATTCTTGACTGATTGATGTTCAGTGGTTTGGAGAAGATTCCGTCTTCTCAAGAGATTGTTGTCATGCTTCACGTGGAGGTATCCGACATTGTTGCCATTATGACTACCAAGGGTGGAATTCAAGGTCTCCCGTTTGATTTTCTGATTGCCAAAGCTACCTTGTTTGGGAAGGCCATGAGTAAGGAAGCTTTTGAAGCCATATTTGTACTCCTCATCTATGGCTTGGTGTTATTTCCCAACATCGACAACTTCGTGGATGTGAATGCTATTAGGATTTTCTCTTCTCTTAATCTCGTTCCGACTCTGTTGGGTGACACTTGTTTCTCTTTGCATATGAGGAATGAAAAGGGTGGTGGTTCCATTGCATGTTGTCTTCCTCTGTTGTACAAGTGGTTTATTTCGCACTTGCCTCAGACGCTTGCCTTCAAGGAGAACAAGGGATGTCTACGGTGGTCCACGAGACTTATGTCTCTCACTAATGATGATATCTCTTGGTATAATCATGTTTATGATGAAATTAAGATTATTGATTCTTGTGGTGAGTTCTCCAATGTACCTCTTCTTGGTACATGTGGTGGAATTAACTACAACCCTACTTTGGCTCACCGTCATCTTGGGTTCCCCTTAAAGGATAAATCTAACAACACTTTGTTGGAAGGCTTATTCTTTCAAGAGGGTAAAGATCCCCGAAACCTGAAGGATAGGATGGTCCACGCCTGGCGCAAGGTTCATAGGAAAGGGAGGAATGAGCTTGGTCCGAAGAACTCTGTTGCTTTTGAGCCTTACACCTCTTGGGTAAGGAAGAGAGCCCTCGAGTACCGCATGCCGTATGAGTATCCGTGACCTACCCCTATGGTTATGGTTGGGCCTTCAACCCTCCCTAATCAAGGAGTAGAGGAGTTGAGAGACGAAGACCGTTCGCGTGCTTGGGTTTGTGAGTGTGAGGAGCTTCTTCAGCAACTCAAGAATAAGGATGCATTGATCGAGTTTCTAGAGAATCAGGTTATTGATGAGCCCGATGATGTGGTTACTTCTCTCTTGCCTCACTCGTCTAGGTTTTGGAAGAAGAGATATGATCAGCTCGCCAAGGAGAAGGCCGACATGGAAGCAGCTTATGAGAGAATGGTGAAGAAGCTTCATGCGAAGTATCTTCCGATCTCGAAGACTTTAGACGACTGCTTCTAGGGCGCCATAGGATGTTTATTCTCCTTTTCTCTTGTATTGTATTTGGTTACCGAGTCTGTATTACTTCTTTGGGGTAAAAAGTTTCCAAATATTATATTGCTATGAGTATTCCACATATGTCTCAAAAAGTTCGATATTTTCAAAATATTTGCAAATAGATCCTTATAAAGTTCCTCCGATAAAAAAACAAAAGCATATGCACGAGCATTGCATGCATCATATGCATAAGCAGGTTTTGGTTCCGAGCTCTTGATACAGTGGTCTAAATCTTTTCTCTTCATTTATTTTGAAGACAAGCTGACGCATCCATACCGCACTCGGGCAAACGTCAAAGCAATGGCCGAACAACTAGAGAACGAGAATAGAGAACTCAAAGAAGAAGTCAGTCGGTTATCTGCTCTAGTGGAGCCTCTGCTCCAAGCTCAAAAGCAAGTTGTAAATGTGCAAGCGTCTGCGTTCAATGAAGCACCTGAAGTAGTTCCTACCTCTATACCAGCCCCTGCTATGGGATCAGTCAATGTTATGCCTTCCGGTTACCCCTGGGGGATTCCCCATAATTTCATGCCCAAAGGATATCATCCGCAAGTGCAAGCTCAACCGACATCTAGCCCGGTCCCTGTGGTGCCACCCCCGGTGGTTAAGTCTGTTCCTATTCCAGCACCCATTCCTCAAGTCCGTGTTGATGAGAATATCTACCATTCCGAAGCCTCTGAGAACCCGAATGTGTATGACAAATTAGACGAGATGAGAGACCAGTTCTCTGACTTGAGGAAGGAAATGAAGGCCCTTCGAGGGAAGGACTTGTTTAGGAAGAGCGCCTCTGAGCTCTGTTTGGTCCCGAATGTGAAGATTCCGATGAAGTTCAAGGTCCCTGACTTTGAAAAAATACAAGGGGAATAGTTGTCCGCTCAGCCATTTGGTCATGTATGCTAGAAAAATGTCTACGCATACCGACAATGACCAACTGCTCATCCACTATTTTCAAGACAGCCTGTCTGGCGCTGCCTTGAAATGGTATATGGGTCTTGACTGTGGCTCTGTGCGCACTTTCAATGACCTCGGTGAGACTTTCGTAAGGCAGTACAAGTACAACGTGGATATGGCTCTGGACAATGATCAACTGAGGGCGAAGTCCCAAAAAGATAAGGAAACCTTCAAGGAGTATGCCCAGAGATTGAGGGAATTGGCATCTCAGATAGTGCCACCATTGGAGGAGAAGGAGATGACAAAGATCTTTTTGAAGACTTGGAGCTCTTTCTATTATGAGCGTATGATTGCTAGTTCTCCCTCGGACTTTACCGAAATGGTAAATATGGGGATGAGGCTAGAAGAGGGAGTCCGTGAAGGACGTCTGTCCCGTGATGATAATTCTTCAGCAAAGAAATATGGAGGATTTTCCAGAAAGAAGGAAGGGGACACTCATGATGTTTCTTCCCATAGTAAAAGAAGTCCCTCTATGAGGAGGAAGGAAGTTCGACCAGTCGTCAACCAACACCAGGTGGCTCATATAGCACCTATTTTCAGAGAAGCTCAACAACCACAACAACGATCTCGTCAACAACAACATGCTTACCAGCCTCGTAGCAACAATAACAACAACAACACCAGTAATTATGAGAGGAAGAGGGTGACGTTTGACCCGATTCCTATGACTTACGTTGAACTGTACCCTTCCTTGATTGATAGGAAGTTGGTAACTCCACATGATCCTCCTACTGTGCCAGCCAATCCTCAATGGTGGTACAAGCCTGAACTTCATTGTGTGTATCATTTCGGCATGCCCGGACATGATGTGGAGAACTGCTTTCCGTTGAAGACGAAGGTGCAAAACCTTGTGAGGAGTGGGATACTATTCTTTGAGGATATAGGCCCTAATGTTAAGAAGAACCCATTACCCGAGCATGGGAAGGCGGCTGTCAACATGGTCCAGGGTTGCCCTGGAAAGTATAAGGACCTTTATGTAAATGATATAAGGCAGTCCTTGGTGGAAATGCATAGGTTATTGTGTGACTACAGTCACTATGAGCACGATCACGATAGGTGCCATATATGCACTGTCAATGAAAGAGGATGCCACAAGATAAGAAGGGACATCCAAGAGATGCTAGACCAATGGATGATCGAGATGCTTCAAAATCGTGATGAGGATGAAGTTGATGTTATTACCCCTGTGTTCAATATTCCTGATCCTGTTGTCATCAAGTATGATGGCAGCAAAAGGAAGGTGGTGCCAACTCTTGTGATAAAGCCAGCGGGCCTTGTCCCGTATGTGTCAGATAAAGCGGTCTCGTACCGTTATAATGTTGTTATGCTTAAAGATGGGAAGGAGGTACCATTGCCCTCAACCTCTGTTGTAAGCATATCCGATGTCAGTGGAGTGACCCGTAGTGGTCGTGTTTTCTCGGCTCAGCCGAAATCCCACGAAAACGTCGTGAAGAGGGATGTTGTTAGTTCTGCCGGTCCCGTGGGGACTTCTTCTTCAAATCGTTCCATTCCTGCTGTGAAGGGTGTTGACCCTGTTGTTGTCAAAACTGGTCAAGCTCATATCCTAGTTGGCCAGTCTGGCATATTGAGAGAGGATGGTGATGATATGTTGAGGCTCATCAAGAGGAGCGAGTACAACGTTGTAGAGCAGTTGCTTCAAACTCCATCAAAGATATTTGTCCTATCTTTGTTGATGAATTTAGAGCCACACCGCGAAGCATTGCAAAGGGTGCTGGACGTGGCATATGTGGATCACAATGTCACAATTGAACAGTTTGATAGCATTGTTACAAATATAACTGCCTGCAACAATTTGAGCTTATGCGACGATGATCTTCCCGAGGAGGGAAAAGACCACAATTTGGCCTTACATATCTCTGTGAACTGCAAAGATGATGCCATGTCCAATGTGTTGGTGGACACAGGGTCATCACTTAATGTATTAGCAAAGTCCACTCTCGCCAAACTTTCATATCAGGGGCCTCCCATGAGGCATAGTGGAGTGGTAGTAAAAGCTTTTGATGGATCGCGCAAGACCGTGATCGGTGAATTAGACCTCCCGATCAAAATTGGACCTAGTGATTTCCAAATTACTTTCCAAGTTATGGACATACATCCGTCATACAACTGTTTACTTGGTAGACCATGGATTCACGAGGCAGACGCCGTGACATCCACCCTACACCAAAAGTTGAAGTTCGTCAAGAACAAGAAGTTGGTGGTGATATGGGGAGATAAGGCTCTCTTGGTCAGCCATTTATCTTCCTTTTCCTACATCGATGTTGAGGATGAGGTTGGAACTCCATTCCAAGTCTTATCTATTGCTGAGCCTTCTAGGAAAGGACTTTCTTCATTTGTCTCCTACAATGATGCGAAGTTGGCCATCGAGCGTGGCGCAACTAGTGGTTTGGGGAAAATGATAAAGATGGAAGATAATAAATCCCGAGCTGGTATAGGGTATTCTTCTGGTGCTTCTAATGATCTTGGGATGTTTCAGAGTGGAGGTTTCATCCACACCGATGGAGATCACGAAGCTGCTGCCATCATTGAAGAAGACGAAGAGGAAGACCTCGACAACTTTGTCATACCTAACGGGATCTGCAATAATTGGGTCGTTGTTGATGTTCCAACAGTTATCCATAAGTCAACGTAATATGTTCATTCCTGTTTAAAAACCCTTCTCCCATGCCAAAGGGAGAAGTGAAGACATTGTTGGCATAATTTGTTAATACAATGATATTCATTCAATAATCGCATGTTAAATGTTTGTTTTCCAAATTATTTTTCATTTTTGCTTTTCGCATGAAATTGGTAATCACCATAAAACCCTAAAAAAGAGAATAAAATCAATTTTTTTCATCTACATAATGATTTGCCTTGAATTCTGAAATCTCTTTTATACTCAAAATCATTATGCAGGTTGATCAAACCCATTGAACATAATGATCCAACACCATCTCCTAACTTTGAGTTCCCTGTATTTGAGGCAGAAGAAGATGATGTTGAAGAGATTCCTGATGAGATTACCCGTTTGCTTGAGTACGAGGAAAAGATCATTCAGCCACATCTTGAGAATCTGGAAACAGTCAATTTAGGGTCTGAAGACTGCATTCGTGAAGTGAAGATTGGGGCACTCCTTGAAGAGTCTGTTAAGAAGGGGTTGATTGAGTTGCTACAAGAATATGTTAACGTCTTTGCCTGGTTGTATGAAGACATGCCTGGTCTAGATACTGATATCGTGCAACATTTCTTGCCGTTGAAGCCTGAGTGTGTGCCTGTGAAGCAAAAGCTCAGAAGAACTCATCCTGATATGGCAGTGAAGATTAAAGAAGAAGTTCAGAAGCAAATTGATGCGGGGTTTCTGGTGACTTCTACATATCCTCAATGGGTGGCCAATATTGTGCCCGTGCCTAAGAAAGATGGAAAAGTCCGCATGTGTGTGGACTATAGAGACTTGAATAAAGCTAGTCCAAAAGATGATTTTCCCCTACCACATATTGATATGTTGATAGACAATACAACTAAATTCAATGTCTTCTCATTTATGGACGGATTTTCCGGATATAATCGGATCAAAATGGCACCCGGGGATATGGAGAAGACAACATTCATCACACCTTGAGGAACATTCTGTTATCGAGTGATGCCCTTCGGTTTGAAGAACGCCGGAGCCTACGCTCGATGAAGGGCCAGAGCCTGGTTCCCGATGGGGTATGGTGTTCGATGGCGCTGTCAATCAGTATGGGAATGGTATTGGGGCAGTGATTATTACTCTTCAAAGCATATATTTCCCTTTTACAGCAAGGCTAACTTTCAAATGCACGAATAATATGGCGGAGTATGAGGCCTGTATTATGGGTTTGGAAGAATGTGTTGATCTTAGGATCAAACATCTTGATGTTTATGGTGATTAGGCCCTTGTTGTTAATCAGATTAAGGGTGAATGAGAGACGAATCAGCCTGGCCTCATCCCATATAGAGATTATGCGAGGAGGATTTTAACTTTCTTTACTAAAGTTGACTTCCATCATATTCCTCGAGATGAGAATCGGATGGCGGATGCTCTCGCTACGCTTGCTTCAATGATTGCTGACAATTATTGGAATGAAGTCCCAAAGATTACCGTGATGCGCTTGGATAGACCAGCTCACGTGTTTGCAGTTGAGGAGGTGAAAGATGATAAGCTATGGTATTATGATATCAAATGCTTTCTCCAAAGTCAGACTTACCCGCCTGGGGCATCTGTTAAAGATAAGAAGACTTTGAGGAGATTATCTGGCAGTTTCTACCTTAATGGTGATGTGCTTTACAAGAGAATTTTTGACATGGTTCTGCTCAGATGCGTGGATAGACACGAAGCATACCTGTTGATGACTGAAGTCCATGAGGGTTCATTTGGTACTCATTCCAATGGACATGCCATGGCAAAAAAGATGTTGAGAGCAAGCTACTCTTGGCTGACAATGGAGTCTGACTGCTGCAAATACGTAAAGAAATGCCACAAGTGTCAGATTTATGCGGACAAGATTCATGTTCCCCCGACACTTCTGAATGTTATTTCCTCACCATGGCCTTTCTCCATGTGGGGAATTGACATGATTAGCATGATTGAGCCTAAGGCGTCAAACGGTTACCGTTTTATTCTCATAGCCATTGATTACTTCACCAAGTGGGTTGAAGCGACATCGTATGTAAATGTGACCAGGCAGGTGGTTGTGAGGATTATCAAGAACCAACTCATATGCCGATATGGTGTGCCAGACAAGATCATTACTTATAATGGATCTAACTTGAACAATAAGATGATGAAAGAGTTGTGTAGAGAGTTCAAGATTGCACATCATAATTTTTCTCCCTATAGACCCGAGATGAATGGGGTTGTTGAAGCTACTAACAAGAACATCAAGAAGATTATTCAGAAGATGGTTGTTATGTACAAAGATTGGCATGAGATGCTGCCATTTGCTTTGCATGGCTATCGTACATCCGTCCGCACTTCAACAGGGGCAACCCCTTTCTCCCTTGTATATGGCATGGAGGTTGTGCTCCCTGTAGAGGTCGAGATCCCATCAATGAGAGTCTTGATGGAAGCCAAGTTGACTGAGGCTGAATGGGTTCAGAGTCGTTATGACCAATTGAATTTGATTGAAGAGAAGAGATTAACTGCCATGTGTCATGGTCAGTTATATCAACAAAGGATGAAGAAAGCCTTTGATAAGAAGGTTAAGCCTCGTATGTTCCGAGAAGGTGACCTCGTGCTCAAGAAAGTCTTGTCTTTCGCACCCGATTCCAGGGGCAAGTGGATTCCAAACTATGAAGGTCCATACGTTGTTAAGAGAGCCTTTTCAGGCGGTGCTTTGTTGCTCATAACTATGGATGGGGAGGATTTCACTCGTCCTGTGAATTCAGATGCAGTCAAGAAATACTTCGCCTAAAAAATAAAAACAGAATAGCTCGCTAAGTTGAAAACCCGAAAGGGCGGCTTAGGCAAAAATGAGCGTCTCGGTGGATTGAAAACCCGAAAGAGCGATCTAGACAAAAGTTAGAGACATAAAAAAATGAATATATATCCCGCTAGATTGAGTACCTCACCCTGGGGCAGTCTAGGCAAAAAATTAGGGATTTGGCAAGTAACTGCATCCTGATAAGACATTGTTCTACAATTGTCATCTGTCAAAGATTCTCGCTCAGTCATCATCAACTAAAGTTTTGAATACAGTGGATTCAGAGTTGGTGGAGAAACGGTCATTATGTTCAATGTAGCCCTTTTCCATGTATATCACCAATTTCAAATTTGTAAAGATCCATGGAGTCTCGCCATTTGCGGACTACCATTCTCTTAAATAAATTTGAGCCTTTATCCAATTCTTTGCACTCTTATTTGTTTATGTTTAACAAATGTTTGCATGTTTTAATTGATGAATATCAGTGTTTTAAACAAATAAAATTTTCATAAATAAACTATTTTAAACAAAGTGAACATTCACAATGACGGAAAGGATAAGTGGAATGTCCTTAGTGATTTCCCAAGGATAATATGATCACCAAAGGGTAAGACATTTGTTCATATTCTGGTGTTCTTGCTCCTTATATCCTCTGCATCAGCTTTCAAGTTGTCTCCTCAATCGAGCGCAGAAAGAATAATACATCATCAGCTTCCCAGAGAGTCTGGTATGAGAAGTTCTCCTTGATGGCATTGGATTGATTTGTCTTATGGATTGCTTTCCCCTAGCAGGATTTTTGGATGTTCATCCAATACATTCCCGGTAGTTTGTTTGTGTATACATACTTGTTTCTCCCACGGAGTTTTAGCAATCCATGATTGGTATATAGTTGATATGTGAATGATCCCTTCTTTTCCAAATTTTTGCCTCAATATTTTAGAGATGTGTATCCCTTTATATCAGGCACTAGCATTTGTGTTTTATCATTTGTATGGTTGTCATCCCTTGTGTGGACTGACCTAAAATCCCTTATAGATTGATAAAAGTTTATATGCTTTAAGTTGAGAATATTCCTTGTCTCATTATTCTGACTATCTACTCACGAGGAAGGTTGTATTTCCCTAGCATGAGTAAGAATATCCAATGGAGTAAGCATGTATTCCCTGCAGAGCTATCTTTCCAGATAATTGTCTCCTCAACAGGAAGTTGCCTAGTGAAATTGATGAAGGGCTTATTTCCCATTTCATTTATTTTGAAAAGAGGTATCCCCGGTATGTCGCTTGTTGATGAAGGATTCATTTCCAATTTCTCCAGCAAGGGTAGTTTCCTCAAGAGCATTTACAGCTTGTCCCTAGTAGGGTTGCCAGATCAGAATTTGATGTTTGTATCTCCTCCGAGTCTGAAGATTTCTTCTAGCATTAAGAGTTGGTGGTGAAAATGTTTATTTCCTTCCTCAGTAGAGCAAAGTGATATTATTCCCCTTTGTAGAGTTTCCTCTCCGGCGGATAAAAGGGAGTGTTTTGATTGATGTACATCTGATTGGTGGTTATTCCCCACAGAGTTTCACATCATTCCTTAATAAGCTTCCCCAGTAGAGCTTATTCTCCGGCGGATCTTATTGTTATTAAACCACCTGTCCCCAAGAGAGTTGATGGAAACTCCCCGACATATTTTTTGCATCTTCCTTATGTCAGGATTGTTTGCTCCTGGAAGACTTCTTCTGTGCAGAGTGTTACCTCCTGCAGTTGGAAGCTTTGACTTTGCCTATCCCCAGATATGGTTAAAGTCTTCCCGTGTCTATTCTTATTCCAGATATAATCCCCATCAGAGTTGAGTTCTCTGTTTGATTATCTTCTTTCGCTGCTCCTGAATACATCTTTTTTGTATCCTCAGCGAGTGTAGCTTTGGGATAGGGTTTGATATCCCCGATGATTTATTTTCATCCTTCTCGGGTTATTCCCAAGCTGAGTTCTCTAGTAGGCTTCGCCCTTCTTGTCGAGATGTTTGTCAAGTGTCTGTTCGTGATTCTTGGACTTGTTTGTGTTAGATATGTCTGTTTGTCAGCATTAATTATACACAAATCATGCATAATCATAACATTCAGATATTCATGATGCATTCTTTGCCATTTATCTTTGCTTGTTATCTCCTACTATTGGTTAAATGTTCTTTCCCAAGCAGATGTTTGTGTCTGATCTCTCCATATAGAGTCAGCCCCATAGGCAGAAAGTGTCTATCTTTTCTTCTTTCTTCCCCACTGAGTTATGTCCTCGTGGATGATTATTGTTTCAGTTTCCTCCCCAGTTGTGTATCGGGATGGAATTACTCCCATGAGTTATATTCTCATCGGGTTGAGTCTTGTTTGATTGTGTCTTTCTAGTTTGTTCCTAGATTGATTCCTTTCTTGTTATCCCCTGCAGTTCCATGTGGTTCAGTTGTTTAATTCCTCAATAAATTGTTCATCCTTTCCCTAGCGGATTTTGTGGCCTTCTACCCAGTAACCGGTAGTTGTAAGTCCTATTTCTGTGGTTTTCTACCCAGTAACCGGTAGATGTAATCCCCTCTTTGATTGGTTATCTTTACCCAGTAATCAGTATTGACATTCCTTTGTTTTTTAGTATACCACCCAGTAACCGGTGATATATCTCTTGGATAATTTCTTTTGTCAGGCAATTTATCCCTAGTGAGTCATCTTTCATTTACCCTTATTTGGTGATGTTTGTTTCTCCTTCTGATTGGTCATCATTTTATACCCAGTAACCGGTATCCCGATGTCCTTTCTTTCCTGTCGATTTATCCTTTATTAACCCAGTAACCAGTTGCGGATAATCTTCCATGCGAGTATGTTATCTACATTTTTACCCATATAACGGTAGTAGATAATATATCTTATGCACTCTTCATTCGAAGTCTTTTTCTTCCCCATTCGAGTAAGATTCGTATTTCCTTGTGGAATCGAATGTTCATCATGTAAGTCGAGTTTGCTTTTTCAGCCCTCCTTTCGGATGATGAGTGTCTTGGATATGTTCCTAATTCACGCCTAGTTGATCACCTATTATATACCCAGTAACCGGTATCACTAGTGTTCCTTCCTTCTGCTCCCTATTATGACTTTTTGTCCCCTGTGGAGTCAGATTTTCCTGAGTTGAAATGTGCCTTTTGGGTCCTCCTCAGATGTTTCGGATGATTGATATCTTTCACCCTTATACCGATCTTAGATATTCTTTCTCCCTGAGCGTGTTATTCTCTCACCCAGTAACTGGTGTTTTTAACATATCTCTCTTTGAGTTTATTACCCAGTAACCGGTAATATCTCGTTGTTTCTTCCTCAGCTGAGTCCTTTGTGGACATCCCCGTCTGAGTCCAGATTTTTTATCCGATGTATCCTTTGTGGATAGTTTTGCTGTATTGGCATATTCCCCAATACATGCATCTTTGCGTCAGCTCGAGTCTTTCCATCGATTTATTTTCGTGGAATCCCGTCGTGTCTCCCAGCAAGTTTTCAAGTCATGACCTGCTCAAGCATTTTTACCTTATTTCCCCCAGAGTCTATGTCTCCCTAGTGAGTGTGTTACTCCTATGGATCTTCAGTTCCTCCCGATTTCTTTTCCTTTATGGAAATTATTCACCATGAAGATTTTATTTTGCATGCATACATTTGCATCATGAGGTCTCTTAGGGACCAAAATTTGTCTCTTTGCTATTATTTAAGCTTATTCTATCTCGTTGAGATGAAGATTTTAACCTTCATATCTCTGGCTAGAATGACCTTAAATAGGGGCATCTGTAAGACCCTAATTTTGACCCTAAGATCCCTCATGGCATCATGTTATTGCACAAGTGCATTGCCTCAAGGATCATAGCATGTTTGGCTCTTTAACCCTAGGGTTGGGACTTGTTTGAGTGATTTGAGATCACCAAGCATGCTTGTATTGTATGTTATTGCTTTTCTTATTCGATTACTAACCAAAAGCACAAAAATATGTCACTAACTCTTTTTGTTTTGAAGCTCAAGTGATCATGTGCTCCACAATGCTCCTAGGAGGCTCCTAAGCCCAATGCAATGGCTAGATGAAGATGAGAAAAAGCATGACAATGGTCCACAAAGTTCATAATCATCATATATGTCTCCCAAGTATCTCAATTTTCCAATTTTATCAAGATAACCCAAAGGGCTTGAAGATTTTTTCCCAAGGAAACCCTAATTTCACTGTGCTTTGATTTTGCCTTGCCCATGAAGCAATCTCAACCTCTGATCAAATTTAATAAAGGGAAGTTCTTTAATTTATCATTTTATGCATATATGAGCCTATTTGAGGCCCCTCAATCATTTATTCATCAAGAATGGAAGTTTGACTTTGAAAAGTTGACCAGTCAAGTCATCTGACTAAGCTGAGGTTCAATGAACTATAACGTTTGATGTGTTTGTCAAATGAAGATGACCCCAAAAGTACAAATGTTCCTACGAACCATATAAAAAACTTTCATGTTCATCAAAAATCCATTTGAAGCTTGTAAGGTCATCATTCATTTCAAAACATTATAGGTCATTTTGGCTTAAACCCTAATTTTAGGTCAACTTCCCAAAAGCATAACTTTCTGAATTTTATGATTTTGATGTGGTACCAAAGTAATTGGAAAGCTTGAGATGTCTACCTCAAATGTTATGTTGGACAAAATTTCATAATCCTAAAGTAAATACATGTTCAATCGAAAAACATTATAGGTCATCTTTGACCTAACTCATTGAATTTGAAAAGGTACCCAAGTTCAAATGCCCATAATGTTGTCATAGAAAATCCAAATGATGCAAACTTTGAGTCTAAATTGACTACCTTGAAAAGATATACAACTTTTATGTTGGAGAGTTTTTCATTTTAAACTTTTATCATGAGGTCAGAGGGGTTTAACCAAGCTTACTTTTGGTTGATTTTTTCAAAGTGATTTGAACATGTTTTACACTTGAACTTTCCAAGCCAGTTTTGATCAATTTGCACATATCAAATGTTTTTTTCCCAACATGACTTTTATTCCTTATTTCAAGAGCTTTCCAACCGTTACTCCCAATAGTCATTTGGATCTACCATTTGAGAGATTCGAATTTTTCTTCATTTATGTGTATTTTTGACATTTTATGAGAAAACTTGAGATGCAAGCCTTTTCCATTCCATGTGCACGACCACATGCTTTCCATATGAGCTCAGCAAGTCCCTTCAACCATTCATGGGCCTCTCACACGTCCATAAAGGCCCATGCATTCAAAATTGCAATTCCCAAGCACATGAGCAAAGTGTGATGATCAGATGCATTTACCTATAAATAAGGGTTTCCTCTCCTTCATTTCAAGAACCCTATGGAGATCCTACATGTTGCTGAATTGAAACCACAACCCTAACCAAAGGAATCACTCACCATTTTTCAATATTTTCGAGCTTGAAATTCAGCAACATTAGTTGACTTTCAAAGCTAGATTCCTTAGCCAATCATCTTCCACGTATTCAGAGATCATAAAGGAGAAAAAAGCTTGAAGGATTTGAGGCCAGAAACTCACCATTTTTGAAGGTATAACCTCAAACTGTTTGGATCTGAAACTCACGATTCAATGTAGTATTCTTGTGTTTTTGTGGTTCTCTGAAGTCCTCATACTTGAGGCAAACTTTTGGTGCATTCAATTTTTCATTTTAAGATCAATTCGTGTGGACACCATGATCTTCTCCCTCATTTTTCTCTCAATATAGGAAGAATGAGAGAAATCTAATGGTACAGTGATTATCTACATCACATAAGCTTCATTTCCATGCCCTTGTTTTTCATTTTTGATGAGATTCATTTTCCTGCAATTTCTGGCCGGATTCTGCTTGGTTGATCGGAGAAGATGGTGGTTTCCACCACCACCACCACGTGTACTAATCCCAGCCATTGGATCTCTCCCTCACGATGTAATCTCGTGCATCCATTCTAATTACTTTTTTTAATTCATTGTGTTTCGCTGCTGACTTGAGTACATCATGCACCCTCAGGTCCAGGCTGTGTAACATGCCACGTCATTTAATGAGACGGATCCGGTGGCTCAGCTTTTTTCGCTTTTTTTCATTTTCTCTTTATTTTCTTTTAATTCATTCTATTTTCAATAATTCATAAAAAATTCATATGAGGTCGGAAAAATATGAGACCAACTTTTAAAAATTTCTTGAAAAATCTAGTTTCATCTTATGATTTTTAATTATTTTTGTAACCTCATTTGATATTTTTCATGAATTATTTGGTTTTTAATGATTTTAATTCATTTTAAAATGCTTTCTGACTTTAGAAAAATACAAAAATATTTTCATAGCACCTATGGATCATGATAAGGCAATGAAAAATAGTCTCAATAGTTTCTTGTTTGTTTTGAGATTATTTGAGATTTTAATTCATATTATGCTATTTTTGGTTGTTTTTAATTGATTTTAATTGCTTTTTAACTTTAAAATTTTGTGAAAAAATTAGTCAAAATTTGTTTGACTTTGTTGAACCTATGAAAATTTAATTGGACTTATTGAAGTTGTTTTGAATTGAATTTGAGGTTCAACTTTGTTTGTTTGTTTTTTATTTGTATTTTCATTTAATTCAAAAATTACCAAAAAAATATTATTGACTTCTTGACTTGTTATATCCATTCCTCTTCTGTTTGGTGTTGATCAAGGATGAATTGATTCAACTTTGATCAAATTCATTGGATCTTGTGGTTTGAGAATCCTTAAAGATCATCACCTAGAGAGATGAATGAATTTGATCAAGGATGAGTGATCCCTTGATCAATTGGGATTGGTTGCTGTCTTCTTACCCCCCCCCCCCCCCCCCCCCCCCCCTTTCATCTTCATCCTTTTCTTTCCCTCAATGGCCAATGAGTTAAAGTCTTGAGGTTAGTCTTGACAAATAGAAGTCTAATCTTCTTTGATTCAAACCAAACTCAACTTGATCCATAATCAAGTGAGTTATTTTGTGTCAAAGATAGGTTACTTCTTGGTCAAGCAAATAACCAAAAGTCAATACAAGGCCTTTTCCCTCTTGTTTGGCATGGCAAGTTTATGGAGCTTGGCTTACTAGTCATGACCTCTAACTTCTGTTCTTTGCCTATATTCTTATTGACCAGCCTCAGATAGGTGTGGCTACTATATTAGTCCACTTACGATTGCTTAACATAGCGCTACATTGTCTTATGACAAGCTAACATAACTCTACTAACTACTAAGTTTAATTTGAGCTTTTAAATTCTTGTCATTTACTTTTAATGTCATTTATTTCTTGCTCATTATTCATCTTGATTTTCATTTTTGCTCACTTGAGCACATATTTTATGTTTATGTCATTTTTCTTTTGCTCATTTGAGCCCATTATTATATATAAATATATTGCTATTTTGTGTTATTTTGTGTTTGTTTTGATGTGAACCAAAATACAAAAGGAGAAAGGACTTAGAATTAGGATTCACCCATTCTTAAAGGAGTTCAAGAGCAACTAGGCCTCATGCCTTTAGAATTCAAAATGTGTTGAAGAGCAACTAGGCCTCATGCCTTTAGAATGCTAAAATTCAAAGTTGACCTCAAAGGACTTCTCCTCAAACTTATTCTTTGTCCATTCCCTTTATTATGGTGTGAGCTTTTTAATGTGTGCTTTTGTGTGATAGGAATCTCATCTTAAGATTGGGAAAAGAGGATCATTGCCATGAATAGCCAAGTTAAGAGCCAAGCCAAATGGATATCCTAGGAGCTTGAATTCAAATTATTGATTGCTTGCTTTGTATGCTAAATCCAAAGGAATGGAGCATCTTGTGTCATCTCTATGACTCCAAGAAAAGGAACTCCAAGGGTTATATCTCCCCTCTTATCTTTGTATGCTTTAGGAATAGCCCTTCTCTCCTCTCCCCTCTCTAACCAAGCCAAAAATCATTTTCAAAACTTTGACTTTATTTCAAATTAGAAACCTTGGCCTTAGGCCTTTAACTTTTCAAAACCATTTTCATAAATACTCATTGCAAATAATCTTTAATCCAACTTTGACCTCATTTTTTAAATAAATTCAACTTGTAAATATAACCCATTTCAAGTTGTTTTGTGGTTCCAATGGCCACTTGTTAAACTCTTTTCAAAAACATTAGTCATAGGTTTGAGTTATCATAGTGGTTGATGTAAATCTCACCTCATCGTTAGTGTTGGATTATAAGCCTTCCATGACTTATTATAGGGTTAACCCCTCACTAGCATGTTGAAGCCTTCCTCGCATGGTGGATTGTTGGTTTAGGTTGAGTTTTCTCCATTTGATAACAAAAGACCTTAAGGCTTTTGATTAAAATCAATTCACCAATCTTTGAAATATTTACCACGAACTACGAGGTTTTGATCCTCCTTTGTGATGGTACGTAGGCAATGGATTCATCCATTCAAACAATAAAATTTGTAAATATAATCTATTCTTTTCTCATCCCTCCACTCTTTTGCACAAATCTTTTCACAAATACCATCCTACAACACATATTTGCAAAAAGGGTTCCCTTAGAGTACTAAGGATGTTTTGGGTGCGTAAAACCTTCCCATTTCATAACCAACCCCCTTACCTAGATCTCTGACATTTTTATTAGTTTTTGATTTGAAAAACTTCTTACTTGGCTTTTTTCGCTTTTTAGCCTTTCATTTGGATAAATAAAAGTGCGGTGGCGACTCGAATTGTATGTTATCATCCTTTTTTTTAGATCTCTTGGACTTCAAGCAACATCATGGGAAGCTTTTATTTGTGTTATCTACTGATGTGGTTGAAGAACTTCTGAGTGTTTTGGTTCAGTTCTATGACCCTCTCTACCGTTGCTTCACTTTTCCCGATTATCAGTTTGTGCCTATGTTAGAGGAGTATGCCCATCTCTTGGGAATACCTATTTCTGACAAGATTCCTTTTAGTGGATTGGAGGAGATTCCCAAATCTCATATCATAACTGAAGCTCTTTATCTGAAGAAGTCTGAGATTGAGGCTCATTGGGTGAAGAAAGGAGGAATGTTTGGGTTGACTTCTGAGTTCCTCATTGGTAAAGCTATTATCTTTGCTCAAGTCGGTAGTATGGATGCTTTTGAAGCCATCTTTGTGTTGCTCGTCTATGGTTTGAGTTCCCTAACATTGACGATTTTTTTGATGTTAACGCCATTAGGATCTTCTTGATTGGGAGTCCTGTACCTACGTTGTTAGGTGATATGTACTTCTCTTTGCATTTGAGGAATTCTGAAGGTGGTGGGACTATTGTGTGTTGTGTTCCTCTTCTGTACAAGTGGTTTATTTCGCACTTGCCTCAGACGCCTACTTTCTTGGAGAACAAAAAATGTCAAAGGTGGTCCCAGAGACTTATGTCTCTCACTAATGATGATATTGTTTGGTATGATTCTACATTGAGTAGTTTGGATATTATTGACAATTGTGGAGAATTCTCTAATGTGCCTCTCATTGGTACACAAGGAGGAATCAACTATAACCCTGCTTTGGCTCGTCGTCAGCTTGGGTTCCCCTTGATAGACAAACCTAATAACACTCAGTTAGAAGGTCTTTTCTATCAAGAGGGTAAAGATCCCTAACTTTTGAAGCAGAAGATAATACATGCTTGGCATAATGTGCATAGGAAAGGAAGATCCGAGCTTGGTCCGTGCAACTGTGTATCTTTGGAAGCTTACACTACTTGGGTGAAGAAGAGAGATTTGGAGTTGAAGATGTCGTATGCTTGTGAAATACCTATGTCTTTGGTTGTGGCTGAGCCATCAACTCTCCCTAACCAAGACGTAGAGGAGTTGTAAGACGCACTCGCCAAGATGAAGTAAGAGAATGACATGTGGGAAGAGCGGTTCCATGCTTTGAGCCGAAAGCATGAGGAGTTGTAGTTTGAGTCAAAGGACAAAGGCGTGCTCATTGAACTTCTTGAAGACCGAATAGTGAAGAGATAGAGAGATCTAGGGTCTATTTTCCTCTAGTACGCCTCAGCCTTCCGGTGCTTGGAAGAAGATTGTTGATCAACTTGTCCTTGAGAAGACTCAGATGAAGACATCTTTTGAGTCTAAGATTCAACGCATCCGAAGAAAGTACGCGCCCACAGCTAGATCATCTGACATTGTTGCTAAGGGATCCTTAGGATGATTAGCTTCCTTTTCTCTTGTATTTGTACTTTGGTTTCTGAAATTGTACTCGGTGTAATTCTTCCATGTTTTATGAGTAAAAAGATATTTTATGGTCAATCAAATTGATATTATATACTTGCAAGTAAAGCAACATGCTCCTTGAAATTAAAAAACAAACAAAAACATTGCATTTCATGCATCATTTGCATAGCAGGTTTTCTTCTACCAGATGTCTGATAGGTTATTCTTCTGTGCTTCATCCAAGCTGACTCACCGATACAACACTCGCGCTAATTAACCCAGAATTATGGAGAATTTGGAAAAAGAGAACAGAGAGTTGAAGGATGAGATTGTCCGGCTAACTGCCGTGATGGAGTCTGTTCTTACTGCGTAGAATCAATCTTCACCAACTCCCGTAACTCCTCCCTAGAGGATTGTCATCTCCAAGGTTGCTACCTCAACCATTCCTGTTGCTGCTACTCAATCCGGTCCAACTATTCCTGCCGGATTCCCGTGGGGGATGCCACCAAATTTCATGCCTAAAAGGTTTGCGCCTACATTTCCTTCTATTTTGGTATCTAGCCTGGTCATGTCTGTGCCACCTCCGATTGTTCATACTTTGCCTCGTGTTGAGGACACCATCTACCATTCTGAGTCATTTGAGGGCCCAGATGTTTATGAGAAGATGGATGAAATGAAGGATCAGTTCCTTGAGCTGCGCAAGGAGATGAAAATGTTGAGAGGAAAAGACTTGTTTGGTAAGAGTGTTGTTGAACTCTGCTAGGTACCAAATGTGAAGATCTCGATGAAGTTAAAAGTCCCTGACTTTGAAAAGTATAAGGGAAACACTTGTCCATTGAGTCACCTTGTGTTGTACACCAGAAAGATGTCAACTCAAACTGATAATGATCAGTTACTGATTCACTACTTCCAAGACAGTTTGACTGGTGCTGCTCTTAGATGGTATACGGGGCTAGACAGTACAAGTATAATATGGATATGGCGCCTGATAGAGACCAGCTGACGTCTATGTCTCAGAATGATAAAGAGACATTTAAAGAGTATGCTCAAAGATGGAGAGAACTTGCTGCTCAAATTAATTATCCATCGGAAGAGAAGGAGATGACGAAGATTTTCATGAAGACCCTTAGTTTGTTTTATTACGAACGAATGATTTACAACACCCCTAGTGACTTTACCGAGATGGTAAATATGGGGATGAGATTAAAGGAAGTGTAGCGGGGTATTCGTTACCATTAGAGATATTGACTAAATCCAAGGTAAATCATACAAGTCGAGTCGCCACCGCACTTCTATTTATCCAAAGGAATGGTTAGAAAGCGAACAAAAACCTAAAAGTTTTATCGAATCAAAAACTAGTAAAAGAGAGTCAGAGATCTGGGTAGGGGGTTGGTTATGCAATGGGAAGGTGTTAGGCACCCAAAACATCCTAGGTACTCCTAGGGAGCCCTTTTCATACTTGTTGTAAGGTTGTTGTTTTTTTGTGAAAAAATGTGTTTGTGCAAACATGATTGAAAAGATGAGAAGAGAATATACAAGTTATTTACATTTTTGTGTTTGGATGGATAAACCCATTGCCTACGTACCATCTTAGAGAGATTAGGATCAAAACCTCGTAGTTCGGGGTAAAAATCTCAAAATGAGTTGGTGAATTGATTGGTCCAAAAGCCTTAAAGTCTTTTGTTATCCAAGAGAGAAAACTCAACCTAAAACCACAAATCCACCATGTGAGGATAGCTTCAACATGCTAGTGAGGGGTTAACCCTATAATAAGCATGGAAGACTCATTGTCCATCACTAAGGATATAGGTGAGTATTATATCTACCTCAAGGATAACTGAAACCTAATGGCTAAAGGTTATGAAAAAATTGATTAAGAGAGTGGCCATTGAAACCACAAAAAGACATTTGAATGGGTTATATTTACCAATGAAAAGTATGTACAAAATGGTCAAAGTTGACTTAGGAGTTCAATTCAAAATAAGTTTTATGAAAAGAAAAGTTTGAAAAATCAAAAGCATAAGGCTTAGGATTCTAATGTTGAAAACAAGTGTTAATGTTTGCACAAAAGTTTTGGCTTGGGTTAGAGTGGAGGGAAGAAGAAGAATGGCTAAGATCCTAAGCAATGCAAAAGGTGAGGGATAAGAAACAAAACCACAAAAAAGGAGTTCCTCTCTTGAGATCATATGGATGATCCAAGTAGCTCCCATCCTTTGGAATAAGCAATCACATAAGCATAAACTCAAGCAATCAACAATCAAATGAACTCTTGGAAGGTTCCTTAATGTATCTTGAATCTCTCTCTCTTAGAAGCACATGGCAATGGTTCCCCAATTTGGATCAAGTTGGAATCCCTAGCACAAAGAAACACACACATCAAAAGGTTCTATTTACAAATCAAAGAATGGACAAGAGGGAGTTTAGAATATGGTCCTTTCAATGTTCATCTTCAAGCTTTAAGCATTCTAAAGGCATGAGACCTAGTTGCTCTTTGACATTTATAGCACTCTAAAGGCATGAGGCCTAGTTGCTCTTTGACTCCATTTTGCATAGGGAATGTCCTAAAGTCTAAGTCCTTTTGTCCATTTTTTTGCATTTGGTCCACAACAATCAAACAAAACACAAACACAATAGTATATACACAATTATATGCTCAAGTGAGCAAAAGGCAAATTGCATTAACATAAACATGTGCTCAAGTGAACAAAGGAAAAAACAAATGGATAATATGTGCAAGAATATTAAATTGCATAAAAGTAAAGAGCAAAAGTAAATGTTAATGGTTAATAGTTAGTGTTAGTAGTTAGTGTGCCATAAGGCAAATTTAGCGCTATGTTAAGCAATCGTAATTTGACTTATGTAGAAGTCACAACTATCTGAGGCTGGTCAATAATAATGTAGGCAACAATACAAGTTAGAAGTCTTGATTAGTGAACCAAGTTCCAACAACTTGCCATGCCAAAAAGAGGAAGAGAATTGATCTTGTACTGGTTTAAGTCTTTTGCATGATTTAGGAAACAACCTATCCTTAATGCAAAGCCATTCACTTGATCAATTGATCAAGATGAATTAGATTCGAATCAAGGAAGATTAAGTCTCCCTAATCAACGCTAACTTATCAACCTTCAACTCATTGATCAAAAAGAAAAAGAAGAAGAAGAGGAAAGAGATGAATAATGGAAAAGGAAATGGAAAGAATAAAGTGCATAAGGTGAAATAAAATGTACCAATCCATGTGTGTTGACCAAATGACATTGAGAGTCAAAGTCAAACAATGAGAAACCAGAAATGGGATGAAGATTGGAGGTCAAATAATAAGCAAAATATTTTTGGCATTTTTTATATTAAAAATAAACTTGAATTAAAAATAAAAGGAAGGTCAAACTTCAAAATCACTTCAAATCAACCTTGAAAGGTCCAAGTGATTTATCCCAAGTTCAACAAGGTCAAACAAGGTTTGACAAAAAATTTCAGCATTTTTAAAAGTCAGAAACTATTTTTAATCAATTAAAAATGAATAAAAATAACCTAATCGAACTAAAATCTCAAATAAATCTCAAATCAATTATAAAATTGATGAGAATATTTTTCATAGATCCATCATCATTCAAATAGGTTAGGAAAATATTTTTGTATTTTTTGAATATCAAAAACTATTTAAAATGAATTAAAAATAACCAGAAAAGAGAAAATTCACAAAAAATATCAAACTACAAAATAAAAAATATTAAAAATCAAAATTAGAAACTAGAAATTATTTGGAGAAGAATGCAATTGGTCCCATATTTTTTGGATTAAAAATGAAGAAGATATGAATTTTTGAAAATAAAAGAAATAAAAGATATTAAATCAGAAAATAGGAAAATCAAAAAAACCAGGAGCGTCTGATCAAGCCTCATTAATTGACGTGGCTGATCAAACGCTCAAGATGCGCGTTTCCATGGTACGTCCAAGTCAATGCGTCATACAAACATTAAAACAAAGTCATAACATTGGATAGTGGAGATTAAATCTGGAGATCAGATCCAAGGGCTCACGATGCAAATGGCAAAGGGACGGTGACCGGAGCCACCGTCTTCTCCGGTGAGCATGAAGATTCCGGCCAAAATTGCAGGTTTCAAAAGCTTAACCAAAATACACGATCCATACATCATTGGAAAGCTGGGGTGATGTACATCACCCCTGTACCATTGGTTTATCCTCTTGATCCTCATAGAGAGAGAAATCAGAGAGAGAAAATCATTGTGTTCATATTGAACTTCATGGATTTCAACAATTGAGCACTCAAAACAATTGCCTCTATGAAGAGGACTTCAGCCAACACAATATCCAAGCAAATAGGTCAAGAAATAGTGAGTTTCGAAGAAAAAACCAGTTGGAGAGAACCTTTGAATTGTGGTGATTTGAGCTTGCTTCTTTGCTTCCTTTGGCCAAACAGAAGTACAATGGACTATAGGATGAAGGTCTAGGAACTTTAGATCTAGAAATTCAACCAGATTTAGTTGAATTTCAGATCTGAGAAATTTGAGTGAAAATGAAATAGTTCCTTTGGTGAGAGGTTTGGTTTTCAGTTCAGCAGCATTTCAGGTTGATTCATGGATGATTTCAAGTGAAGCAAGCAAGTTTATTTATAGTGGAAGTTGATGCAAGGAGGTGGAAAATCCGTGTGCATGGCAAGAGGATATGCATTGCATGGGCTTGCATAATCATGTAGAAGGCCCAAATCCAATGCCAAATGCAATCTGAAGTATAATTAAGCTGAAATGGACGTGTAGTTGGCAATGCATAGGCTTGTGTAATGAGTTTCAACATGTTATGCACAATTATGCCTAAAACTTCTCCTCTTCGAAAATGCCATTTGCCAAATCCAAACATGAGCATGTGAGTAATGGTTGGAAAGGTCTTGATGTAAGGAACAAATGTTATGTTGGGCAAAAATCCATTTGAAGTGTGGAAATTAGTGAATTTTGAGTTTAAAGTGTAAGGTGCAAAACATGCAAAGGTGAGGTTTCCAAATTTGGCCAAAGTTCAAGCCCCTCTGTTTAGATGATGCAAACTTCAAATTAAAAACCCTTCAACATCAAAGTTGTACATATTTGCAAGACAATCAAAATGGACTTAAATTTTGCATCATTTGGATTTTTGATGAAAGAGTTATGGGCACTTGAAGTTGGACTTTTTTACCTTTCAATGCATTTGGTCCAAAGTGACCTATAATGTTTTGCATTATCACATGTATTTCCTTTGAGATTTTGAACTTTTGTTCAACATAAAATTTGAAGTAGACATCTTAAGCCTTATAATGCATTTGATCCCACCTCAAAGTCATAAAAAATGAATGAGTTATGTTCTTGGGAAGTTGACCCAAAATTAGGGTTTCAGTTAAAATGACCTATAATGTCTTGGAACGGGAGATGACCTTCCAAGATTCAAATAAATTTTTTATGAACATGAAAGTTGTTCATACTGTCCTTAAGAACATTGTTTATATTTGGATCATCTCCATTTGACCAACACATAAAAAGTTAGGTCTCAGTACATTTCAAAATAGTCAGATGAATTAACTGATCAACTTCTCAAGTCCAAGACTCATATCTTGATAAATTGATGATTGAGGACACTCGAATAAGTTCAAATATGCATTAAATGATGAATGAGAGAACTTCCCTTGATTGTATTTGATCATGGGCTGAGGTTGCTTCAAGAGCAAGGCATTGTGGTACACAGATGAATTAGGGTTTCCTTTGGAAACAAACCTCAAACTCTTTGACTTGCTTTGATCAAAAATGATGAATTGAGATGCTAGGGAGGCATATTTGATGGATGAGAGCTTTGGGAACCATTACCATGCTTGTTTTCATCTTCTCTTGGCCATATCTTTGTACTTATGATCTCCTAGAGGCTTTTGACCTTGTGATTGCTCAAGCTACAAACAAAAGATGTTAGTGACATATTTTTGTGCTTTTGGTTAGTAAACAAAATAAGAAAAGCAATGATATACAATTCAAACATGCTTGGTGATCTCAAACTACTCACAAGAGGTCCCACCCAAAGGTAAGGGGAACCAAGATGCTTATGATCCTTGAGGCAATGCAAATGCAATGTTATGATGCCATGAGGGATCTTAGGGACAAAATTGGGGTCTTACAGATGCCCCTATTTAAGGTCATTCTAGCCGGAGAAGTGAAGGTTAAAATCTTCGTCTCGACGAGGTAGAATGGGCTTAAATAATAACAGAGAGACGAATTTTGGTCCCTAAGAGACCTCATGATGCAAATGTATGTATGCAAAAGGTAACACTCTGTGGAGATATGCGTCCACAAAGAAGGAAAAGAAATCAGGAGAAACTGATAATCCATATGAGTAATTTACTCCATGGTACAGAGACTCTGGGACTCTCATGGGGATAAGAAAGGAATAAAATGCGTGAGCAGGTCACGACTTCAAAGCTTGGGGAGCAAAATTCCAAAAGCAGTAAATCCATGGAAAGACCCGAGCTGACTCAAAGGCGCATGTATTGGGGAGTAATGCCAATACAGCAAAAATTATCCATAACGGATACTTCGGATAAAATCCGGACTGAGGTGGGGAAATAACAAATGAGGTATTACCGGTTACTGGGTAATAAGCTCAAGGAGACATGCGATCTGAACACCGGTATAAAGGTGAGAGAACAGCAAGCTTGGGAAGAATGAATATCTAAGACCGGTACAAGGGTGAGAGATATCAAACGTCCGAAATCATCTGAGGTATACCTAAAAAGGTAAACTTTGGCTCAGGAAAAAAACTGACTCCGCAGGGGGACACAAGGTCATAATAGGGAGCAGAAGGAAGGAACACCAAGGATACCGGTTACTGGGCATATAATAGGTGACCAACCAAAACGTGAGTTGGGGAATATTCCCAAGACACTCATCATCCGAAAGAGGGCTAAAATCAAACTCGATTATAGGATGGACATTCGATTCCAAAAAGGGATACGAATCTTACTCAACCGGGGAAGAACAAAAGGCTTCGACCAAAGAGTGCATGAGATATATTATCTATTACCGTCAGAACGTAGATAATATACTCGCATGGAAGATTATCCACAATCGGTTACTGCGTTAATAAAGGATAAATCGACCGTCAAAGAAAGGCATCGGGATACCGAAACTAGGTATATAATGATGACCATTCAAGGGGAGCAACAACCATTACCGGCAATCGGTAAATGAAAGATGACTTGCTGGGGATAAACTGCTTGATAAGAGCAATCATCCAAGAGATATATCACCGAGGGTGAAGGACTTATCAATACCGAATATTAGATAATGATAACCGTCAAAGAGGGGATTACATCTACCGGATACCGGGTAGAAAACCACGGAAAGGTAACCGTCATCGATTAGGATGAAAAAGAGGTTAACTCTGCAAGGGGATGAAATAGGGTTTACAACTACCGGTATAAGGGTAGAAAACCACAGACTCCGTCGGGGATAAGATGAATGATTACTGATTACTGAGCAATTATTCATTTGTACCACAGGGAAGCGCAGGAAACAGTCACAAGAAGCCAATCTAGGATCAAACTAAAGAGGCAAGCTAAATCAAGACTCATCCCAATGAGGATATAACTCAATGGAGACTCCCATCCCAATATATGTGTTGGATGGAAACAGAAATAATCATCATCCACGAGGATATAACTCGGTGGGAAATATGGAAGGAAAGATAAACACTTTCTGCTTAAGGGGCTGACTCTATATGGGGAGTTCAGACACTGACATCTGCTTGGGGAAATGTATTACCAACTAGCAGGGGATCGCAAACAAAGATATATGGAAAAGAATGCGATATGAATATCCGAATGTTTGAAAATTATATGCACACATGCGTAGTTTTATATATGATGAATGCTGACAAGCAGGTATCTCTAACACCAACAAGTCCATCAAACAAGTACAAACATCCGGTACTACATCTCAAGAGAGAAAGCCAGGATAACAAAGATCTCCGCAGGGGAATGAGCAAAACATTCCAACTAGAGGCAAAGATCAACAAAAATCCGCCATGGAAACACTCTACTGGGGAAATCATCAAAGGGGACTATGGAACTCTATGGGGAACAACCACCAAATTAGAAATTTCCAAAGGTCATCAAACACTGTCCCAAATAATGAAATCACATCTTCCGAGGAGGAAGAATCACTATTCTGCTGAAAGAAAGAGGGAGGAATAAATCTTCCCAACACTCTACTAGGGGGAGAAACCACAAAAGGCTCAGGAGGAAGAGGACACCAACATGCCAGGAATATGAACAACTGCCTTACCCTGTCAAGAATCTTACCATCCTTGGGAGAGCACTGAAGGCATTCCTAGTATCCTTATGTCTTTGTGAATGTTCACTTTGTTTAAAAACAAATTATGAAAAATTTGATTATTTAAAACAATGACATTTTTTTCAATTAAAACATGCAAAACATTTGTTGAATAGAAACAAATAAGAGTGCAAATAATTGGATAAAGGCTCAAGTTTATTTGATGGAATGGTAGTCTACAAATGGCAAGACTCCATAGATCTTTATAAATTTGAAATTGGTGATATATATTGGAAAAGGGCTACATTGAACATAATGACCATTTCTCCACCAATTCTGAATCCGATGTATTTGAAGCTTTGGTTGATGATGAATGGGAAAGAATCTCTGAGGCATAACAGTAGTAGAACAAAGTCTTGTCAGGATGCAGTTACTTGCCAAATCCCTATTTTTTAGCCTAGATTGCCCCAGGGTGAGGTACTCAATCTAGCGGGATACATACATTCATTTTTTTTATGTCTCTAACTTTTTCCTGGATCGCCCTTTCAGGTTTTCAATCCACCGAGACGCTCATTTTTGCCTAAGCCGCCCTTTCAGGTTTTCAACTTAGCGAGCTATTCTGTTTTTATTTTTAGGCAAAGTATTTCTTGACTGCATCTGAATTCATAGGACGAGTGAAATCCTCCCCATCCATAGTTGTAAGTATCAAAGCACCGCCTGAAAAGGCTCTCTTAACAACATATGGACCTTCATAGTTTGGAGTCCACTTGCCCCTGGAATCGGGCGCGAAAGACAAGACTTTCTTGAGCACAAGGTCACCTTCTCGGAACACACGAGGCTTGACCTTCTTATCAAAGGCTTTCTTCATCCTTTGTTGATATAATTGACCATGGCACATGGCAGTCAATCTCTTTTCTTCTATCAAATTCAACTGGTCATAACGACTCTAAACCCATTTAGCATCGGTCAACTTGGCTTCCATAAAGACTCTCATTGATGGGATCTCCACCTCTACTGGGAGCACAACCTCCATGCCATAAACGAGAGAGAAATGGGTTGCCCCTGTCGAAGTGCGAACAGAGGTACGATATCCATGTAAAGCAAACGGCGGCATCTCATGCCAATCTTTATACGTGACAACCATATTCTGGATAATCTTCTTGATATTCTTATTAGCAGCTTCAACAGCCCCATTCATCTTGTATCTGTAAGGGGAAGAATTATGATGTGCAATCTTGAACTCGCTACATAGCTCCTTCATCATCTTGTTGTTCAGGTTAGATCCATTATCAGTAATGATCTTATCTGGAACACCATAACGGCATATGAGTTGATTCTTGATAAACTTCATAACCACCTTCCTGGTCACATTAGCATATGATGCCGCTTCAACCCACTTTGTGAAGTAATCAATTGCTACGAGAATAAATCTGTGTCCATTGGACGCTTTTGGCTCTATCATGCCAATCATGTCAATTCCCCAAATGGAGAAAGGCCATGGTGATGAAATCACATTCAGAAGTGTCGGGGGAATATGAATCTTATCCGCATAAATCTGACACTTATGGCACTTCTTCACATATTTGCAGCAGTCAGACTCCATTGTCAGCCAATAGTAGCCTGCTCTCAACATCTTTCTAGCCATGGCGTGTCCATTGGAATGAGTACCAAATGAACCCTCATGAACCTCAGTCATTAACAGGTCTGTTTCGTGTCTATCCACGCATCTGAGCAGCACCATGTCAAAATATCTCTTATAAAGTACGTCACCATTGAGGTAGAAACTGCCTGCCAATCTCTTCAAAGTCTTCCTATCTTTCACAGATGCCTCAGGCAGGTAAATCTGGCTCTGAAGGAAACGCTTGATATCATAATACCATGGCTTATCATCTTGCACTTCCTCTACTGCAAATACATGAGCTGGTATGTCCAAGCGCATCACAGTGATATTGGGAACTTCATTCCAGAGTCTAACCACAATCATCAAAGCAAGTGTAGCAAGAGCATCTGCCATCCGATTCTCATCTTGAGGAATATGATGGAAGTCAATCTTAGTAAAGAACGTTGAAATCCTCCTCCCATAATCCCTATATGGAATGAGGCCAGGATGATTCATTTCCCATTCACCCTTAATCTGATTAACAACGAGGGCCGAATCACCATATACATCAAGATGCTTGATCCTTAGATCAATGCACTCCTCCAACCCCATAATACAGGCCTCATACTCAGCCATATTATTCGTGCATTTGAAAGTTAGCCTTGCTGTGAAAGGGAAATGTGTGCCCCGAGGAGTAATAATCACTGCCCCAATACCATTTCCATATTGATTTACAGTGCCATCAAATACCATGCTCCAACGGGAACCAGGCTCTGGCCCTTCATCGAGCGTAGGCTCATCACAATCTTTCATTTTCAAATACAGAATCTCCTCATCTGGGAAGTCATATTGCACTGACTGATAATCCTCAATTGGCTGATGTGCCAAGTGGTCAGCCAAGATACTACCTTTAATAGCCTTCTGAGCTCGATACTCAATATCATACTCAGATAACAACATCTGCCAACGGGCAATCCTCCCTGTTATAGCAGGCTTCTCGAAGATATACTTGATTGGATCCATTCTGGATATCAACCAAGTCGTATGATTTAACATATACTGGCGTAAGCGCTTAGCAGCCCAAGCCAAAGCACATCATGTCTTCTCAAGCATTGAGTATCGAGACTCACAATCAGTGAACTTCTTGCTCAGATAGTAAATAGCATACTCTTTCTTTCCTGATTCGTCTTGCTGACCAAGGACACAACCCATTGAGTCTTCAAGAACAATCAGATACATAATCAATGGTCTTCCTTCCACGGGCGGAGACAGGATCGGAGGCTCAGACAGATACTCTTTAATACTATCAAATGCTTTCTGGCAATCCTCGGTCCAATCATGGGACTGATCTTTCTGGAGGAGCTTGAATATTGGCGCACATGTGGCAGTCATGTGGGATATGAATCTGGAAATGTAATTCAAGCGGCCAAGAAAACCTCGGACTTGCTTCTCAGTCTTGGGCGCAGGCATCTCTTGTATTGCTTTGACCTTTGCATGATCAACTTCAATACCTCTTTCACTGACAATAAAGCCCAATAGCTTACCGGAACGGACTCCAAATGTACACTTGTTGGGATTCAGGCGAAGCTGATACTTCCTCAAACGCTGAAAAAGCTTCAACAGGTGTTCTACATGTCCAACTTCCGTTCTTGACTTAGCGATCATGTCGTCAACATATACCTCGATTTCCTTGTGCATCATATCATGAAACAGGGTGGTCATAGCTCGTTGGTACGTGGCTCCGGCGTTCTTCAAACCGAAGGGCATCACTCGATAACAGAATGTTCCCCAAGGTGTGATAAATGTCGTCTTCTCCATATCCCCGGGTGCCATTTCGATCTGATTATATTCGGAAAATTCATCCATAAATGAGAAGACATTGAATTTAGCCGTATTATCTACCAACATATCAATATGTGGTAGAGGAAAATCATCTTTCGGGCTAGCCTTATTCAAGTCTCTATAGTCCATACACATTCGGACTTTTCCATCTTTCTTAGGCCCGGGCACAATATTGGCCACCCATTGAGGATATGTAGAAGTCACCAGAAACCCCACATCAATTTGCTTCTGAACTTCCTCTTTGATCTTTACTGCCATATCAGGAGGAGTTCTTCTGAGCTTCTGCTTCACAGGCACGCACTCAGGTTTCAAAGGTAGGAAATGTTGCACGATATTAGTATCTAGACCCGGCATGTCTTCATATGACCAGGCAAAGACGTCAACATATTCTCGTAGCAACTCAATCAACCCCTTCTTAACAGACTCTTCCAGGAGTGCCCAAATCTTCACTTCTCGCACACAATCCTCAGACCCCAAGTTGACTCTTTCCAGATTCTCAAGATGCGGCTGAATGATTTTCTCTTCATGCTCAAGTAGACGGGTACTCTCGTCAGGAATCTCTTCATCATTATCTTCTTCCGCCTCAAATACAGGGAATTCAAAGTTGGGAGATGGTGTTGGATCATTATGTTCAATGGGTTTGATTAACCTGCATAATGATTTTGGATATAAAGAGATTTAGAATTCAAACAAGGCAAATCATTATGCAGATGAAAAGATTGATTTTATTCTTTTTTTGAGCTTTTATGTGATCACCAATTTCATGCAAAAGCGAAAAGGGAAAATAATTGGAAAAACAAACATTTAACATGAATCTATTGAATGAAAATATCATTGTATTAATGCGCCAACAATGTCATCACTCCTCCCTTTGGCATGGGAAGAGGGTTTTTAAACACAATGAACATTACTTTGACTTATGGATAACTGTTGGAATATCCACAGCGACCCAATTATTGCAAATCCCTCCAGGGATGACGCAGTTGCCAGAATCCTCTTCGTCCCCTTCCAAGATAGCAGCAGCCTCTTCGTCTTGATTGGTGTGGATGAAACATCCACTCTTGAACAGCCCTTGCATATTGGAAATCCCAGAAGAATAACCCATGCCAGCCCGGGACTTGTTGTCTTTTAACTCAATCATTTGCCCCAAACCAGCAGTTGCGCCATGCTCAATGGCCAACTTTGCATCCTTGTAGGAAGCAAATGAAGAAGTTCCCTTATTAATAGGCTCAGCAATAGATAAAGCTTGGAACGGAGTTCCAACTTCATCCTCAGCATCTATATAAGAGAAGGAAGACAAATGACTAACCAGGAGAGCCTTTTCTCCCCCTACCACCACCAGCTTCTTATTCTTTACAAATTTCAATTTCTGGTGTAGGGTGTATATCACGGCGCCCACCTCGTGAATCCATGGTCTGCCCAAAAGACAGCTATACGATGGGCGAATATCCATAACCTGGAAGGTAACCTGGAAATCACTTGGTCCGATTTTGACTGGGAGATCAACCTCGCCAATCACGGTTTTGCGAGACCCATCGAGAGCCTTCACAACTACTCCACTCTGCCTCATGGGAGGCCCTTGATATGACAGCTTCGCAAGAGTGGATTTTGGCAACACATTCAATGAGGACCCAGTGTCCACCAACACATTGGACATGGCGTCGTCTCTGCAGCTCATAGATATATGTAATGCCAAGTTGTGGTCTCT
Organism: Lathyrus oleraceus; assembly: GCF_024323335.1. Lineage (NCBI taxonomy): Eukaryota > Viridiplantae > Streptophyta > Magnoliopsida > Fabales > Fabaceae > Lathyrus > Lathyrus oleraceus. The sequence continues at coordinate 569,237,752 of NC_066583.1, read as the reverse complement.
TCCCTCCTCGGGGAGATCAGAGTCACAAAAACTCAAGTTGTTACAAGCAGTAATGTTTGCAACAATGCTATCAAATTGTTCTATCGTGACATCGTGATCCACGTACGCCACATCCAAAACCTTCTGCAGAGCCTCTCGGTGTGGTTCTAAATTCAAAAGCAGGGATAACACAGATATTTTGGATGGCGTTTGTAGAAGCTGGTCTACAACGTTGTACTCGCTTCTCTTGATGAGCCTCAGCATCTCATCACAGTCTTCTTTCGCATTGCCACTCGGGCCAGCAGAAGCAGGAGTTTTTAACGTAGAGGAGGGCTTAACAACAAGTGTCGGATTCGGAGTGCTCACAGCATCCCCAATCGGGCGCTCAACAAAATCAGCATCAACACTTCCTCGAACATCAGCTTCAGGCTTCGACGGTGCTGAAAATACACGACCGCTGCGGGTTAAACCGCTGACGTCGACAATGTTAACAACAGATGAGGAGGGCAGGGACACCTCTTTCCCATTTTCCACTGCTACAGCATTGTAGCGATAGGGGACCGCCTTCTCAGAAGATCAGTACGGTACATGTCCGGCTGGTTTGATGACGAGAGCAGGAGAAGCCTTCTGCTTGCTACCATCATACTTGATGACAACAGGCCCAGGTATCCGGAATACCGGGGAAATTACATTGACTTCGAGCTCATCTTTGTCAACATTTCTATTTTGAAGGATCTCAATGACTCCTTCGTCCAACATCTCTTGCACATCTTTGCGCACCTGGAGACATCCTCTCTGATTGACAGAACAGACTCTGCATCTATCATGGTCATGCTCATAATGGCTATAGTCACACAGCAATTTATGCATCTCAACCAGCGATTGTCGGATATGACTGACATATTTAACCTTGTACTTGTCAGGGCAACCCTGGACCATATTGAGAGACTTCCCATGCTCGGGCAATGGGTTCTTCTTTACGTTTGGACCGACATCCTCAAAAAATAAAATCCCACTTCTCACAAGGTCTTGCACCTTGGTCTTCAAGGGATAACAGTTCTCTACATCGTGCCCGGGAGCACCAGAATGATACACATAATGAAGCTCAGGCTTGTACCACCACTGGGGGTTAGAAGGTACAGCGGGAGGGTCTCGCGGAGTGATCAATTTTCTATCGATCAACGACGGGTAGAGTTTAGCATAAGTCATCAGAATTGGATCAAAGGTGACCCTCTTCCTCTCATAGCTAGTGCTGGCATTATTGTTGTTATTTCAAGGCTGATAGGCCTGCTGTTGTGGACGCTGTTGTTGTTGATATTGCTGAGTTTGCGGTTGCTGATAATGTTGAGCTTCCCTGAAAACAGGTGCTATATGAGCCACCTGATGCTGACTGTTGACCGGGCGAGCAATCTTCCTCTTCACATAGGGTCTTCTTTTGACATGGGAAGACACAGCATGTGCCTCTCCTTCCTTCTTCTTCGTAAAGCTTCCATATCTCTTTGCTGAAGAGCCTTCCTCTCGAGTTAAGCGTCCTTCACGGACCCCTTCTTCCAATCTCATCCCCATATTTACCATCTCGGTGAAATCTGAGGGAGCACTGACTATCATTCTCTCGTAATAAAACGAGCTCAAGGTCTTCAAGAAGATCTTAGTCATCTCTTTCTCCTCAAGGGGAGGCACTATCTGAGCTGCCAATTTGCGCCATCTCTGGGCGTATTCTTTGAAGGTCTCTTTCTCTTTCTGGGACATCGCCCTCAACTGGTCCCTATCAGGAGCCATATCCATATTGTATTTGTATTGCTTGACGAAGGCCTCGCCAAGATCGTTGAAAGATCGGATGTTTGAACTCTCCAAACCCATGTACCACCGGAGAGCGGCACCGGACAGACTGTCCTAGAAATAGTGGATGAGCAGTTGGTCATTGTCAGTTTGCGTTGGCATCCTGCGAGCATACATCACAAGATGGCTGAGAGGGCATGTATTTCCCTTATACTTCTCAAAGTCAGGCACTTTGAATTTAATAGGGATCTTCACGTTGGGCACAAGGCACAACTCAACAGCACTTTTACCAAAGAGGTCTTTCCCCCTCAAAGTTTTCAGTTCCTTGCGAAGCTCAAGGAATTGGTCCTTCATATCATCCATCTTTTCATAAACATCTGGGCCCTCAGATGGCTCAGAGTGGTAGATGGTATCTTCGACCCTTGGTAACGTGTGCACAACGGGCGGTGGCACTGAAAGGACCGGGCTAGATGCCGGCAGAGAAGCAAGAGTATGGGCGAAACCCTCTGGTACAAAGTTGGGGGGCATTCCCCAAGGGAACCCAGCTGGCATAGATGGCGCAAAATGAGCCGTTGCAGTAGGCATAGTAGAAGTCACGATCTCAGAAATGACCGTCCTCTGGGAAGGAGTTGATGGCGTTGGAGAAGATTGGCTCTGAGCGCCCAAGAATGACTCCATCAGGGCAGTCAACCTGGCTACTTCTTCCTTCAGCTCGCGGTTTTCTTGTTCTAGATGATCCATCAGTCTCGAAGAATTGGCTCTGGTGTAGTACCGGTGAGTCAGCTTATCTTCAAAATAAATGAAGAACACAGAGTTAGACCAAAGGACAAGAAGCTGGGAACAAAACCTGCTTATGCACATGATGCATGCAATGCTTGTGCATATGATTTGTTTTTTTATTTCAAAAGAACTTTAGAGTTCTATTTGCAAATATCAGAAATATTAAACACTTATCATATATGAAAGTATCTTGTCACTAATGTCTGAAAAATAGTTTTACATCAAAGAAGTACAACATGGGTAGCTAGACAAAAATACAAGAGAGAAGGAAAATGATCATCCCATGGATCCCTAAAAACAATCATCCAAAGCTCGGGATACAGGAAGATAGGATGCACGAAGCCTCTTCACCTCCTCTTCATAGGCTACCTCCATATCGGCCTTCTCCTTGGCGAGCCGATCGTACTTCCTCTTCCAGAACTTGGAAGACTGAGGAAGTAGAGAAGTTCATGCGTCATTAGGATCATCAATAACCTGATGCTCGAGGAACTCAATCAAAGCATCCTTTTCCTTGATCTGCTGAAGCAACTCTTCTCGTTCGCGGATCCAGGCACGTGAACGGTCTTCGTCTCTCAACTCCTCTACTCCTTGGTGAGGGAGGGTTGAAGGCCCAGCCATAACCAAAGGTATAGGTCTTGGATACTCGTAAGGCATGAGATACTCAGACGCTCTCTTCTTAACCCAAGCAGTGTAAGGCTCCAAAGCGACACAGTTCTTAGGACCCAACTCATTCCTTCCTTTTCTATGAATCTTGCGCCAAGCACGGACCATCCTAGCTTTCAAGCCTTGGGGATCTTTACCCTCTTGAAAGAATATACCCTCTAACAGAATATTATTAGGTTTATCCTTTAGGGGGAACTCAAGCTGACGTCGTGCCAAAACAGGGTTGTAGTTAATCCCACCACATGTACCGAGAAGAGGTACATTGGAGAATTCACCACAAGAGTCGATAATTTGCACACCATCATACACACGGTTGTACCAAGAGATATCGTCATTAGTGAGAGACATAAGCCTCGTGGACCACCGTAGACATCCCTTATTCTCTTTGAAGGCGACCGTCTGTGGTAAGTGAGAAATAAACCACTTATACAACAGAGGCAAACAGCACACTATGGCACCACCACCCTTTGCATTCCTCATATGCAAAGAAAAATAAGTGTCACCCAATAGAGTCGGAACGGGATTAAGAGTAGAGAAAATCCTAATAGCGTTTACATCCACAAACTTGTCGATGTTAGGGAACAACACTAACCCATAGATGAGAAGTACAAATATGGCCTCAAAGGCGTCCTCACTCATGGCCTTCCCATACATAATAGCTTGAGCAATGAGGAATTCAGAAGGGAGACCTTGAATTCCACCTTTGGTAGTCATATGAGCACCAACCAGAGATTCATCTATATGCAACATGTCTGCTATCTCTTGAGAAGTAGGAATACTCTCCAAGCCATTGAATGGCAACTGGTCTAGAATAGGTATACCCATAAGATAGGCATACTCCTCAAGCGTGGGCAAAAGCTGAAAATCCGGAAATGTGAAGCAATGGTACAAAGGATCATAAAACTGCACCAATACACTTATCAATCCTTCATCCACCTGAGTAGTCGAAAGAGGAAGAAGCTTCCCAAAACGAGCCTTGAAACCCAAGGGATCTAGTACATAGGATGTCAAATTCCTTAACTCTTTCAAATCTGGTTGTCTGAAGTTGTACTTCTTTGTATTCCTTCTTTGTCTTTCCATGGCTGAAAATTTGCAAATAGACCTCTTAAGTTCCTTGAAAATTTTCTTATTATTGATGATATGGATGCAAATGAGTGCATGAATGCATGGATGCAACAATCACACTCAAGGATCAAACAAAGCACACCAAACAAAGGTCATGGGATGGATCATGTTATCCTTAATATCAATCATCCATTTTGGTGGATTGTGGTTTACACCTTATCAACACCCAAGTTCCATTGATATTAAGGACACACGAACGGATCAACCACGAATCAAGGGTTTGTTGCAAGTCACAAGCATGGAGTTTCAGTTAAGAACCACCCAAAGGGAGTGTACTAGGGTTTAAACCTGCCAAACATGTTCTACAAGAGGTTCCCATAGTCATCATCCCATCTTTCGGATATTGTCGGAGAAACGACTACTCGTATTCCAAAAATATTCTCAAGAGAGACTCTTATGAGTGTAGTATTGCGTAACAACTGTATCAAATCTTACACTTGAACGACTTTCGCACTACATCCTAAGAATAGGCCAAGATGGGCTTGGTAAACTAAGGTCCTTGGCTTCTAAGGTCTATATTGGAAAGAGTAATGTCTAACCACAACTACTTGTGTGACATTATTGATCCCAACACGACCTCCACCAAGTGAATGGACTTGCAAGTCAACTTGCTAAGGAATAACTCCACACAAGTCAACAAGACTACGCTATTCTCCTATCCTAAGTGCACTCGAGTTCGGGTATAGAACTCATCTCACAAAGATCACCAAGCATACAAGGAATTAATATTCAAGCAATTCAATCATTACGTACAATATAGTAATCCCAAATTGCACAAAAATATATCACAAAACAATATACATAACAATACAACAAAAATGAAAAGTATGCAAAACCCACTAGGCAAATGACCTCCCCAGCAGAGTCGCCACTTTTCTGTAGCGGAGTATTCATTACCATTAGAGATATTGACTAAATCCAAGGTAAATCATACAAGTCGAGTCGCCACCGCACTTCTATTTATCCAAAGGAATGGTTAGAAAGCGAACAAAAACCTAAAAATTTTATCGAATCAAAAACTAGTAAAAGAGAGTCAGAGATCTGGGTAGGGGGGTTGGTTATGCAATGGGAAGGTGTTAGGCACCCAAAACATCCTAGGTACTCATAGGGAGCCCTTTTCATACTTGTTGTAAGGTTGTTGTTTTTTTGTGAAAAAATTTGTTTGTGCAAACATGATTGAAGAGATGAGAAGAGAATATACAAGTTATTTACATTTTTGTGTTTGGATGGATAAACCCATTACCTACGTACCATCTTAGAAAGATTAGGATCAAAACCTCGTAGTTCGGGGTAAAAATCTCAAAATGAGTTGGTGAATTGATTGGTCCAAAAGCCTTAAGGTCTTTTGTTATCCAAGGGAGAAAACTCAACCTAAAACCACAAATCCACCATGTGAGGATAGCTTCAACATGCTAGTGAGGGGTTAACCCTATAATAAGCATGGAAGACTCATTGTCCATCACTAAGGATATAGATAAGTATTATATCTACCTCAAGGATAATTCAAACCTAATGGCTAAAGGTTATGAAAAAATTGATTAAGAGAGTGGCCATTGAAACCACAAAAAGACATTTGAATGGGTTATATTTACCAATGAAAAGTATGTACAAAAATGGTCAAAGTTGACTTAGGAGTTCAATTCAAAATAAGTGTTATGAAAAGAAAAGTTTGAAAAATCAAAAGCATAAGGCTTAGGTTTCTAATGTTGAAAACAAGTGTTAATGTTTACACAAAGGTTTTGGCTTTGGTTAGAGTGGAGAGAAGAAGAAGAATGGCTAAAGTCCTAAGCAATGCAAAAGGTGAGGGATAAGAAACAAAACCACAAAAAAGGAGTTCCTCTCTTAAGATCATATGGATGATCCAAGTAGCTCCCATCCTTTGGAATAAGCAATCACATAAGCATAAACTCAAGCAATCAACAATCAAATGAACTCTTGGAAGGTTCCTCAATGTATCTTGAATCTCTCTCTCTTAGAAGCACATGGTAATGGTTCCCCAATTTGGATCAAGTTAGAATCCCTAGCACAAAGAAACACACACATCAAAAGGTTCTATTTACAAATCAAAGAATGGACAAGAGGGAGTTTAGAATATGGTCCTTTCAATGTTCATCTTCAAGCTTTAAGCATTCTAAAGGCATGAGGCCTAGTTGCTCTTTGACTCCATTTTGCATAGGGAAGGTCCTAAAGTCTAAGTCCTTTTGTCCATTTTTTTGCATTTGGTCCACAACAATCAAACAAAACACAAACACAATAGTATATACACAATTATGTGCTCAAGTGAGCAAAAGGAAAATTGCATTAACATAAACATGTGCTCAAGTGAACAAAGGAAAAAACAAATGGATAATATGTGCAAGAATATTAAATTGCATAAAAGTAAAGAGAAAAAGTAAATGTTAATGGTTAATAGTTAGTGTTAGTAGTTAGTGTGCCATAAGGCAAATTTAGCACTATGTTAAGCAATCGTAATTGGACTTATGTAGAAGTGACAACTATCTGAGGCCGGTCAATAATAATGTAGGAAACAACACAAATTAGAAGTCTTGATTAGTTAACCAAGTTCCAACAACTTGCCATGCCAAAAAGAAGAAGAGAATTGATCTTGTATTGGTTTAAGTCTTTTGCATGATTTAGGAAACAACCTATCCTTAATGCAAAGCCATTCACTTGATCAATTGATATAGATGAATTAGATTTGAATCAAGGAAGATTAAGTCTCCCTAATCAACACTAACTTATCAACCTTCAACTCATTGATCAAAAAGAAAAAGAAGAAGAAGAGGAAAGAGATGAATAATGGAAAAGGAAATGGAAAGAATAAAGTGCATAAGGTGAAATAAAATGTACCAATCCATGTGTGTTGACCAAATGACATTGAGAGTCAAAGTCAAACAATGAGAAACCAGAAATGGGATGAAGATTGGAGGTCAAATGATAAGCAAAATATTTTTGGCATTTTTTATATTAAAAATAAACTTGAATTAAAAATAAAAGGAAGGTCAAACTTCAAAATCACTTCAAATCAACCTTGAAAGGTCCAAGTGATTTATCCCAAGTTCAACAAGGTCAAACAAGGTTTGACAAAAAATTTCAGCATTTTTAAAAGTCAGAAATTATTTTTAATCAATTAAAAATGAATAAAAATAACCTAATCGAACTAAAATCTCAAATAAATCTCAAATCAATTATAAAATTGATGAGAATATTTTTCATAGATCCATCATCATTCAAATAGGTTAGGAAAATATTTTTGTATTTTTTGAATATCAAAAACTATTTAAAATGAATTAAAAATAACCAGAAAAGAGAAAATTCACAAAAAATATCAAACTACAAAATAAAAAATATTAAAAATCAAAATTAGAAACTAGAAATTATTTGGAGAAGAATGCAATTGGTCCCATATTTTTTGGATTAAAAATGAAGAAGATATGAATTTTTGAAAATAAAAGAAATAAAAGATATTAAATCAGAAAATAGGAAAATCAAAAAAACCAGGAGCGTCTGATCAAGCCTCATTAATTGACGTGGCTGATCAAACGCTCAAGATGCGCGTTTCCATGGTACGTCCAAGTCAATGCGTCATACAAACATTAAAACAAAGTCATAACATTGGATAGTGGAGATTAAATCTGGAGATCAGATCCAAGGGCTCACGATGCATCTGGCAAAGGGACGGTGACCGGAGCCACCGTCTTCTCCGGTGAGCATGAAGATTCTGGCCAAAATTGCAGGTTTCAAAAGCTTAACCAAAATACACGATCCATACATCATTGGAAAGCTGGGGTGATGTACATCACCCCTGTACCATTGGTTTATCCTCTTGATCCTCATAGAGAGAGAAATCAGAGAGAGAAAATCATTGTGTTCATATTGAACTTCATGGATTTCAAAAATTGAGCACTCAAAACAATTGCCTCTATGAAGAGGACTTCAGCCAACACAATATCCAAGCAAATAGGTCAAGAAATAGTGAGTTTCGAAGAAAAAACCAGTTGGAGAGAACCTTTGAATTGTGGTGATCTGAGCAAGCAAGTGTATTTATAGTGGAAGCTGATGCAAGGAGGTGGAAAATCCGTGTGCATGGCAAGAGGATATGCATTGCATGGGCTTGCATGATCATGTAGAAGGCCCAAATCCAATTCCAAATGCAATCTGAAGTATAATTGAGCTGAAATGGAGATGTAGTTGGCAATGCATAGGCTTGTGTAATGAGTTTCAACATGTTATGCACAATTATGCCTAAAACTTCTCCTCTTCGAAAATGCCATTTGCCAAATCCAAACATGAGCATGTGAGTAATGGTTGGAAAGGTCTTGATGTCAGGAACAAATGTTATGTTGGGAAAAATCCGTTTGAAGTGTGGAAATTAGTGAATTTTGAGTTTAAAGTGTAAGGTGCAAAACATGCAAAGGTGAGGTTTCCAAATTTGGCCAATGTTCAAGCCCCTCTGTTTTGATGATGAAAACTTCAAATGAAAAACCCTTCAACATAAACGTTGTAGATATTTTCAAGACAATCAAAATGGACTTAAATTTTGCATCATTTGGATTTTTGATGAAAGAGTTATGGGCACTTGAAGTTGGACTTTTTTGCCTTTCAATGCATTTGGTCCAAAGTGACCTATAATGTTTTGCATTATCACATGTATTTCCTTTGAGATTTTGAACTTTTGTTCAACATAAAATTTGAAGTAGACATCTTAAGCCTTACAATGCATTTTATCCCACCTAAAAATCATAAAAAATGAATGAGTTATGTTCTTGGGAAGTTGACCTAAAATTAGGGTTTCAATTAAAATGACCTATAATGTCTTGGAATGGGAGATGACCTTCCAAGATTCAAATCAATTTTTGATGAACATGAAAGTTGTTCATACTGTCCTTAAGAACATTGTTTATTTTTGGATCATCTCCATTTGACCAACACATAAAAAGTTAGGTCTCAGTACATTTCAAAATAGTCAGATGAATTAACTGATCAACTTCTCAAGTCCAAGACTCATATCTTGATAAATTGATGATTGAGGATACTCAAATAAGTTCAAATATGCATTAAATGATGAATGAGAGAACTTCCCTTAATTGTATTTGATCATGGGTTGAGGTTGCTTCAAGAGCAAGGCATTGTGGTACACAGATGAATTAGGGTTTCCTTTGGAAACAAACCTCAAACTCTTTGACTTGCTTTGATCAAAAATGATGAATTGAGATGCTAGGGAGGCATATTTGATGGATGAGAGCTTTGGGAACCATTACCATGCTTGTTTTCATCTTCTCTTGGCCATATCTTTGTACTTATGATCTCCTAGAGGCTTTTGACCTTGTGATTGCTCAAGTTACAAACAAAAGATGTTAGTGACATATTTTTGTGCTTTTGGTTAGTAAACAAAATAAGAAAAGCAATGATATACAATTTAAACATGCTTGGTGATCTCAAGCCACTCACAATAGGTCCCACCCAAAGGTAAGGGGAACCAAGATGCTTATGATCCTTGAGGCAATGCAAATGCAATGTTATGATGCCATGAGGGATCTTAGGGATAAAATTGGGGTCTTACAGGAAGGATTATGTGAAGGACGTCTGTCTAAAGAAGAAGTGTCGTCCAGTAAACAATATGGGAGTGGGTTTGCCAAAAGGAAGGAAGGGGAAACCAACTCAGTATCTGTAGGGAGGCAAATGAGGCCTCATGTTAGAAGAAGTTCGCAACTGCATCCACATCAACATCAAGTTTCATCAGTAATTCCAGTATTTTCCAATAATTCCAACAATCAATCAGTTCCAATTCAGCAACAACAACGTCAACAAAAACCACAACAAAGAACTAACTACAACAATAACAAAAATAATCAACAACAAAACTTCGAGAGGAAGAATGTCTATTTTGACCCTATTCATATATCATATGCCGAACTGTATCCATCTTTGGTTCTCAAGAACCTACTTCAACCCAGAAATCCACCTCAAATTCCCGAACCACTTCCATGGTGGTACAATCCTGAACTCCGTTGTGCCTTTCACCAAGGAGCTTCTGGGCATGACATTGAGAACTGTTATCTATTAAAGTATGAGTTACAGAAGCTTTTGAAGAGTGGGGTGGTGTCCTTTGAGGATCGTGCGCCGAATGTGAAAGCCAATCCGTTGCCCGTTCATGGTAATGCTTCAGTCAATATGGTAGATGGTTGTCCTGGAGAGTATAAGATTTATGATGTTCGCCATATCAAACAGTATTTGGTTGCAATTTATAGAGATATTTGTTTGGTTGATGATTGTGAGCATGACCATGATGGTTGTATGATATGCAGTGTGAACCCTCGAGGATGTGTCATTGTCAAGAGAGATATTCTGAGATTGATGGATGGAGGGCTTATCCAAGTTTGTCAGTCAAGAGGGGTAGATGATGTGAATGTAATTATTTCGATGTTCAAGACCCCATAGCGGGTAGTAATTCAGTTTGATAGTAGCAGCAACAAAAATATCAATAGATCGGTATCGTCGTTTGTAATACGATTAGCAGGCCCCGTCCCGTATGCATCCGATAAAGTTGTCTCCTATCAGTATAATGCTACCATGGTGGAGAATGGTCAAGAGGTTATGTTTCCTATGGAAAATTCTATGGTAAATATAGCTAATATCGCAAAGGTGACTCGTAGTAGTCGTATATTTGGTCCAATCTTTTCAAAGGAAGTAGAGGAGGCTGCAGTCACTAAGAAGGTGGATGTGCCTGTAGTGAACCCAGCTAGTGCTCCAGTGTGTCAGTATGGTGAATCCAACAAACTGAAGACTAATGATTATGATGAGGTATTAAGATTAATCAAGAGGAGTGAGTTTTATGTGGTAGAGCAGTTGCTCCAAACTCCGTCAAAAATTCCAGTGTTGTCTCTGCTAATGAATTATGAAGTGCACATAGAAGCATTGCAAAAAGTGCTAGAGCAAGCCTATGTGGAGCACGATGTGACTGTGGATCAGTTTGACTACATTGTGGCTAACATTACTTCTTCTAACAATCTGAGTTTTTATGATGAAGAGATTCCTGAGGAAGGTAGAAATCACAATCTTGCACTACATATTTCGATGAATTGCAGGGAGGTTGCACTGTCTAATGTTTTGGTTGATATCGGTTCTTCCATGAATGTGTTGCCAAAGTTAACTCTATCCAGACTTTCCTACCAAGGCGCCCCGATGAGGTACAGTGGCGTAATTGTTAAAGCATTTGATGGTTCTCGCAAAACCGTCATTGGAGAAGTGGACCTTCTAGTGAAGATAGGTCCGAGTGATTTTCAAATTACTTTTCAAGTAATGGATATCCACCCGGCCTATAGCTGCTTATTGGGAAGACCATGGATTCATGAGGCTGGAGCTGTGACATCTACTCTGCACCAAAAGCTTAAATTTGTGAAGAACGGCAAGCTTGTCGTTGTTGGTAGAGAAAAGTCATTATTGGTGAGCCATATGTCATCTTTTACATATGTTGAAGCTGAGGAGGAGGTTGGAACTCCATTCTAAGCCTTGTCTATTGCTGAAATGAAGAAAACTGGGGCACCCATGTCTTCTTTCAAAGATGCTCAGAAAGCTATTGAGGCAGGCAGTATAAATCAGTGGGGCCAAATGGTAGAAATTGCTGAGAATAAAAATAGAGTCGTATTGAAGGTGATGAACAACACTCAACTTCCGTGATTGAAGGTGATGATAACGAAGACTGCACCAACTTTGTGACACATGGCGAGACTTGCAACAATTGGGTTGCTATTGACGTTCCTGTTATTGTCCATCGCTCTAAGTAATTTGTTTTCATGTTTTATGAAAAATCATTCTCTTATGCCTAAGGGAGAAGTGAACATTGTTAGGCATTTTCAATTATCATTAATAAAATGCAATTCTATTCATCCACATCTACGATGTTTTATTTTTACTTTTTGCCTTTCTGAAAATGGTAATCACAAAAAACATAAATAAATAAATAATAATTGTCCATCTGCATAATATTTGGTCATAATTCACTTCTCTAAAATTGAAATATCAAATCATTATGCAGGTTGGTTCCCAAACCCATTGAATACAATCATCCTACTCCCTCTCCAAACTTTGATTTCCTTGTGTTTGAGGTTGAGGAAGAGATTGATGATGAAGAAGTATCTGATGAATTATCTCGTCTACTTGAGCATGAGGAAAAAGCCATTCAGCCGCTTGAAAAGCAGATTGAGTTAGTCAACTTGGGTTTCGAAGATGATGTGAAGGAAGTCAAGATTGGGTCTCAGTTGTGTCTAGAGGCTAAGAAGGGGTTGATTGATCTTCTTCGAGAGTATTCATATGTGTTTGCTTGGTCCTATCAAGACATGCCTGGTTTGGATTCCTATATTGTGGAGCATATATTGCCATTGAAGCCGGAATGCCCTCTGGTCAAGCAGAAGTTGAGGAGGACTCATCCTAATATGGCAGTGAAGATCAAAGAAGAAGTGTAGAAACATATTGATATCGGTTTTCTTGTTACCACTGAATACCCGCAATGGGTGGCCAATATTGTGCCTGTTTCGAAGAAGGATGGAAAAGTCCGCATGTGTGTTGATTATAGAGATTTGAACAAAGCTAGTCCAAAAGATGATTTCCCTCTACCACACATTGATATGTTGGTAGACAATACAGCTAAGTTCAAAGTCTTTTCATTTATGGACAGATTTTTCGGTTATAATCAGATCAAGATGGCACTTAAAGATATGGAGAAGACCATATTCATTACACCCTAGGGAATATTCTGTTATAGAGTGATGCCTTTCGGTTTAAAGAATGCTGGTGCGATATACCAGAGAGCCATGACCACTCTTTTTCATGATATTATGCATAAAGAGATCGAAGTTTATATCGATGATATGATTGCCAAATCAAGAGATGAAGAAGAGCATGTTGAGCATTTATTGAAGTTATTCCAATGTTTGAGGAAGTATAAACTCCACTTGAATCCCAATAAGTGTACTTTTGGTGTTCGTTCTAGTAAGTTGTTGGGCTTTATTGTCAGTGAGAAGGGTATTGAAGTTGATCCTGCCAAGGTCAAAGAACTACAAGAAATGTCCGCGCCCAAAACTGAGAAGCAGGTCGTGGGCTTTCTCGGCCGCTTGAATTACACCTCAAGATTTATATCGCATATGAATGCCACGTATGTGCCTATATTCAAGCTTTTTCATAAAGATCAGTCTTGTGATTGAACCGAGGATTGCCATAAAGATTTTGACAATATCAAAGAGTATCTGCTTGAGCCTCTGATTCTGTCTACACCTGTTGAAGGAAGACCGTTGATCATGTATTTGACTGTGCTTGAAGAGAGTATGGGTTGTGTTCTTGGTCAGCAAGACAAAACTGGAAAGAAAGAATATGCAATTTACTACCTCAATAAGACATTTACTGATTGTGAGACTCGGTATTCTATGCTTGAAAAGACTTGTTGCACATTTGCTTGGGCTGCTAAGCATCTGTGCCAGTATATGTTAAATCATACTACTTAGTTGATATCCAAAATGGATCCAATCAAGTATATTTTTGAGAAGCATGCTTTAACTGGTAGGATTGCCCGTTGTAGATGTTGTTATCCGAGTATGATATTGAATATCGATCTCAAAAAGCTATTAAAGGTAGTGTCTTGGCTGACTATTGGCTCACCAACCAATTGAAGATTACTAGTCAGTGTAGTATGATTTTCCTGATGAAGGGATTTTGTACCTAAGAGTGAAAGATTGTGATGAACCATTGCTTGAAGAAGGGCCAGAACCTGGTTCTCATTGGGGCATGGTATTTGATGGAGCTGTTAATCAGTATGGTAATGGCATTGGGGAAGTGATTATTACTCCTCAAGGCACTCATTTTTCGTTTACAGCTTGATTGACCTTCAAATGTACGAACAATATGGCTGAGTATGAAGCTTGCATTATGGGGCTTGAAGAGGCCATTGATCTCAGAATCAAATATCTTGACGTCTATGGAGATTCAACTTTGGTTGTGAATCAGATCAAAGGTGAATGGGAGACGAATCAACCTGGTTTGATACCATATAGAGGTTGAGTTTCATCATATCCCTCGAGATAAAAACCGGATGGCAGATGCTCTTGCAACATTGGCTTCAATGATTATGGTGAAATTCTGGAATGAAGTTCCCAATTTAACTGTGACGTGTCTTGATAGGCCAACTCATGTGTTTGTTGTTGAAGAAGTCGAAGATGAAAGTTGTGGTATTTTGATATCAAGTGTTTTCTCCAAAGTCAGATCTACCCGCCTGGGGCATCTTTGAAAGATAAGAAGACTTTGAGGATATTAGTTGGTAACTTCTACCTGAATGGTGATGTTCTTTACAAGAGAAACTTCGATATGGTTTTGCTCAGATGCATGGATAGATATGAAGCAGACTTATTGATGACTGAAGTCCATGAAGGTTCCTTTGGTACTCATTCTAATGGACATGCTATGGTAAAGAAGATGTTGAAATCAGGTTACTATTGGCTGACAATGGAATTTGACTGTTGCAAGTTTGTGAAGAAGTGCAACAAGTGTCAAATTTATGCAGATAAGATTCATGTTCCTCCAACACTGTTGAATGTCATTTCCTCTCCATGGAAATTCTCCATATGGGGAATTGATATGATTGGTATGATTGAGCCTAAAACTTCAAATGGACCTCATATCATTCTAGAGGCTATTGACTACTTCACATAGTGGGTTGAAGCGGCATCATATGCGAATGTGACGAAGCAAGTTGTTGTGAGGTTTATCAAGAATCAGATTATATGCCGTTATGGTGTGCCGAGTAAGATCATTACTGACAATGGATCAAACATGAATAATAATATGGTGGAAGCTCTTTACAAAGACTTCAAGATTGCACATCATAATTCTTCTCCCTACAGACCTAAGATGAATGGGGTTGTTGAAGCTGCGAACAAGAACATCAAGAAGATCATTCAGAAAATGGTTGTGATGTATAAGGATTGGCATGAGATGCTCTCATTTGCTTTGCATGGGTACCATACATCCATTTGCACTTAAATAGGGGAAACCCATTTCTCGCTTGTTTATGGCATGGAAGTTATGCTTCCCGTGGAAGTTGAAATCCCATCACTACGTGTCTTGATGGAAGCCAAGTTGACAGAAGCTAAATGGTGTTAGACCAGGTATAATCGGCTGAATTTGATTGAAGAGAAGAGGTTGACTGCCATATGTCATGGTCAGTTATACCAACAGAGAATGAAGAAAGCATTCAATAAGAAGGTCAAGCCTCGTGTGTTTAGACAAGGTGACCTCGTGCTCAAAAAGATTTTATCTTTCAAACCTGATGCTAGGGGCAAATGGACTCCTAATTATGAAGGCCCATATGTTGTTAAGAGAGCCTTTTCAAGCAGTGCTTTGATTCTTACAACTATGGATGGTGAAGAGTTCATGCATCCTGTGAATGCTGATGCAGTCAAGAAATACTTCGCCTAGAAAAATGAAAAAACAACAGCTCGCTAAGTTGAAAACCTGAAAGGGTGGCCTAGGCAAAAATGGGTGGATTGAAAACCCGAAAGGGCGATCCAGGAAACAATTAGAGACATAAAACAGAAAATTTATCCCGATAGATTAAGTACCCCACCTCGGGGCAATCTATGCAAAAAAATAAGGATTATGGCAACTAACTGCATTCGTTTGGTCTCCAATCTTAAGAACAGTTTTGAGCAAGTCAGTCAACTCTGATTCATCCTCAATTGAAGCCAAGAGCACAGTGGATATTGAAGTTGGTAAAAGGATTAGTGATCATTGTATTAAATGTAGCCCTTTTCCATGTAAATTACCATTTTTCAACTTTTGTAAAGATCTATGGAGTCTTGTCATTTACAGACTACCATCCAATTAAATAAAGTTGAGCTTTTTATCCAATTGTTTCTACTCTTGTTTATTCTCCAGCTAAGTAGAATTGAATTTTATGATGATAATTTTGAAATTTTGAAATAATAAAAATCATTTTTCTTAAAAATAATAAAAGCAATTACTTTTAAAAAGAAATCGATTTCAGTAAGAAATATCAATAGAAGCCTAAGAACAGGTGAATCCCAAAGTACGGAGCATTGTTGGTCTTCCCCAAGCAGTTGGTTTGATCACTTTTTCCTCCCCAACGGCAAATCAGTCTCCCCGACTGAGTTTGTGACAGCCTCCCCATCTGAGTTGTAGGCGTATATTCTCAACGGTTTGCACAGATCCGGCACAGAGTTTTGTTCCCCTCAAGTCCCCAACGGAGTTCACTCCTGATCCCCGTCAACACTGATTCTGGAGCAATATTTTGGTCCTTTGCAAGGTTGTCTCCCATTTGGTATGGTGTTGACCTAAAATTCCCTGTAGAGTTGGTAATTCAGGTCCTCAGCAGACCTTTTATCCTTCCTCAGTAGGGTTTGAGATATTCAGAGATGGATGATTTATATTCATCCCCAGTTTTTCTCAAGTTTATGCCTCCATCCTGTCGAGATTAGTCAAGTGTTGTAGCAATGATTTAGATCAGTAACATTTGTATCATTTGGGATTGATTTGGCAGCATAATCATCAATCATAGATAAGCATATACATTCATACATCAGATGTTTCATTATGCATTGTTATTGCATTTGATTCCTTATTTTTATGATCCTATGCTATGGTGATATTATTTCTCCATATAGATTTGGTGTGTCTATCCTTCCTCAATGGTAGAGTGTCAACCCCCTTAAGCAGAAAGAATCTAACCTTTCTCATTCCTCATTGAGTTATTTCCTCATGGATGATTATTATTTCAGCTTCCTCCCTAGTTGATTTTCTGGATGGAACCACTCCCCCTGAGTTATGTTCTCATCGGGTCGAGTCTTTGTTTGACCGTTTCTTTCTAGCTCTTACCTAGATGGATACTTTTGGTCCCCCAAAAGTCTATTACCTAATAACTGGTAATATTCTCTTTGGTTTACGAGTAATTTACTTTTACCCAATACCTGGTAATAGTAATCTACTTCCTCTTACTTTTCCCCAGCGGATTCGTTTTACGTCTCCCGGGGTAGTATATCCTTGATATGTTCATCCTAACCGATGACGAATATTATTCCTTTGAGTCTATCCTTGATATATTCATCTTAACCGGTGACGGATATTCTCTTTGTGATTTTCTACCCAGTAAAAAGGTAGTTGTAATCCCTATTCCATTCCCCAGAGAGTTAATCCTTGATATGTTCATCCTAACTGATGACATGTTTTCTCCTCTTTGTGGTCTCCTGCCCAGTAACCGGTAGTTGTAAATCCTGCTTTCCCCTGCTAAGTCTATCCTTGATATGTTCATCCTAACCGGTGACTAATATTCTCTCTTCAGTATTCTATCCAGTAACTAATAGATATAATTCCTACTTTTCTCCGGTAGTATATCCTTGATATGTTCATCTTAATCGATGATGGATATGCTTCCCTTGAGTCTATCCTTGATATGTTCATTTTAACCAGTGACAGATATTCTCTTTCTTTGGTCTTCTGCCCAGTAACCGTTAGTTGTATATCCTATTTGATATTTTCCCTAACAGGTTGTTCTTACCCAGTAACGGGTAACGAACACACCTCTTTTTCCTCAGTGAGTCATCCTTGATATGTTTACCCTAACCGGTAACGGATGTCTCCCTTTCAGAGTATGTTATCTTCCTACCTGTAAGACCCCAATTTTGACCCTAAGATCCCTCATGTAATTTCATCATAAGCATTAGCATTGGGATCATACCTTAGCATCCTCCTTACCCCTCTTTCATTGGGTTTGTTTTGGGAGAGATCACCAAGAACTTTGTGATTGTATCATACTTTTATTTTATCATTTCACTAACCAAAATAACAAAAATATGTCTTTGCATTTGTCTAACTCTTTTGTAGGAAGGGCATGATTCCATTGATTCATCAAGTTCACATCTAGGGTTTGAGACCCTCATGAACAAAGAGCGCAACCAAGAATTGATCCAATAATGGTTATGAACATCATATATGAGTCCCAATGTTCTCTACATGTTATATTGATCAAGTTCTCTTCAAGAGTTTGAGGGTGATTTGCCTTGGAAACCCTAGTTTGACTAGGTATCTTGAGTAACTTCTCCAATAAGCTATCTCACCAATTGATCAAATTTCTCAAGGTACACTTAAAAATTCATCATCTTATGCATATATGATCTACCATGAGCCTATAAAGTCAAGATAATTGAAGGTTAGCAAGTTGGTTGATGGTGGTTGGCCAGATGAATTCATCTGATCAAAACTGGGTCTCCCTATACCCTATCTCCTACAATATTCACCATATAAAAATTATTCCAAGAGAAACCTTACTCTAAATGACATTCCAAACAACTTTCATGTTTATACCTAGAGATAGTTTTGCTTAGAAAATCATTTTCTAGGTTGAAACATTATAGGTCATTTTGTCTAAACCCTAATTTGAAAGTCAACTTCCCAAGGCCATAACTTGCTCAATTTTTATGAGATGAAATATTTCCAAGTTTCACAATCAAATCCAATGTGTATACTTTAACTTTTATGTTTGGAGTGGGAGCTAATTCAACTTTTTTGAGCATGTGATATGAGGTTACATTATAGGTCACGTTTGACCTATACCATTGATCAAGTGATTTTTCCAAACTTCAAAAATGCATAACTCTATCATTTCAAATCCAAATGACATGAAATTGGTGACCATTTTTAAGTTCTTTGAGAGAGATACAACTTTTATGAAGACACTTTTCTCATTTGAAGCTCATATAAAAAGTTAAGCAAGGTGGAATATTGAGACATATGGCTTGACACTTAGAAAAATTTCGATATGTCAAAATTTTCCAAATTTCCACCTCAAATTTCTCCAAGTTACAAACTCCAAATGGAAAAGTGTTGAACATGAAAGTTGTTCCTCTTGATCTCACCTTTGGTACTCATTCCAATGGACATGCAATGGCAAATTTATGCTGATAAGATTCATGTTCCTCCGACACTATTGAATGTTATCTCTTCCCCATGGACCTTCTCCATATGGGGAATTGATATGATTGGGATGATTGAGCCCAAAGCTTCGAATGGACATCGCTTCATTTTAGTGTCAATTGACTACTTCACAAAATGGGTTGACGCGACATCGTATGCAAATGTAACCAAGCAAGTTGTTGTGAGGTTTATCAAGAATCAGATTATATGTTGTTATGGTGTGCCAAGTAAGATCATTACTGATAATGGATCGAACTTGAATAACAATATGGTGGAAGCCCTTTGCAAAGACTTCAAGATTGCACATCATAGTTCTTCTCCCTACAGGCCCAAGATGAATGGGGTTGTTGAAGCTGCGAATAAGAATATTAAGAAGATTATTCAGAAGATGGTTGTCACATATAAGGATTGGCATGAGATTCTCTCATTTGCTTTGCATGGGTATCGTACATCCATCCGCACTTCAACAGGGGCAACCCCTTTCTCTCTTGTGTATGGTATGGAAGCAGTGCTCCCCGTAGTGGTTGAGATTCCTTCATTACATGTGCTCATGGAAGCCAAGTTGACTGAGGCTGAATGGTGTTAAACCAGGTTTGATCAGCTGAACTTAATCGAAGAGAAGAGATTAACTGCCATATGTCATGGTTAGTTATATCAGCAGAGAATGAAGAAAGCCTTTGATAAGAAGGTCAAACCTCGAGTGTTCAGAGAAGGTGACCTTGTGCTCAAGAAGATTTTAACGTTCAAGCCAGATTCCAGAGGAAAATGAACTCCTAATTATGAAGGCCCATATGTTGTTAAGAGAGCCTTTTTAGGCGCTGCATTGATTCTTACAACAATGGATGGTGAAGAGTTCACTCGTCCTGTGAACGCAGATGAGTCAAGAAATACTTCGCCTAAAAAAGAAAAGAACAGCTCGCTAAGTTGAAAACCCAAAAGGGCGGCTTAGGCAAAAATGAGTGTCTCGGTAGATTGAAAACCCGAAAGGGAGATCCAGGCAAAAATTAGAGACATAAAACAGAAAGAATTTCCCGATAAGTTGAGTACCCCACCTTGGGGCAACTTAGGTAAAAATTAGGGATTATGGCAAGTAACTGCATTCTGCTGACCTTCAGTTATTTTGAAGAATTGTTTGAGCACAAGGGTTGACATCAGTTCATCTCCAGCAGCAGTCAAGAGCACAGTGGATATCAAAAGTTGGTGGAAGGATTAAGGATCATTTGTATTCAATGTAACCCTTTTCCATGTAAATTTCCATTTTCAACTTTGTAAAATCTATGGATTTAGTTCCTCGGCGGAGTGATTGATCCCTAGTGGAATTTTTTTCCTTGTCCCCAGCTGATTTGGTTGATTCAGATGCCCTGCGGCGTGTTGTATTCCCCGACAGAGTTTCTGCCTTCTCCAGCAAAGTTCGTATTTCCTCAGCAGGGTTGATCTTCAGAGATGTTTCATCTTTCCCCAGTAGATCGCTTTGATTTCCCCACTAATCGCCATTCAACTTGCTCCTAGTCAGAGTTTCCTCCTGGTTTTTGAGCAGCTTTTGTTATGATTCTTCTCTGTAGGGTTGTCTCCTATTTTTATGATGTTGACCTAAAATTCCCCACATATTAGATGTTTTGTCCTCAACAGATCTCCTCCTTCCCCAATTAGGGTTGAGTCTTTGGGGTATTGATCTCTCTGTTCTCTAGCAGTTGTCTCCATATTTTGTGGATTGACCGAGGATTGTGTCGGTGGTTCAAATTCTTTGCGACACCTTTGTATCCTTTGTGATCATTTTGTCAGCATAATCATCATATACACATATGTATACATTCATATAATTTCTTAATTTTCATATCCTACATCTTCAGATTTGATTTGTTTGAGATTCTTATTCTCTGTTATGGCAGTATTTTATCCCCATACCAAATCTGGTGTCTGTCCTCCTTCAATTGTAGAGGGTAAGTCCCTTAAGCAGAAAGACTTTAACCTTTCTTTGTTTCCCCACTGAGTTTGTTTCCTCGTGGATGGTTGTTATTTCAGTTTCCTCTCCAGTGATTATCTAGATGGAATTACTCCCCTTGAGTTATGTCCTCATTGGGTTGAGTATTAATTGACCGTTTTCTTTCTAGCTCTTACCTAGATAGATACTTTGGTCCCCTAAGAGTCTATTACCCAGTAACTGGTAATATTCTTCTTAGTTTGCAGTTCGTTACTTCTTGCCCAATACCCGGCAAAAGTACCCTTATTTTTTCTCCTTAGTAGAGTCCCCAGTGGATCTATGCCCCAGGAAGTATATCCTTGATATATTCACCCTAACCGGTGACAAATATCTTTCTTTTCCCTGCCTGAGTATATCCTTGATATGTTCACTTTAACTAGTGACCGATATTCTCATTTTTGGTATTCTACCCGGTAAAAAGGTAGTTGTAATCCCTATTTTGTTCCTTAGAGAGTTAATCCTTGATATGTTCATCTTAACCGATGACGGGTTTTCTTCTCCTTGTGGTTTTCTACCCAGTAACCGGTAGTTGTAAATCCCACTTTATCCCCTTTTCAGAGTCTATCCTTGATATGTTCATCTTAGCCGATGACGAATTTTCTCTTTGATTGGTTTTCTACCTAGTAACCGGTAGTTGTAAATCCTACTTTGTCCCCTCGCAGAGTTAATCCTTGATATGTTCATCCTAACCGGTGACGGATTTTCTCTCCGACGATTTTCTATCCAGCTTTTGATACATGTAATTCCTACCCTTTTTGTTCAGTTGGTATACCCTTGATATGTTCATCCTAACTGATGGCGGGTATCCTCCTTGGCATTTCCAGGAAAGTCTATCCTTGATATGTTCATCTTAACCGGTGACGGATTTTCTTCCATGTCGAGTTTATCCTTGATATGTTCATCCTAACCGATGACGGATACTCTCACCCTTGGTCTTCTGCCCAATAACTCGTAGTTGTAAATTATATCTTTTCTACGTTTTCCCAAACAAGGTTATTCTTACCCAGTAACCGGTATTGAGTACTCCCTCCTGGTGGTCCCCAGTGAGTCATCCTTGATATGTTTATCCTAACCGATGACAGATGTTCTCTCTGTCAGATCTTTATTATCTCTTTACCCAGTAACAGGTAGTAGATAATAAATTTTTGCTCCTCCTGTGTTGAAGTTTATCTTCCCCAGTTGAGTTGAGTGCGTATTTCCTTAGTGAAATCGGTTTTTCCCCTGCATTAGTCGAGTATTTCAGTTCTATCCTGACTTACTCATGTTCCCTGCAGATGTTGTTATTCTCTAGCTGAGTCTTTTCCATGTTTGTATGGAATCCCTCGAGTCCCCCAGTAGTTTTAAGTCGTAGCCTGGCCTGCTCATAACTCTTTTTACCCCCCCCCCCCAGAGTCTTTGTCCCCCCAGTAAGTTTTCCTTACGGAATGCATTGTGCTCCTCTGTATTTTCGGTCTCTCTGATTTCTTTTTCCTTTGTGGCAATATTTCCCAACAAAGCATTAAATTTTGCATTCATGTCATATGTATCATGAGGTCTCTTAGGGACCAAAATTTGTTTCTCTATGTTGTTATTTAAGCCCATTCTACTGAGTCGAGTCAAAGATTTTAACCTTCACCTCCTCAGTTAGAATGTCCTTAAATAGGGGCAGCTGTAAGACCCCAATTTTGACCCTAAGATCCCTCATGTAATTTCATCATAAGCATTAGCATTGGGATCATACCTTGGCATCCTCCTTATCCCTATTTCATTGGGTTTGTTTAGGGAGAGATCACCAAGCACTTTGTGATTGTATCATACTTGTATTTTATCATTTCACTAACCAAAATACCAAAAATATGTCTTTGCATTTGTCTAACTCTTTTGTAGGAAGGGCATGATTCCATTGATTCATCAAGTTCACATCTAGGGTTTGAGACCCTAATGAACAAAGAGCACAACCAATAATTGATCCAATAATGATTATGAAGATCATATATGAGTCCCAATGTTCTCTACATGTTATATTGATCAAGTTCTCTTAAAGAGTTTGAGGGTGATTTGCCTTGGAAACCCTAGTTTGACTAGGTATCTTGAGTAACTTCTCCAACAAGCTATCTCACCAATTGATCAAATTTCTCAAGCGACACTTAAAATTTATCATCTTATGCATATATGATCTACCATGAGCCTATAAAGTCAAGAGAATTGAAGGTTAGCAAGTTGGTTGATGGTGGTTGGCCAGATGAATTCATTTGATCAAAACTGGGTCTCCCTAGACCCTTTCTCCTACAATTTTCACCATATTAAAATGATTCCAAGAGACAACTTACTCTAAATGACATTCCAAACAACTTTAATGTTGATACCTAGAGCTAGTTTTTCTTGGAAAGTCATTTTCTAGGTTGAAACATTATAGGTCATTTTGTCTAAACCCTAATTTGAAAGTCAACTTCCCAAGGCCATAACTTGCTCAATTTTTATGAGAAGAAAGATTTCCAAGTTTCACAATCAAATCCAATATGTATACTTAAACTTTGATGTTTTGAGTGGGAGCTAAGTCAACTTTTTTGAGCATGTTATATGAGGTTACATTATAGGTCACTTTTGACCTATACCATTGATCAAGTGATTTTTCCAAACTTCAAAAATGCATAACTCTATCATTTCAAATCCAAATGACATGAAATTGGTGACCATTTTGAATTTCTTTTAGATAGATACAACTTTAATGAATACATTTTTCTCATTTGAAGATTATATAAAAAGTTAAGCAAGGTGGAATATTGAGACATATGGCTTGACACTTAGAAAAAATTTGATATGTCAACCATTTCCAAACTTCCACCTCAAAATTCTCCAAGTTACAAACTCCAAATAGAAAAGTGTTAAACATGAAAGTTGTTCCTCTTGATCTCAACTTTCCAAAGAGCTCAAATTCATTCATTTTGGAAAAGGAATGCATAGGCTGCGCATGGTATAAACATGGTGTCATCACTTGGCAAGGGTCAAACTTCAAATCCAAATGCACACTTGTCTTGCAATCCAAACTGAATTCAGACTATCTAACATTCATTTTTGGACTTATGGCAATGATTTTATGGGCCTATGCGCGCCCATGCACCATGCATAAATAATGACCAAATTTGGAAAGTGATTTCAAATGTGCAAAAAGCAATGGATTCAGCTATAAATAGAGCCTCATAAGCTCAGCAATCAAGACACATTCGCGTCAGCTTTGATCCCCCATCTCTAACCCTCACTTTGCAAAGGATAAACCTAACAAATTCATTTGAATTTGAGGTTGAATTTCCATTGTTTTGAAATTCAAATCTCCAGGAATCCACAGCCTTTTAAGCATTCAATCCTCCTTCTGCAAGCATTTGGAGTGAGATCAAACACGAGCAAGATCAAGATCAGTTGAATCCAGACCTCCATTGAAGGTATTTTCTAGAAATTTTGATCTCTTCGATTCTCTCAAAGTCTTGCTGAATTCTATTGATTCTTTGGTTGTCTGAAGTCCTACCAATGTAGGCAAGAAGATTGAGTTGCTTTGAGGCCAAATCGAAGCAACTCAGTTCATGTACCTCAAATTTCAACTCCATGTCCTTGTTGCTTTGAGGCCAGATTCGAGCTTAGTGCCATTTTTACTTTGAAATCATGTCCTTGTTTTTAATTTTGGTGATGGTTGAAGGTGGACCAGTCCGGTGAGGTCCACCGGAGAAGAAGGCCGGAGCTACAGCTCCGACGATGTGCTGGCATTTCTTACAACCACATGATCCATGTAATTTGTTTTAATCACGATCGTTCCTTTTGAATACCAATGTTATGGCGCGCTGACTCATGTGCGTGGTGGAACGCGTGTTTCTGGCCACTTGATCTGCCACCTCAATTAATGAGGGAGATCAAGTGGTCCACGTTTTTTCTGATATTTTAATTTTCATTTTAATTGCATTATTTTCAATAATTCATATTAAATTCAATATTGATCCAAAAAAATATGGGTCTTTCACAAAAAAAAATCAAATATTTTTCTCTTTCATATTCAGAATTAAAATTATTTTTTGGATCATTATTATTTTTTTTCATGAATTAATTGTTTTTTCATTTGTTTTTAATTGTTTAAAAATATTTTTAAATGTCCAAAAATTATGAAAATTTTTCTCCAAAGTCCTTTGACCTTGTTTGACCTATGATAAATCTCATGGCCATTTCTTTGGTGTTTTGATGAGATTTTAGGAATTGGACAAACCATATTTTATTTAAATGCACTATTTTAGTATTTTAATTTGAATAAATGCCAAATAAATTTGTTTACCAATTGTGGTGGCTTGTTTATGTTTGACTCTTGTTGTTGGGCCTTGGTCAAGGTTGATTTGACTTTGTCAAATTAATATCATTGGATTTAGGGGATTGATGGAATGTATGTTCCATCTCCCAAACTGAATGAATGATATTAATTTGGTAAAAGTCCTCTTTTGACCAAGTTGTGTTTTGATCCATTCCCCTCCCTCTTTATCTCATTTCTCTTCTTTATGCATTCATCTCATTTGGCCTATGATATCTCAAAGTCCTAATGCTAGTTGATTGAAAAATTGACATGAGTATGGATGAGATTAGGCCACACCTTTTGCATATTCTTTTTGTGTGTGGTATGTTTCATGAGCATAGTCCATTATACTATGTCTCTAACATGCATTAACACCAAAATTCAATTGCGCGGCCTCAAATGGTTATGACTTCTACATAAGTGCAGTTACGATTACTTAACATAACGCTAAATTTATGACATAAAAGGCATAAGCATTCTAGTTAGTGAGATTGTAAGTCTCCCCTCTTTCATGGTATTGTGTGGAAACTTGGCCTTCTTTCCTTCCTTTGAAAGATGTTTTGGCTCAAGGATTCATGCTTGTGATAAGTGGGTTGAGTGTTCTCCAAAGAATGTCTTGAAAATGAAAAGCAAAAGCAAAACAATACTAACTTCTAACCAATTAACTACTAACTTTTAATTTCAAGTCTTCTACTTGAATGCCCTTTAATTTCTGCCCCTATTCATTTGCCATTGTTCATATCATTCTAATTGTTTATGTTAATGCAATTTTCACTTTGTCCATTTGGACCATATTGTGTGATATATTTTGTTTGTGTATACTTTGCTTGTTTGTGTGGTCTTTGACTATTAATGTACATAATAATAACAAAATCCCTAAAAAAAACTTTTGGGTGGACTGGTGGCTTGATCTTGGACAAATGGACTTAGAACCTAGGCAACCTTCCTATGATAAAGGACTTGGCCAATGCCAACTTGTTGAGAAACAAAGTGCTTGCAATTTGAAATTCATCTGATACATCTTTGAAGACATCTCTAAGTTCATCTGGAACATGATCATTGTGAAGCTGTTATTTTGAACTTGTGACTTGTGGAATTCATCTGTTACATGGGCTATTTTGGAGAAGATCATAGAATGAATAAGCTTGAATGCGGCCATCTTTATTTGATGCCTTGCGCTTCAAGATAATATAATTGTGCATTTGTGTGTTGCTTGATTCTAAAAGTCCAAGGGAATTTTGGGTTTCTATTGACATTCTTGTCTATTGGATTGCTACCCATTTGGTCAGATATTTTCAACTCTAAAACTTTTAATTTTGTACATAGGATAGTCTCTTCATCTTCTCCTCATTTCTTTAATTTCAAAATCTCTCCCTCCATTTTTCAAAATCTTCTTTGTGTGAACTACTTTTGGTTCTAAACTTTGACCACTTTTGCAAAAAAGATAGAAACTTTGGCCTTATGCCATTGCATTTTCAAACTTCTTTTCTTAAATCAAACTTGTAAATAGACTTAACTATACTTGACTTAAATTTTCAAAAAGACGAAAAGAACTAACTCATTCAAACCATTTTTAGGTCGTTATGCCTTTCAAACTTAATTTTTGTTAAAAATAATGCATCCACTTTGAAATTTATATCACGAACTACGAGGTCTTGATCCCTCATTTTTATGTTGGTACGTAGGCACAAGACCGAAAGTCTTGTCAAACACAAAAAATATAATTAATGAATTCTTTTCTCATCCCCCCATTCTATTTGTTTGTAAACATCACTTTATACCAAGTACATATGCACACAAAAAGGGCTCCCTAGGAGTACCTAAGACACTTTAGGGGCTAACACCTTCCCTTTGTGTAACCAACCCCCTTACCTGTAATCTCTGACATTTTATTAGTTTTGATTTGAAAACTTCTTACTATTGGGTTTTGTTCGTACTTTTTCCCTTTTCCCTTGGAAACAATAAAAGCGCGGTGAGACTCTTGTTATTTGATCTCTAGCTTGTCAATAGATTGATGATCATGAATTTCCCGCTACACTACCCAGTATTCGATAGTGGATAATATACTCCTGGTACTCCTGTGTTGAAGTTAATGCTTCCCCTTGAGTTATGTCCTCATTGGGTTGAGTATTAATTGACCGTTTTCTTTCTAGCTCTTACCTAGATAGATACTTTGGTCCCCTAAGAGTCTATTACCTAGTAACTGGTAATATTCTTCTTAGTTTGCAGTTCGTTACTTCTTGCCCAATACCCGGCAAAAGTACTCTTATTTTTTCTCCTCAGTAGAGTCCCCAGCGGATCTATTCCCCAGGAAGTATATCCTTGATATATTCACCCTAACCGGTGACGGATATCTTTCTTTTCCCTGCCTGAGTATATCCTTGATATGTTCACTTTAACCAGTGATGGATATTCTCATTTTTGGTATTCTACCCGGTAAAAAGGTAGTTGTAATCCCTATTTTGTTCCTTAGAGAGTTAATCCTTGATATGTTCATCTTAACCGATGACGGGTTTTCTTCTCCTTGTGGTTTTCTACCCAGTAACCGATAGTTGTAAATCCCACTTTATCCCCTTTTCAGAGTCTATCCTTGATATGTTCATCTTAGCCGATGACGAATTTTCTATTTGATTGGTTTTCTACCTAGTAACCGGTAGTTGTAAATCCTAATTTGTCCCCTCGCAGAGTTAATCCTTGATATGTTCATCCTAACCGGTGACTTCTCTTCGACGATTTTCTATCCAGCTTTCGATAGATGTAATTCCTACCCTTTTTGTTCAGTTGGTATACCCTTGATATGTTCATCCTAACTGATGACGAGTATCCTCCTTGGCATTTCCAGGAAAGTCTATCCTTGATATGTCCATCTTAACCGGTGACGGATTTTCTTCCCTGTCGAGTTTATCCTTGATATGTTCATCCTAACCGATGACGGATACTCTCACCCTTGATCTTCTGCCCAGTAACTCGTAGTTGTAAATTATATCTTTTCTACGTTTTCCCCAGCAAGGTTATTTTTACCCAGTAACCGGTAATGAGTACTCCCTCTTGGTGGTCCCCAGTGAGTCATCCTTGATATGTTTATCCTAACCGATGACAAATGTTCTCTCTGTCAGATCTTTATCATCTCTTTACCCAGTAACAGGTAGTAGATAATAAATTTCTACTCCTCCTGTGTTGAAGTTTATCTTCCCCAGTTGAGTTGAGTGTGTATTTCCTTAGTGAAATCGCTTTTCCCCCCTGCATGAGTCGAGTATTTCAGTTCTATCCTGACTTACTCATGTTCCCTGCAGATGTTGTTATTCTCTAGCTGAGTCTTTTCCATGTTTGTATGGAACCCCTCGAGTCCCCTAGTTTTAAGTCGTAGCCTGGCCTGCGCATAACTCTTTTTACCCCCCCCCCCCCCCAGAGTCTTTATCCCCCCAGTAAGTTTTCCTTACGGAATGCATTGTGCTCCTCTGTATTTTCGGTCTCTTTGATTTCTTTTTCCTTTGTGGCAATATTTCTCCACAAAGCATTAACTTTTGCATTCATGTCATATGTATCATGAGGTCTCTTAGGGACCAAAATTTGTTTCTCTATGTTGTTATTTAAGCCCATTCTACTGAGTCGAGTCGAAGATTTTAACCTTCACCTCCTCAGTTAGAATGTCCTTAAATAGGGGCAGCTGTAAGACCCCAATTTTGACCCTAAGATCCCTCATGTAATTTCATCATAAGCATTAGCATTGGGATCATACCTTGGCATCCTCCTTACCCCTCTTTCATTGGGTTTGTTTTGGGAGAGATCACCAAGCACTTTGTGATTGTATTATACTTGTATTTTATCATTTCACTAACCAAAATACCAAAAATATGTCTTTGCATTTGTCTAACTCTTTTGTAGGAAGGGCATGATTCCATTGATTCATCAAGTTCACATCTTGGGTTTGAGACCCTAATGAACAAAGAGCACAACCAATAATTGATTCAATAATGATTATGAAGATCATATATGAGTCCCAATGTTCTCTACATGTTATATTGATCAAGTTCTCTTCAAGAGTTTGAGGGTGATTTGCCTTGGAAACCCTAGTTTGACTAGGTATCTTGAGTAACTTCTCCAACAAGATATCTCACCAATTGATCAAATTTCTCAAGGGACACTTAAAATTCATCATCTTATGCATATATGATCTACCATGAGCCTATAAAGTCAAGAGAATTGAAGGTTAGCAAGTTGGTTGATGGTGGTTGGCCAGATGAATTCATTTGATCAAAACTGGGTCTCCCTAGACCCTTTCTCCTACAATTTTCACCATATTAAAATGATTCCAAGAGACAAATTACTCTAAATGACATTCCAAACAACTTTCATGTTGATACCTAGAGCTAGTTTTTCTTGGAAAATCATTTTCTAGGTTGAAACATTATAGGTCATTTTGTCTAAACCCTAATTTGAAAGTCAACTTCTCAAGGCCATAAATTGCTCAATTTTTATGAGATGAAAGATTTCCAAGTTTCACAATCAAATACAATATGTATACTTAAACTTTGATGTTTTGAGTGGGAGTTAAGTCAACTTTTTTGAGCATGTGATATGAGGTTACATTATAGGTCACTTTTGACCTATACCATTGATCAAGTGATTTTTCCAAACTTCAAAAATGCATAACTCTATCATTTCAAATCCAAATGACATGAAATTGGTGACCATTTTTAATTTCTTTGAGATAGATACAACTTTGATGAAGACACTTATCTCATTTGAAGCTCATATAAAAAGTTAAGCAAGGTGGAATATTGAGACATGTGACTTGACACTTAGAAAATTTTTGATGTGTCAAACATTTCCAAACTTCCACCTCAAAATTCTCCAAGTTACAAACTCCAAATGGAAAAGTGTTAAACATGAAAGTTGTTCCTCTTGATCTCACCTTTCCAAAGAGCTCAAATTCATTCATTTTGGAAAAGGAATGCATAGGCTGCGCATGGTATAAACATGGTGTCATCACTTGGCAAGGGTCAAACTTCAAATCCAAATGCACAATTGCCTTGCAATCCAAACTGAATTCAGACTATCTAACATTCATTTTTGGACTTATGGCAATGATTTTATGGGCCTATGCGCGCCCATGCACCATGCATCAATAATGACCAAATTTGGAAAGTGATTTCAAATGTGCAAAAAGCAATGGATTCAGCTATAAATAGATCCTCATATGCTCAGCAATCAAGACACATTCGCGTCAGCTTTGATCCCTCATCTCTAACCCTCACTTTGCAAAGGATAAACCTGAGAAATTCATTTGAATTTGAGGTTGAATTTCCATTGTTTTGAAATTCAAATCTCCAGGAATCCACAACCTTTTAAGCATTCAATCCTCCTTCTGCAAGCATTTGGAGCAAGATCAAGCACGAGCAAGATCAAGATCAATTGAATCCAGACCTCCATTGAAGGTATTTTCCAGAAATTTTGATCTCTTCGATTCTCTCAAAGTCTTGCTCAATTCTATTGATTCTTTGGATGTCTGAAGTCCTACCAATGTAGGCAAGAAGATTGAGTTGCTTTGAGGCCAAATCGAAGCAACTCAGTTCATGTACCTCAAATTTCAACTCCATGTCCTTGTTGCTTTGAGGCCAGATTCGAGCTTAGTGCCATTTTTACTTTGAAATCATGTCCTTGTTTTTAATTTTGGTGATGGTTGAAGGTGGACCAGTCCGGTGAGGTCCACCGGAGAAGAAGGCCGGAGCTACAGCTCCGGCGATGTGCTGACATTTCTTACAACCACATGATCCATGTAATTTGTTTTAATCACGATCGTTCCTTTTGAATACCAATGATATGGCGCGCTGACTCATGTGCGCAGTGGAATGCGTGTTTCTGGCCACTTGATCTGCCACCTCAATTAATGAGGGAGATCAAGTGGTCCACGTTTTTTTTTTGATATTTTAATTTTCATTTTAATTGCATTATTTTCAATAATTCATATTAAATTCAATATTGAGCCAAAAAATATGGGACTTTCACCAAAAAAATTCAAATATTTTTCTCTTTCATATTCTGAATTAAAATTATTTTTTGGATCATTATTATTATTTTTCATGAATTAATTATTTTTTCATTTGTTTTTAATTGTTTAAAAATATTTTATATGTCCAAAAATTATGAAATTTTTTCTCCAAAGTCCTTTGACCTTGTTTGACCTATGATAAATCTCATGGCCATTTCTTTGGTGTTTTGATGAGATTTTAGGAATTGGACAAACCATATTTTATTTAAATGCACTATTTTAGTATTTTAATTTGAATAAATGCCAAATAAATTTGTTGACCAATTGTGGTGGCTTGTTTATGTTTGACTCTTGTTGTTGGGCCTTGGTCAAGGTTGATTTGACTTTGTCAAATTAATATCATTGGATTTAGGGGATTGATGGAATGTATGTTCCATCTCCCAAACTGAATGAATGATATTAATTTGGTAAAAGTCCTCTTTTGACCAAGTTGTGTTTTGATTCATTCCCCTCCCTCTTCATCTCATTTCTCTTCTTTATGCATTCATCTCATTTGGTCTATGATATCTCAAAGTCCTAATGCTAGTTGATTGAAAAATTGACATGAGTATGGATGAGATTAGGCCACACCTTTTACATATTCTTTTTGTGTGTGGTATGTTTCATGAGCATAGTCCATTATACTATGTCTCTAACATGCATTAACACCAAAATTCTATTGCGCGGCCTCAAATGGTTATGACTTCTACATAAGTGCAATTACGATTACTTAACATAGCGCTAAATTTATGACATAAAAGGCATAAGCATTCTAGTTAGTGAGATTGTAAGTCTCCCCTCTTTCATGGTATTGTGTGGAAGCTTGGCCTTCTTTCCTTCCTTTGAAAGATGTTTTGGCTCAAGGATTCATGCTTGTGATAAGTGGGTTGAGTGTTCTCCAAATAATGTCTTGAAAATGAAAAGCAAAAGCAAAACAATACTAACTTCTAACCAATTAACTACTAACTTTTAATTTCAAGTCTTCTACTTTAATGCCCTTTAATTTCTGCCCCTATTCATTTGCCATTGTTCATATCATTCTAATTGTTTATGTTAATGCAATTTTCACTTTGTCCATTTGGACCATATTGTGTGATATATTTTGTTTGTGTATACTTTGCTTGTTTGTGTGGTCTTTGACTATTAATGTACATAATAATAACAAAATCCCTAAAAAAAACTTTTGGGTGGACTGGTGGCTTGATCTTGGACAAATGGACTTAGAACCTAGGCAACCTTCCTATGATAAAGGACTTGGCCAATGCCAACTTGTTGAGAAACCAAGTGCTTGCAATTTGAAATTCATCTGATACATCTTTGAAGACATCTCTAAGTTCATCTGGAACATGATCATTGTGAAGCTGTTATTTTGAACTTGTGACTTGTGGAATTCATCTGTTACATGGGCTATTTTGGAGAAGATCATGGAATGAATAAGCTTGAATGCGGCCATCTTTATTTGATGCCTTGCTCTTCAAGATAATATAATTGTGCATTTGTGTGTTGCTTGATTCTAAAAGTCTAAGGGAATTTTGAGTTTCTATTGACATTCTTGTCTATTGGATTGCTACCCATTTGGTCAGATATTTTCAACTCTAAAACTTTTAATTTTGTACATAGGATAGTCTCTTCATCTTCTCCCCATTTCTTTAATTTCAAAATCTCTCCCTCCATTTTTCAAAATCTTCTTTGGGTGAACTACTTTTGGTTCTAAACTTTGACCACTTTTGCAAAAAAGATAGAAACTTTGGCCTTATGCCATTGCATTTTCAAACTTTTTTTCTTAAATCAAACTTGTAAATAGACTTAACTATACTTGACTTAAATTTTCAAAAAGACAAAAAGAACTAACTCATTCAAACCATTTTTAGGTCGTTATGCCTTTCAAACTTAATTTTTGTTAAAAACAATGCATCCACTTTTAAATTTGTATCACGAACTACGAGGTCTTGATCCCTCATTTTTGTGTTGGTACGTAGGCACAAGACCAAAAGTCTTGTCAAACACAAAAAATATAATTAATGAATTCTTTTCTCATCCCCCAATTCGATTTGTTTGTAAACATCACTTTATACCAAGTACATATGCACACAAAAAGGGCTCCCTAGGAGTACCTAAGACACTTTGGGGGCTAATGTAACACCCCGATAAAATATGATAATTATTTAATTTAAGTTAATAGTATATTTATTAATTTAATTAAATAATTGGAATATTATTTGGATTATTATTATTGGAATAATAAAGTTGGAATATATATATAAAGAGTTCCATTT
Organism: Lathyrus oleraceus; assembly: GCF_024323335.1. Taxonomy (NCBI): domain Eukaryota; kingdom Viridiplantae; phylum Streptophyta; class Magnoliopsida; order Fabales; family Fabaceae; genus Lathyrus; species Lathyrus oleraceus. The sequence continues at coordinate 569,203,856 of NC_066583.1, read as the reverse complement.
GGTAAAAAGGGGTTTTTTCACGTGAAAAGGAAGAAGCGACTGAAAAGTGGAGAAAGGGAGAAAAGAGAAGAAACTGAGAAAGGGAGAAGAAGAGGCTAGGGCTCAAGAGGACGATTCACGATTGTTGAAGGTCAAAGAATCAATTGCCGGATTAACTCAGGTAAGGGGGGTTTATCGTCGTTTAATGGGTATTTTGGGTTAATATGTAATGGGTAGTAATAAGCCATTGAATTGACCCTAATTTGGATGATGAATGTTGCATATTGTGATGACCAAATTACGTTAGAAAATGTGATTGAATATATAATTGGATGAGTTGTAAATTTCTGGACGTGTAGCTTTTTACGGAATTGAAATCGGAGGTCCGGAAGTCCTCCGACGGTGAAAAATGCGGGGGATTCTGCATTCTGTTCGTGTTAGCGCAGGAACAGCTTTCTGTCTTGCGTTAACCGGTTAACCCAGGGTGTTAACCGGTTAACACTATTATGAATTATGAGAAATTGTTGTCTGTCTTGCGTTAACCGGTTAACCCAGGGTGTTAACCGGTTAACACTGTTAAAATGTGCCAGGAAGCGTGTTCTGTGTTGCGTTAACCGGTTAACCCAGGGCGTTAACCGGTTAACACTGTTGGAAAAGTGAAAATTTGATATTCAAATATTGTGTACATATTTGACGTTTGGCCTATATTGGTGTATGATATAGTAGGGATCATTTCCCGTTGTTTTGAGCAGTAGGGGTATTAGTAGAGTGTGCTAATACTGTGATTATTATTTGGCATGATATGAATATGATTCTGTGATAAATATGCTGATGATGTATGATGGTATGCATAATGCTGTGAATGTATCTGTTATGTATGCAATTGTGAATGGACTGTTTATTGCTTAGAGTGTGAGCATATGTCCATTGTGGATTGTTGTTGATGTTTGCATGCTAGGTGATTTAGCGTGTATAGTATGGCCTTTATGGTGGTAGCTAATTCCCATGGTGAGGAATTAGTGAGTGAGTTATTGTGGATTGTCGTTGATGTTTGCATGCTAGGTGATTTAGCGTGCATAGCATAGCCCTTGGGGTGGTAGCTAATTCCCATGGTGAGGAATTAGTGAGTGAGTCACTAGGTCTCAAATGAGTAGGACTAGTGAGCTTGGTAGCCGTATCTGGATTTGATCGGTGAGGTTGAACTATGTGTTCACGAATAGTCGGTACCGCATGCATGGAGTCTCATTGCATAATATATGTATGGCGTATAATATGAATGGATGTATTCCAATATTATACGTGTGTTTTGTGTTGGGTTGAGTATGATTATGATTTTGAGTTGATGTTGCCGTTGCTGAATGTGTGATCTGAATTGGGTGATGAAATGTGTTAAATTACTTAGCATTACATGATATTTTATAATGCTTATTATATCGATTGAGGAACTCATCCTTACAACTATGTTTCAGGTAACGAGCAGTGATTGAGTAGAAGCTAGTGCTTGGAGTCTAGTGTAGTTCCTTAGTGGGTCATGCTCTGGTAGATGTAACATCGGGACGGGATGTTTACTTTGTTTTCAATTGTGGTTGTTGAACAGTTTTACATGTAATGTGATTACATGGTTTGCATGATTGATTAGATCTCTATCCGCTGTGAATTGTGCAATGTTTTATATTTTGATTAATAAATGAGCATGACAAGTTATTATGGTGAATGGTGTGAAGTGTCAAGTGTGACACCCTTAAATTGCATATCTACTCTGATTTATATTTTGTTGAATTAATTGATTATTGGGGTATTTTAGAAGGGTGTTACAGCTAACACCTTCCCTCTGTGTAACCAACCCCCTTACCTGTAATCTCTGACATTTTATTAGTTTTGATTTGAAAACTTCTTACTATTGGGTTTTGTTCGTACTTTTTCCCTTTTCCCTTGGAAACAATAAAAGCACGGTGAGACTCTTGTTATTTGATCTCTAGCTTGTCAATAGCTTGATGATCATGAATTTCCCGCTACACTACCCAGTATTCGTTAGTGGATAATATACTCGTGGTACTCCTGTGTTGAAGTTAATGCTTCCCCAGTTGAGTTTAAGTGCGTATTTCCTCAGTGAAGTCGCCAATCCCCTATTTGGTTTGAGTATTTTAGTTTTATTCTGATTTACCTGCTTCCCCTGTAGATTTTCCCTTTTACCCCCGACCGAGTCCTTCCATTGATTTATTTTCATGGAAATCCCTCTTGTGTCTCTAGTAGTTTTTAAGTCGTAGCCTGGCCTACGCACAACTTCTTATCCCAAGAGTCTCTGTCTCCCCAGTGAGTTTTCCTTATGAAATGCATTATGCTCTTGTGGCCTTTCATTCTCTCCAGATTATTTTCCTTTGTGGCAATATTTTCCCCACAGAGATTTCTTTTAACATTCATATCATATGCATCATGAGGTCTCTTAGGGACCAAAATTTATCTGTATTGTTGTTATTTAAGTTCATTCTACTGAGTCGATACGAAGATTTTTAACCTTCACCTCCTCAGTTAGAATGTCCTTAAATAGGGGAAGCTGTAAGACCCTAAATTTTGACCCTAAGACCCCTCATGATATCTCATCATATGCATTAACCTTGGGATCACACCTTGGTAACCTCCTTACCCCTCATTCATTGAGTTTGCATTGGGAGAGATCACCAAGCACTTTTGATTGTATCATACTTTTTTTTCATTATTTACTAACCGAAATACCAAAAATATGTCAATGTGTAGTTTAACTCTTTTGTAGGTAGTGTGTATGCTCATCAAGCTCATATCTAGGGTTTGAAACCCTCAATGCAAGAAGTTCAATCAATAAATGGTTCACTTTGGCTCTAACATTCATATATGGATTCCCATGGTCTTCACATGTCATTTTGATCAAAAAATCACCAAGAGTTTGAAGCTTGTTTCCCTTGGAAACCCTAATTCATCTAGGTATCTTGTGTGACTTCCTCAACAAGTTTCTTCCATATTTGATCAAATATTTCAAGATATACTTCATATTACATCATCTTATGCCTATATGATCCCCCCATGAGTCCCAAAAGTCAAATAGAATATCAAGCTAGCAAGATGGTTCATGGTGGTTGACTAGAGAAAGTCAACTGGTCAAAACTGGGGTTCCCTAGACCCTATCTCATACAATTTGTGTCATATGAAAATGGTTCCAAGATAAAAGTTACTCAAAATTACATTGCAAACAACTTTCATGTTTAAGTCTAGAGCTAATTTTGCTTGTAAAGTCATTTTTATGGTGAAAGATTATAGGTCATTTTGTTTGAACCCTAGTTAGGAGATCAACTTTCCAAGATCATAACTTGCTAAGTTTTAATGATATGAAATCCATTAAAATTCCATGATCAAATTCAAGATGTCTAATTCAACTTTTATGTTTGGATGAATTTCAAATTCAGCTTGCAAATGCATGTGCCAAGAGGAAAGATTTATAGGTCACTTTGGACCAATACCATTGAACAAGTGATTTTCCTCAAATTCTAAAATGTATAACTCCTTCATGCCAAATCCAAATGATGTCAAATTCGCTACCAAATTTAATAGGTTTAAAATATCTACAACTTTGATGAAGGAATGTTTTTCATTTGAAGTCCATAAAAAAAGTTATTCAAGGTGAAAGAAGTGAACATTTGACTTGGGACTTAGAAAATTTTCAAATGTGTTTGATTTCCCAAACTTCAACCTCAAAATTCATCATTATACAAGCTTCAAATTAAAAAGTGTTTAAGCTGAAAGTTGTTCCCCTTAATCTCACCTTTCCAAAAAGTCCAAGATCATCTCATTTGGATAAAAAAATTAGGGACTTGCACATGGCTCCATTATGGGATTTATTTTGGCAAGTTTTGGATTCAAGTGATCATTCTTATTTGCATGCTTCATTGTAATAACTTCAGCATCAATTACACACGAATTTGAGATGGATTGCATTATTCCTTAGGCCCAAATTGTTGCCCATGCATCCATGCAAGTTGGTTTCCAAATTTGGAAAATTTCAAGTGGTGCAAAAATCAATTCCAATGCCTATTTAAACAAGCTTATGGCTTCAGAAACTTCATCCACACCCTGCCTAAGCATTGCTAGACTGATCCAAACCCTCATTTCCATAGAATTTATGAAGGTTTCTCTTGAAATCGAGCTTGAACTTCACCTTCTATTTGGAAGTTCAAACTCTAGAAATTCACTTCCCTTTTCATCTAAATTGGTTTCTGCAAGCAAAAGGAAGAGAAAGCAAGCAAATCCAGATCAAGATCAAGTGAAATTAGATCAACTCGAAGGTGATTTTTCAGAAACTTCATCTCTTTGATTCTCTCTCAATTCTTCACCATTCTTTGTGATTTTTAGTTGGCTGAAATCCTACCAATGTAGGCAACAAGATTGAGTTGCTTTGAGGTCAAATCAAAGCAACTCAGTTCATGATCCTCAAAATTCAAATCCCTGTATCTTTTTATATACTTGGAATTGGAGAAAATTGAGGCCAGATTCGTGCTCCTGAGCATTTTTCCTTCAAATTAGTGTATTAACTTTTCATTTTTCATAAAGTTGAGCTTGAACCAGACCGGTGGTGATCACCGAAGAAGATGACCGGAGCTAGGGCTCCGGTGGTGCGTTGGAAAGTCCAAGCCATCTGATCTGATTCAGATGTTTTAATCTCAAGCGTTCATTGTGATTACCACGCGTACAACACATTGGCCAAGGCGTATGGTAAAACGCCCGCGTATGGCCATCAAATCTGCCACCTCAATTAATGAGGGAGATCTGATGGCCCATATTTTTTTTTATTTTCTGATTTTTCATTTAATCCACTTATTTTGATTAATTCATATTAATTTCATTTTTAATCCAAAAAATATGGGACTTTCACCAAAAATCTTTAAATATTTTCCTCTTTCATTTTTTGAATTAAAATGATTTTTTGGACTAACTTTGATATTTTTCAAGAATTAATTGTTTTTGTGCATATTTTTAATTGTTTAAAAATACTTCTGAATATTCAAAAATCATGAAATTTTTTGTCTAAGGTCCTTTGACCTTGTTTGACCTAGGATAAATCTCTTGGCCATTTATTTGGTGTCTTGAAGAGGTTTTAGGTTTTTACCAAACTAAATTTAATTTAAATGCATTTTTAATTTGATTTTTAATTTATTAATTGTACATAAATTATGTTGAGCCATTTTTATTGACTTGTGATGTTTGACTATATGTTTGGACCTTGGTCAAGGTTGATTTGACTTTTGTTGGATTAAAATCATTGGATTTAGGGGATTGATGAAATGTACATTTCATCTCCCAAAATGAATGAATGATTTTAATTTGATAAAATTCCTCCCATGACCAATTTGTGTTTCTCCCATCTCCCCTCCCTCTTCATCTTTAATCCCATTCTATCCCATCCCTTTCATTGACCAATGAAATCTCAAGATCCTAAGGCTAATTGGTTCATCAATAACTGTGTGAGATTAACCAATAAAAGTATGGATGAGATAGGTTTATCCTTTGATTTGTTTTCTTTTAGTGTGTGGTATGTTTTAGGAGTTTGGTCCATTATAACAAATCTCTAACATGCATTAGCACCTAAATTGTTATTGCCCGGCCTCACATAGTTGTGACTTCTACATAAGTCCAATTACGATCGGTTAACATAAAGCTAAATTTTGACCCTAAAGGCATAACATTCTAGTAAGTGAGATTGTAAGTCTCCCATCTTTCATGGTATTGTGTGTAAACTTGGCCTTTTTTCCTTCCTTTGGAAGATTTCTTGGTTCAAGGATCCATGCTTGTGAATAGATGGTTGAGTGTTCTCCAAAGAATGACTTAATCAATTGAAAAGCAAAACTCCACAAACATCTAATTAACTTTGACTAACACTAACTATTATTAACTTTGCTTTAATTTCAAGTCACTTACTTTATACAATTTAAATTCAAGTCATTTACCATTTATTTGTCATTTACATAGCATTTAAATTGTTTATGTTTATGTCATTTTCACTTTGCTCATTTGAGCCATATATTGTGATTGTATATATTTGTTTGTGTTACTTTGTTTGTGTTTGTGGTCTTAGGACCTTAAAATACTTAATAAACAACAAAAACCCTAAAAAATGTTTGTGTGGACTGTTGGGTTTGATCTGAGCTTTGGACTTAGAATTAGGCAACATTCCATATGCAAAAGGACTTGGTCAATGCCAACATTTCTGAGACCAAGTTATTGTGATTTGAGCTTTCATCTGATGCAAGTATTGGAATCCACTTGAATCCATCTGCTACATGGTATTGATGTAACTGTTGTTTTGATCTCATGCTACACCTTGTTCTGAGCAAAAATCAAGAAGTATTTCATCTGATACATGAGAAGACTGTCAGCTATGGATCTGCCTGCTTAGATGTGGCCATCTTTATTTGATGCCTTGCTCTTCATATTGCTAATTGCTTGCTGGTTATTGCTTGATTCAAAGTCCAAAGGGAAAGTGGATTTTCTATATGACATTCTTGTTTGTTGGATTGCATCCCATTGGTCAGATCTTTTCAACTTTTAACTTTTAATTTTATGCTTAGGATTAATCTCTTCATCTCCTCCCACTTCTTAAATTTCAAAATCTCTCCCTCTTTTCAAAAACTTTCTTTGTTTGTGATTTCAAAACTTAGACCTTATTTCAAATTAGAAACTTAGGCCTTATGCCATTGCATTTTTAAAACATTTTCTTAAATCAAACTTGTAAATGAACTTAACTATATTGACTTAAAATTTCAAAAGACAAAAAGAACTAACACTTATTCAAACTTTTGGGCCTTCAGTGCCTCTTTCAAACTTAAATTTTGATTAAAAGCAATCCACTCATTTTGAAATTGATACCACGAACTACGAGGTTTTGATCCCTCATTTTTATGTTGGTATGTAGGCACGAGTCCAAAGATCTTATCAAACACAAAAATATAATCAACGAATTCTTTTCTCATCCCCATACTCTATTTGTTGCAAACATATTTTATACCAAAAACACATACACACATAAAAGAGGGCTCCCTAGGAGTACCTAGGACACTTTGGGTGCTAACACCTTCCCTCTATATAACCAACCCCCTTACCTGTAATCTCTGACATTTTATTAGTTTTGATTTGAAAAATTCTTATCTTTGGGTTTTGTTCGTACTTTTCCCTTTTTCCTTTGGAAAAAATAAAAGCGCGGTGGCGACTCTGGTTTTATTGACATTAAGTTTTATCCATAGCTTAATGGTCATGAATTTACCGCTACAGGGTAGAGAATGTAGAACCCCCACATAGGGTGTTCCATGTGATATATATGAAACCTGGATCCTTGTCATTACATAAACATCATATTTCATTCATTATGCGCATAGCAAAGTCATTTACACACTTTTTATTTTCAGGGAATTTCAAAATTTGCAGTTGATTAAGCATTCAAATGCTTAAACAACCTTTTTTCATCCACGCGCATTCAACATACATCATACATTTCATTTCCAAAACTTATGCACCTTCCATCCTTTCATTCAAAAAAACTGACTACTCGACACTGGTACGAGACGTGCTACAACTACAGGATGACACTCGAACAAATTGAGGCAAACCAGGTTACAATGAGAACAAACATTGACTCTATGCAGGCAAAGATGGATCGTTTGCTTGAGACTATGTTGTTAGAACAAGATTTTGTGTTTACAATTCATCTATAAGGCTTTGATGATAACAAAGGATGAAACAAATTGGTACCCTAACAAATTTATCTAAGTGTGCAGGACTCTAAGAGAAAAAGGATCAGATAGGCAAATATCTGACATCATGCAAGTCCAGAAAAATCAACTTAGAATAAATTAAAGTGGACGCTCTGACTCTGAAGAAAAGGAAGCTCACAGAGTCTGACGGTAGAAGACCCAAACACTCTGAATCTAAAGAGTTTCACACAGTTGATTTGATGATTTGTACTCTGAAGAAGGCTCTACAAAAAAAACATATCAAGAACTTCTGAAGTAAATCTACTCTCAGAAACTATCTGAAGTATACACGTTGAACAAGAAAATCTGAACTCCACGTACTCTGACTCAAGGTCAACCACAAAGACTTAGCTACGAAGTCTTTCTACTTTTGGTATGAATCCTTATTTGGAAAAGATTAAACACTCTCCAAAATTGCTATGGAAAGGACAACAAACTTAATGCCATTAGAAGTCCATCATTGCCAAGATATTCATGAATGCCTCATCTAACGGTCTCTTGTTCAAATCACTATATAAAGGCAGGATCATCATCATACAAGGCACGAAGCATACACACGAGAATACTGCAAACAAAAATTCTATATTCTCTTTCATTCTTGTTCAAATCTGTTCATACGAGTTGTTGCTCTAAGTGTGAAACATTTCAGTTCTTATATTGTGTTACTACTGTTTACCTAGAAGCACTAAACACTTCATTGTATTTTCAAAATAGTTGCTGAACATTTCCTCAAGTGACTTGTGAAGTCTGTAAACTTGATAGGGCTAAGAGATCTTTACTCTCTTAGACGTATTCATTGTAATCTTTCTAGACTATTGGATTAAGTCCTTGTTGAAGGCGAAATCACCTTGGCTGGGTGGACTGGAGTAGCTTTGAATTTCAAGCGAACCTGGATAAACTTCTGTGTTGATAGATTTATCTTCCGTGTGTGTTTTATTTGCAAAAAAATCTATTATCTGGGAAAAAAAATCAAACCCCACTTTATTGTTTTTCTCTACCATCAATTGGTATCAGAGCTTAGGATCTGTTATTGATTTTCAAATCAAACACTTAATAGTGTAGAGAGATCTAGCATGAGAAAAACACTATGGCTAACACCAATGAAAGAGACAACTACAATTCCAAACCTCTGGTGTTTGATGGAGAAAAGTTTGATTATTGGAAAGATAGAATCGAAAGTTTCTTTTTGGGTTATGACGATCACCTATGGGACATAGTTACAATTGGCTATGTACCACCTGTATCTGATGCTGGTATTGATATTGCCAAAAATAAAATGACTGATGATCAGAAGCGTGATTTCAAAAATCACCACAAAGCAAGAACGATACTGCTGAATGCCATATCCTACAATGATATGAAAAGATCACCAACAGGGAAACTGCTAAAGAAATACTTGACTCCCTAAAGATGACCCACAAAGGCAACTCTCAAGTCAAAGAGACAAAGGCTCTGGATCTAATTTAAAAATATGAAGCCTTCAAGATGGAGGACGATGAAGCTGTAGAGGTAATGTTTTCTAGATTTCAAACTTTAATTGCAGGACTTAAGGTTCTGGACAAGGGATACACAACTACAAATCATGTCAAAAATATTGTCAGAAGCTTGCCAAAGAAGTGGAGGCCTATGGTCATTGCCTTAAAACTATCAAAATATCTGAACAACATAAGCCTGGAAGAACTCGTCAGCTCCCTCAGGAGTCATGAGATAGAACTTGAGGAAGATGAGCCCTAAAAGTAAAGAAAATTTGTGGCTCTAAAGTCTAGATCTGAGAGACGCAAACCAGAAAGGAATAAAGCTCTCCAAGATGAAGAAGAAGAAAATGATGACTCTGAAAAGGATGATTTTGATGATGAAGAAGAGTTATCCTTCTTAACCAGAAGAGTCAAACAACTCTGGAGAAAAAGAAATAACAACTTTAGAAGACCAAGACATAAGGGATATCGCTCAAAATCAACTTCCAGAGGTAAACCAAACAAAGAGGTAACATGCTATGAATGTAAAGAACCAGGACACTATAGAAACGAATGCCCAAAGATCAAGAAAGAAAGCTCCAGAAAAGAAGGATTCAAGAAAAAATCATTTAAAAACAAGAAGGGACTCATGGCCACCTGGGATGACTCTGAATCTGATGCCTCAGAATCACACTCTGAAGAAGAACATGCAATTGTGGGATTCATGGCTATACCACATCTGGAAGCTCATCAGAAAGAGAATCTGATCCTGAAGACGTATTTTATAATCTCTCTTGTTCTAACCTTGAATCTTGTTTATCTAAATCTCTAAGATCATATCAGAAACTTCAACAAAAAATCAAGGCTTTAAAGAAAGTCCTTGAAGGAACCATTGAAGAATGTGATAAGCTTGGGATGGAAGTTTTTGAATTAAAATATAACATTTTGGTTTTGGAAAGAGAAAAAGAATCTTCAACTAAACAATGTTTAAAAATTGAAGAAGCTTTATCTCAGGCCCCACAAACTTCTAACATAATCATATACAAATATGAAAAAGATTTTCAAAAGTTTCTGAAAAATAGGCTAGAAAGAAGTAGAATGACTTCTATGATTTATGGAGTTAGTCAGAATAAGAAAAGAGGAATAGGATATGACTTTGATGAAAATGAGAAAATACCTTATGCAAATGATAAACCTAAATCCTCTTTTTCTTATCACTACACACATGCACAAACACAAAATTTTACTAATGTAAGAAAACCCAAAGTTTCCAGAAACTCTGGGAGAACTAATCACAGAGAACCCAAAAGATTTCGGGTACCGAAGGATAAAATAGTCTATGTTGCAGATATCCTATGCAGCAGAGTTAAGACACCAATCATGGTACCTGGACTCTGGATGCTCGCAACATATGACGGGAAGAAAGCATATGTTCCAAAGCCTAGAACTTAAAGATGTTGGCTTCGTAGGTTTCAGAGGAAATCAGAGGCTCCATAACAATTGGTAATTGATCTCTTCCCTCTATCTCTGATGTTCTTTACGTAGAAGGATTAATGCATAACCTGTTATCCATAAGTCAATTAAGTGATAACGGTTATGATATAATCTTCAATCAAAAAACATGCAAAGCAATTAATCAGAATGATGGAACAGTTCTTTTCATTGGCAAGAGGAAAAACAACATTTACAAAATTAATCTTTTAGATCTAAAAGATCAAAATGTAAAATGTTTAATGTCTATAAATAAAGAGAAATGAGTATGGCATAGACGCTTGGGTCACATTAGTGTGAGAAGGATTTCTGAGCTAAATAAATTCGAGTTAGTCAGAGGTCTACCTAAACTGAAGTTTTCTTCAGATGCTCTTTGTGAGGCATGCCAGAAAGGAAAATTTTCAAAATCTTATTTTAAAATGAAAAATGGTATTTCTACCTCTAAGCCTCTAGAACTTTTTCACATTGACTTGTTTGGACCTATTAAGACAGCTTCAGTCAATGGAAAGAAGTATGGACTGGTCATTGTTGATGATTATAGTCGCTAGACATGGGTAAATTTCTAAAGCACAAGAATGAGTCACACTCTTTATTCACTAGTTTTTGTTCAAAAGTACAAAATGAATTTGACTCTAAAATCATCAGAGTCAGAAGTGATCATGGCGGAGAATTCAAAAATAAGTTTTTTGAAGAACTTTTTTATTCAAATGGAATATCCCATGATTTCTCCTATCCTAGAACTCCATAAAAAAATGGAGTTGTAGAAAGGAAGAATAGGACTCTCCAAGAAATGGCCAGAACCATGATCAATGAAACAAATATGGCTAAGCACTTTTAGGCTGAAGCAGTAAATACATTGTGTTATATTCAGAATAGAATCTCTGTAAGACCTATTCTGGAGAAGACTTCTTATGAACTGTGTAAGGGAAGAAAACCCAACATTTCTTATTTTCATCCCTTTGGATGCTCTTGCTTTATCCTTAACACTAAAGAACATCAGAACAAGTTTGATTCAAAAGCACAAAAAGGTATTATGTTAGGATACTCAGAGCACTCTAAGGGCTAGAGAGTATATAAATTAGAAACTAAAATTGTGGAAGAATCAATACATGTCAGATTTGATGATAAGCTTGACTCTGAAAAGTCAAAGCTAGTTGAAAAACTTGTAGATATGGAGATAACACTTGCAGGTTCTGACGAAAAGACTAAAGAATCTGAGGAAGCTGAAAGGAAAAACCCAGAAACAATTGAAATCTCAACTGTACAGAAAAGATCAAGAAATCGTCATACCATCTCTGAAGAATTGATTCTGGGAAACAATGATGAACCTGTCAGAACAAGGTCTACATTCAAAGTATCAGAGGAAACCCCTCTAGGATTAGTGTCTCTGATAGAGCCTACATCATGTGATGAGGCACTTCAAGAAAATGAATGGATTCTAGCAATGGAAGAAAAACTTGATCAATTTGCAAAGAACGACGTCTGGGATCTGGTACCAAAGCCAAAAGGGACCCATGTTATTGGAACAAAATGGGTGTACAAAAACAAACTAAATGAAAAAGGAGAAATGGTCAGAAACAAAGCACGACTGGTAACACAAGGTTATAGTCAACAATAAGGCATTGACTACAACGAAACCTTTGCTCCAGTCGTCGGGTTAGAATCTATTCATTTACTTGTATCATTCGCTGTAAATCATTCCATCAAATTATATCAGATGGATGTCAAGAGCGCATTTCTGAATGGTTATATCTCAGAATAAGTGTATGTTCACCAACCTCCAGGTTTTGAAAACTCTAAATGTCCAGAACACGTTCTTAAACTGAAAAAATCTTTGTATGGTCTAAAATAAGCTCCTAGAGATTGGTATGAAAGACTAAGCACTTTTCTTCTGGAACATGATTTTATTAGAGGCAAAGTTGACTCTACACTCTTCTGTAAAAACATCAGAAATGATCTCATGATATGTTAGATATACGTTGATGATATAATTTTTAGTTCAGCTAACCCTTCTGTTTGTCAAGAATTCTCTTAGTTAATGCAGGCTGAATTTGAAATGAGTTTGATGCAAGAACGAAAATTCTTTCTGGGAATTCAAATCAACCAAGCTTCAGAAGCCACATACGTATATCAAATTAAATACATTAAAGACATTCTGAAGAAATTTGAAATATCATAAAGCAAACCAACAAAGACTCTCATGCATCCTACCTGCATTCTGGAAAAAGAAGAAGTAAGTCAAAAGGTTTGTCCGAAGCTCTATCGTGGTATGATAGGCTCTCTTCTCTATCTGACGGCTACACTGCCAGATATTCTCTTCAGTATTTGTATCTATGCCAGATTCCAATCAGATCCAAGGGAATCTCATCTAACAGCAGTTAAGAGAATCACAAGGCATCTAAAAGGAACACCTAACCTTGGCCTGATGTATGAGAAAACATCAGAGTATAGGCTCTCTGGATATTGTGATGCAGATTATGCCAGAGATAGATTGGAACGAAAAAGCACATCTGGGAACTGTCAATTTCTGGGAAACAATCTTATATCTTGGGCTAGCAAAAGATAGTCAACTATAACACTCTCTACTGCAGAAGCAGAATATATCTCAGCTTCATTATGCACTACTCAGATGCTCTAGATGAAGAATCAACTAGAAGATCTTCATATATATGAGAGTAACGTTCCTATCTTTTGTAATAATACTGCTGCCATATGCTTAAGTAAGAACCCTATTCTACATTCCAGAGCAAAGCACATAGAAATAAAATATCATTTTTTCAAAGACTATGTTCAGAAAGGGGTAATTTCTTTAAAATTCATAGATACAGACCACCAATGAGCTGATATCTTCACAGAACCCCTTGCTGAAGATAGATTCTCATTCATCATAAAATATTTAAACATGGAAAATTGCCCAGAATGAGTCAAATATGTGCTTCTCTGAAATGGAAAAATAGTCTCTAACTTAACATCTGGCGTCTATATCTGACTCTGATATTTCTAGGGGTGGCAAACGGGCATGCCCGGCCCATTTAGGCCCGCCCCACAAAAGCCCGTAAGAAAACAGGGCAGGGAAGGACGATCAAAGGTAGATATGCGGGCTCACTTACTAGGCCCGCCCCATTTAATGACGGGAATGCAGGCATGCTCGTTATTCTCTTTAAAAAAAACTTTTTTCACTCATAATGATATAATTTTAAAAAAAATACTCATACATCCTAATACTACTAAAATCTAATAACATCTTTGCTGAATAATGTATGTAAAAACACACTTGCATTGCATAAAAATCACTATCATTATCCTACATCCAACAATTAAATTCAACAAACCTTAAATTAAATATCACAAATTTAACATTAGTTCAACATCACAAATTTTTCAAAAGATCAACACCACAAATTCAACATAAGTTCAACACCACAAATTCAACAAAAGTTATGAAAGAAGTCATAAATAGTTTAATCTAACACCAAAGTCTCTAAATTCTCTACAAACATAAAATATGCACTAACTAATCAATCTTCATCTACGTCATGAACATATGATGCTTTAGTTGTAATACTTTTCGCCAAGCTTCCATCATCATTATCTTCATCATCACCCACTACATCTATAATTTTTTTAAGTGTAAGTAACAAAATTAAAAGAATCACAAAGTATTAAAAGAAACTTTAATATTTTATTATGTAACAAAACTGTTGAAACCGTGAAGCCAACTGCGAGTACAAATTAATGCCTCTACATTCTTTTGACAACAAGCGACTTCTATATTTGTTTAGAATGATCAAACTAATACTGAAAGCAGATTCAGATGCAACGGTAGTAATAGGGATGCCTAACAAATCACGAGCCAATAAAGATAACTATTTAAACCTATTCCAATTCTCCTTCCACCATTGAAGAACATTCAAGTCATCAAAATTTTGATAACTTAAATTCACACTTGCCTCCTCCAAATAAACATCAAGTTGAGACTTTCCGGTCTCTGTTGCAAGTTGTTGTTTGTGTGCTTTCAAATCCTATTATGATAAAAAGGAAAGGAATAGACACATGTTACAACATGTAACAATTGACAACATTTAACAACATGTAACATATTAAAATAATCAAATTTAGACAACACTTAGCAACATGTTTGTAACATTAACAACAATATATTTATCAATTTACAGCATGTTATAACAATATTTAACAACATGTTATAATTGGCATCATGTTTCTTACATTTAACAACAACATATTTGACAGTTTACAGCACGTTATAACAACATTTAACAACATGTAACAGTTTACAACATGTTTCTTACATTTAACAACAGTATATTTGGCAATTTACAGCATGCTATAACAGCATGTAACAATTTACATCATGTTTCTTACATTGAACAACATCATATTTGGCAATTTACAGCATGTTATAACAACATTTAACAGTATGTAACAGTTTATAACATGTTTCTTACATTTGACAGCAGCATATTTGGCAATTTGCAGCATGTTATAATAGTATTTAACAACATGTAACAATTGATAACATGTTTCTTACATTTAACAGCAGCATATTTGGCAATTTAGAGCATGTTATTAAAGCGTTTAACAACATGTAACATATTAAAGCAAGTTAATAATTAGAGGAGGCTACATACATTGAACAAACTTTTAGTTAACGCGTGTGAACTTGATTCCCCTTTAGTGATGGAAGATAGAGTTTGAGAGGTTATGGAAGACGAAGTATGAAGGCGACGATACATCTCAAAGAGAGTGTACAATTTTTACTTGATTTCATTTGTTTTAATCGTTGAGGTAAGTGGATCAACTTTTTCATACATATATTCCAAAGAGGTAAGCTTAATCCTTGGGTCAAGAATCGCTCCTAGAGCAAGAACCACACTATAATCACTCCAATACTTCTTAAACTTGATCATCATTCTTTCAGCCATGTCTCTAATAAGAGTGTCTTCATCTTTGATGCTCGCCATCAAAACACACTGAATTTTCCGAATTTGCAAAAAATACAAATTGGAAGTAGGATAAAGACGTTCCGTAAATTAAGTTTGTTGTCTCATAAAATGGCAACAAGAATGTGCATATCTTATCTCCTCTTTTCCAATCTTCTTCTGAAGGGCAAACCTTATAATTATCATCATGAAAAATAAGGCTTGCAAATACACGTCGGTACTTCAATGCACTTTGAAGCATCAAATAAGTAGAATTCCATCTAGTGGAAACATCGTAAGACAAACCAGCCGATGTTTCAACACCGCCAATGAGTTCAATGCATTCCTTTTTTTTGTCATTCTACCCTCAGAGCCCTTCACATATTTGACACTTTCCCTAATCTTTTCCAATGCATCACCGAGTACTTTCAAACCCTCTTGCACAATCAAATTTAAAACATGCACTGAGCAACGAACATGAAAGAACTCTCCCTCAGATAATAACCAGTTTTGCAAGAAAAGTTGTCTTTTCAAGTGAGCTTTCATCACGTCATTAGCAGAAGAATTATCTAATGTGAGTGAAAAAATCTTCTCAATTCCCCAATCTGATAAAAATTCAAGAATCTTTTTTGACATTTCAGATCCCGTGTGTGGAGGAGGCATATGACAAAAGTTTAGAATCTTACTCTTCAAATTCCAATTGGAATCAACATAATGAGCAGTCAAGCAAATATAACCTTCACTTGTACAAGTTGTCCACATATCAGAAGTTAGTGAAATTCTAGAGGGAATATTAGCTAACTCCTTCTTAAGAGCTTATTTCTCTGTCTTGAACATTTCATCAACATCAACCTTAGCGGTATTTCTTGAAATAGGAGAAAAATCAGGGCTCAAATATTTCATCCAATCCCTAATTTTTTGAAACTCCACAAATTTATACGGTAAATCATGTGCAATGATTGCAGTAACACACATTGATCTAGAAACCTTTTTATCTATTGTAATATTCTTGAGTCTACCTTGCAAGTCCATCATTACTTGACCTACATCAACATATTTGATTTTAATGCACTTCTTCATATGACGATTCAAAGTCGTGGTACCATAATTCCTATCACCACCCTTCAAAATCTTTGAACAACCATTACACTTAGCCAATGGATTCCCATCTTTATCCGCCCCAAGTTTAGTAAACACTTTCCAATAATCAGCACTTAATGTTTTGGCCTTCTTAGACTTAGATAAAACATCATCTTCGGTTCCTCTTAGTTAATTTTCACCTTGAATTGTTTCATCCTCCAAATCAACCACATTCACTTCATCTACAATTTCATTACGAACAGTTTCTGATTCCATTTCAATTATCATCTATGTATCCAAATAAAAGCAATTAAAATAAATACAAAGTAGAATATGGTGATAAAAGTTATTGTTGGTTGCTCATAAAAATTATTGCATATGAAGCTTAATGAAATAAGAATTTACAAAGCTATGAAGAATATGAAGCTTAATGAAAAAATTATTGCATATGAAGCTTAATGAAATAATTATTGCATATGAAGCTTAATGAAATAAGTATTTACAAAGCATATGAAGAATATGTCAACAAACTATTCATTCACAAGAAATTTTCATAACCAAAAAATATCACATGTCAACAAAAGAATATGTCAACAAACTATGAGTTTAATTGAAACTTTTATGGACAGAGAGGAAATAATTGAAAACCGTGGACATATAGGAAATGATTTACAAAGCATCAAAAGAAAATGTCAACATCTTTTTAACTTGAAAGTTTAATGGTTTGTCATATAGTTTTTCTCATACATCTTTTTAACTTTACAATGTAATAAAATAGAATCCAAGGCCTTGCCCGTAACAGCAGAGTCTCTACTGCATAGAGGCTTTAGAAAACAGGGTAGCTTTTATTGGAAATACAAGGCATGCATATGTCTTGTCATACCATCCTTTAAAAAAGCATATTTACAGTTCATATGCAACAATATTATAGAATACATACTACATTTTTATTTTTTAGATTTAAAACCAATGGAGATATCAAGATGCCAAACTCTAATATACATCAATTACAAAACATTCAGAATATAAAACTCTTGTGATGGCAAGGCCCACAAAATGATGAAACCCACTGTAGACCTATTATACAGCCTTAGCTTGCATTTGTAAGACGCTAACTCCATAACAGAAACTTACCATCAAAAATTGAAATAATAAACCATTGTTTTCGCATCATTTCATCGGTATGGCGATTCACCCTCTGATGTCTATTTTAATATATTTTATAAAAAACAAAATTCAGAAATTTCAACTATGTGGTCGACGAAGAGAAAGCTCAAACTTACCTGAACCGTGTGACCGACAAAGAGAGAGGCCAGGTCGACGAAGAGAGAGGTGAGACTAGAGAGTGAAACCGTTTGTGAGGCTCATAAAGAGATAGATAATATCCAGAGCATGACTCATTTTGACGAAGAGATAGAGAGATACTATTTCTAAAATGCGTTTTATTTTATTTGAAGGAAAGGAAAAAAAGTTATCAATGTAACCCTAATTTTATCTGATAATGAGTTTTATTTAATAATGGGTTATTTTTTGGTATGGGCCTAAGATTATTTGTTTTTAACTTATACCCGCGAGATGACCGCGACCGCCCTACGCCCGCCCCATGTTTTTACGGGACGGGGCGAGGCGAGCATACATAAATACGCGGGTTCAAAATTCAGGCTCGGCCCGCCAAAAATGACAGGTAAAACGGGTATGCCCCGCGGGCCGGGCCCAATTTGCCACCCCTAGATATTTCTACCAGTTAGAAGTTATCTGAATCAGAAATCCTCAGGACCTAATCTCTTGGTATTCCTGAAGATCAGATATATCAACATGTGGCCTCTATTATGTCTGACCTTGGATATTCTAGACAACTATGTAGCACAGAACTCAAGAGACAGACTATTGAGATCTCCTCGAGCAGTGTGCAGATTTGTGGGATTAGACATCCATCATTAGCTATAATTAATTTTCCCCTTAGCGTGTCAACTCAATTTTTGTGCCATTATTCAATTGTTATTTAATATTCCCATGAAATGGTGTCGTTTGCATGCTAATCTTGTGTACTAATACTTGCCACAATTCTCACTTTTACACTTTTCACTCACTTCCTACACAAACCCTCACTCTCAACTCTCTCTCAATCTTCAAGCATTCTTCAAGTGTTCATCAATCCTTCTTCATCTTCTACATGGATTCTCAACAACATTAAGTATACAACTTCTCCCAACAGATGGAATCAACGAAATAACATTCAACCTCTTCCCAGCAAACAACTACTATAACTGCTGCCATTTCCACTGCCATCTTCCATGTCTTCTCTAAGTGTTTTCCCTCTGTTCTTTATATTTTGTCCTCTTATGTGTACTTTTCTTTCATCAATGAACTATGTTTTGCCTACTCTCTTTACTAAGTCTTTTTGAGTCTGACAAAAAAGAGGGAGAATAAAAACAACTCTGATGAAATATTATATAAGCCTCTTGCTACACTGCGCACATTTAAAACTTTTATGAAATACTAAGCTCTGCATGAAGTATTTAAGCTAAAAACAAGCTATACTACGTAAGGAGATCTGGTAAGAACATCTAAAACATTTAAGTTAAGGGGAGATTGTTGATCTCAAGGGAAGTCATCTTCATCTGACTCTGAGACAACTCTTCTAAGTTTTTGAAGTATCAATGTTTCATCATCAGTTTGAAGTTTTTGTCATCATAAAAAAGGAGGAGATTGTTAGAACAAGATTTTGTGTCTATAATTCATCTATAAGGTTTTGATAATAACAAAGGATGAAACAAATTGGTACCCTAACAAATTTATCTAAGTGTGCAGGACTCTAAGAGAAAAAGGATCAGATAGACAAATATCTGACATCACGCAAGTCCAAAATAGTCAACTTAGAATAAATTGAAGCAGACGCTCTGACTCTGAAGAAAAGGAAGCTCACAGAGTCTGATGGTAGAAGACTCAGACACTCTGAATCTGAAGAGTTCCGCACGACTGATCTGATGATTTGTACTCTAAAGAAGGCTTTACATAAAAGCATATCAAGAACTTCTGAAGTAAATCTACTCTCAGCAACTATCTGAAGTGTACACGCTGAACAAGAAAATCTGAACTCCACGTACTCTGACTCAAGGTCAACCACAAAGACTTAGCTACGAAGTCTTTCTACTTTTGGTATGAATCCTCATTTGGAAAAGATTAAACACTCTCCAAAATTGCTATGGAAAGGACAACGAACCTAATGCCATTAAAAGTCCATCATTGCCAAGATATTCATGAATGCCTTAGTTAACAGTCTCTTGTTCAAATCACTATATAAAGGCAGGATCATCATCATACAAGGCACGAAACATACACACAAGAATACTGCAAACAAAAATTCTATATTCTCTTTCATTCTTGTTCAAATCTGTTCACACGAGTTATTTCTCTAAGTGTGAAACATTTTAGTTCTTATATTGTGTTACTACTGCTTACCTAGAAACACTAAACACTTCATTGTATTTTCAAAACAGTTGTTGAACATTTCCTCAAGTGACTTGTGAAATCTGTAAACTTGAGAGGACTAAGAGATCTTTACTCTCTTAGACGTTTTCGTTGTAATCTTTCTAGATTATTGGATTAAGTTCTTGTTGAAGGCGAAATCACCTTGGTCGGGTGGACTGGAGTAACTTTGAATTTCAAGCGAACCAGGATAAACTTCTGTGTTGATAGCTTTATCTTTCGTGTGTGTTTTAGTTGCAAAAGTTTTTATTATCTGGGAAAATAATTCAAACCCTCCTTTCTTGTTTTTCTCTACCTTCATATGTTACTCTTAGCCCGAAAGGAAAAAGATGCTGAAACTAATGCCGAAGCCAGAAGAGTTGCTGCTCAGTTTGGTTCACCGTCGCTTAGCATCCCTGGAGTAACTAACCTCGATGATAGTCTTGCTCATCCGAAAGGAGGCCCTATCCCTATTCCTATTCTAGTGGTCAATGTAGACCCCCCTGAACATTCTGCCGCATCTTCGCGGCATGGATCTGTAACTGATGATGAAGATCAATATGATGCTTTCTTCATGCCACAACCAACAAAACCTATTGTTGGAGGTCTCCTAGACCTAGTTGTTGAGAGACTCCATGCTTTGGAGGAGAAATTCAAGTCCTTTGAGGTTCACACTACTCCTGATTTGGATGTTTTTGATATGTGCCTGGTGCCAGGTCTGGTGATTCCCCGAAAATTCAAAGTTCCGGATTTTGACAAATAAAAAGGGATTAGCTGCTCTAGAACTAACCTTAGAGCTTACTATCGTAAGATGGTGGCCTACATCAGTAATGATCAACTCTTGATTCATTATTTCCAAGATAGCCTCAGTGGGGCATCCTTGGAGTGGTACATTACTTTCCAATGAAATTAAATAACAATCCAAACCCCTAAAACTTTAAGTTTGATGTTGATTTTATCTTCTTTTCTTCCTTTGATCTTAAGCAAGATCAAGTGACCCAAGATTTCCAATTGATCCTCTGATTTTACTACTCCTTTGATAGAAAATCCTTTTTTCAAAGCTTTCACTCGGCTGAATTCAACTTGCAAAAACTTTTTCTAAAAACCCCAAATTCACCCTTGATCTTGGAGGGAAAACCCTAACTAGTTTTATCAATGAAACCCCCAAACAAATCTCAACCCAATTTGATTACACAAATCCTAAATTGGACCTTATCAATCTTGTTTCTAGATGGCATCCAACAAAAAAAGATTGTGTGTAGTTGTTGTGTGTATGCATAGAAAAAAGTTGAAGATGATGTGAAAATTCTTTGTATATTATTGGTTTCAGTGTTTACAAAAGGACGCGTGAATGAATATATATATATATATATATATATATATATATATATATATATATGTATATATATATATATATATATATGTATATATATATATGTATATATATATATATATGTATATATATATATATATATATATGTATATATATATATATATATGTATATATATATATATATATATATATATATATATATATATATATATATATATATATATATATATGTGTGTGTGTGTGTGTGTGTGTGTCGAATCTAAAGAAACGTTTTAGCTTCTATGCATCGACCTATGCCAGTCTAGGCATCGACCTTAAATAGGCAGAGAATTTTCCTTTTCAAAAACTCAGTATTTGTCGATCTAAGAGCATTGTTGTCGATACATAGAAGACAATAACTTTGATTTTGAAAAAGCCTTCAGTATGTGTCAATCTATAACTTGGATGTGTCGACCTATAACCTTGTTTTTCATATAAAACCATAATTTTGACTTGTAAAAATCTATCTAACCTGATTTTAAGTGTCCTAAGATGAAAATGTGCATCTAGACATATAGGATAAGATCCAATGTACATTAGATACTAAATATCCTAATTTTGACATCATTCAAAATATTTCTAAGAGGATAATGCACTCACAAAAAGAAAGGTTGGCGGGAGAGATTAGTAAGTTGGCTAATATGGACCAGGTATGGGATCTTAGGTAGAGAAAACCCTTCTTCCTATGTGTGTTTGTGAGTGCGTGTGTGTGTGTGTGTGCGCGCGAGAGAGAGAGAGAGGGAGAGAGAGAGATACCTATGTTTGAAAATCAACTCTCTTTGCTTTGAAATTTTATTCTCTCTTAAGAGAGAGATTAGAGGATTTGGAAGCATTCAAGATAGGGTGTTTTCTATGTAGCAGGGCAAAAACTAGGGGTAGTTTTGTTATGATTAATCACAATGTAATATGGTCCATTTGGAAAGTCCATAATGATGTCATTTTTAAAGGTATTACAAAAACTAAGAAAGAGGTAGAGGAGAATATTTCTTTCTTCTGGAAATGGTTCTTAGGTAGATATGAGGTGAACTCATGCGCTTACGCAGATAGTCTGCAGAAACTCATCCTTTATCTTAACCAATAACAAATCAAGTGTTTGTCTTAGTTACGAGATATGTAATGGTATGTGGTTCTGCTTTTTTTTAGTGGAGCTTAATCTATTCATAATTGTTTTGGCGATTCAAGCGCTAACCTGAATCTTAAGGGGTTTGGTCTCTAACTACTCGTGGCCCTTTTCCTTGCCTTTTCTGTTTGGTTTTGGTTTGCTGTTCTTATTGGTTGTGGTGTTATTTTTTGTTGTATTTTTATTTATATCGTGGATAGTCATTTTTGCACTTTTTGTATTTATGAATTATTTGTATTTTGGTGATTTTCACATTTCTTATTAATATATTATTTTACTATTAAAAAAAGAGATAGTCTCTATAAATATTTATTATATTTTATTTAAATTAAAAAAATTGATGATACAATTAATATATGATACAATGATAATATAAATTAATTTACAATGTGAATCAACAGACGTTCATATAGTCCGCCATAGCCCGTCAAATCATACCGTAATTTTTAAATTGTTTGTATGCCATGATATAATACAATCTAATTTTTTTCTTTTACAGTGTCATTACACCCTGTTTATTTTCTAGAAAAATATAACCAAATTACTCTTTCTATTCTATCTATACATGCAATTAGTATCAAATTTTATGTTTCAAAATAAATTGGTAATATTATTGATGTTATGTAAAAAAAAACTAATATTTTTTGAAAGAGAAATTATATTTCAAGACAACAAAGATAAATTAATAATTATAATATCAATAACAATAATATTCAAATAAAAATAATAAATGTATCTAGATATTTACTTGTTCATGTTCAAGAAATAAATAAAGTCCACAAAAATTAAAGTGATAACTAAGATGAAGAAGGTTTAATGTCAAGAAAAAGAAAACATTTCAATATGACTTAAGATTAAAACACAATAAACTAAAGTTACCAAACCTCCAAGAGCACTAAACATAAGACTAAAAAATGAGTTTAAGTGTATTAAATCAGATTATTTTATGTCTTCATTCATTACGTCATTATCATTACTAACTCCCAAATACTATTTCTTTCAAGTAATTACAAACATTGTCGCCATCTGATTCTCCACGTCAGCATCCCTATCACATTTTCCCTGCACCTTACAACACCAGATCTCCCATCTCCATCATCAGTTACAATCATCAAACGGTTCATATCAAAACGTGAGTCTCACTTTCTACAAAACGCGCACGATAAGGAGCATATTCAGAAACACACACTCTTCCTCTCACTCCTTTATCTAGAAAGTATCACGCTGAACTCAAAACACTATTCCCTCGAAACATATAGAGAGAGAGAGAAAAAAGTGTATGAGTGTTTGTGTTTAGAGAGAGAATCTAGAGAGAGAAACTAGAGAGAGAAAGAAAAAGAGTGTGAGAGTGTTTTGTGTAACTTCTCTGACATGGCCTCCATGCCGTTGGGGCCGCACCACCATCAACCGCTGCAACCAGCGCCACTACCGTTACCGTTACCGTTACCTCCGTCGCAGTTGCAAGAGGCGAAAACCGTGAGCGAAGCACCGAAAACGACGGCGGCTAGTGGAGTCTCCGATATGGACACTGATAAAGTAAAATTTCATTTCTCATTGTAGTTAGTTACTGTGCAGTTTTCAACTACAGTTAGTGTTTCTTGGATCGTCGTTGATAGACTGAGTAAACCTCTGTTTGAGGTTGCTCACCGGCGATCTGCTAATTTATGTTACTTCCGAGGCTTGACTTTGTTCGCCGGTTTTGTTCTCCGGTGAAGATCACGGTGACCTAGAATAGTAATGATGGTTTCTTCTTCTTAAAGGAATTGTGTGATTTGAAGATGGATACTTTATTTGTTTTTGATTGTGCTTCTGCTTTAACTGATGAGATCTTAGGGTTGAAAAATTGAAGTTCATGGAGCTTTTTGTTAAGTGGTCCAGAGAAAGAAAAGGGAAATGAAATGAAAATGTGGAATTCTGTTCTTTAATTTAGGCTTTTTTTTTTCAGTTCTTGAAAATTGCATAGGAAAAGGACATTATCTGACTAGGTACTTAGCTGAATATCAAAGTCTATTAGCCTAACTGTTGTGTGTACTTGAATTTTTCATCCCTCATATTCTTGTTGAAGGTTTTGGGGTTGGAATATGTTGCAATTTATCTCCTAGATTTTTTTAGAAAAGTGGTATTTTCAATTAAGGTAGGTTGTTTTTCAGTTAATTTGTAAATTTAATGTGAAATTAAAATGACATTGATAATTTTGTGATTTTTGTTGTGTTATTTTGGTATAATATCTATTTATATATTTGGTTCCTTGCTCTTAGAATGGAGTTTACTTGATTTGTTGGAGGGTTTTTGTTTCAAATGGTTTTAATTTGCTTCAGGGAATTAGTGTCCTTAGATTCTCTTTCTCTGCATTGTCTCTTAATTGATATTAAAGCTTTACTTTGCCATGTGATGCTTTCTTGTGAATTGTGGTAACATGATATTACTTTATATGTGCATATACCTTTGAGCTCTTTACACTTAACCCGTCTTTGGTTTTGCATTCTGATTTGTGGGGGTTGTTTATTTCTGCTGGTTAAGTTCCATTGCTGTGTGTTTCACATTCCTATAACACTAAATTAAAGTAGAATTTTGAGATATGAATGTCTTTTTTCTTAACATAAACTTGCAACATCTGATCTTAACTCGGACAGGAGTATGCGTCTGAAGTATTGAGTCTATTGACTACTAAATTGGCTGTGCATGTTCATGTCCATATATAACTTTGCTGCTCTGTCATACATGTGATATCTGATATGCATGTTAAGTAAATGTTTCTGAACTGAAATATTGGTGATAAGTTATTAAGCCATTTGCAGAAGTTAGTTATTAATTCAATGAGCAATTACAGACACTGTATATAGGAAAGAGTCTGTTCTTTTATTTCTGTTTTAGGAGAGTTGATTTGCCATATTAAAGATATATTTATTGTTATTAATTGCAGGAAATGCCAGCTACTGTAGTTGACAGTAATGATGCAGTCACTGGTCACATAATTTCAACTACCATTGGAGGCAAAAATGGTGAACCTAAACGGGTGTGGGCTTGTTTTCACCTTCTTCAATCTTAAATTCCAATTTCTAAAATCTGTACTTAATGTAACAATTTACTTCCTTTATAGGACGGAGAAGAACTAAAGTTTTGGATTGGGTATTATTGGTTAAAATTTTCTTTTTTTATTATAGAGGATCCATCTAAATATATAATACTAGTAGTCACCTAGAAGCTAGGTTATTTTCTCTGATCCTATCAAATCTAATAGGGTTTTCCCATTACCTTTTATGCCAAATAATTATTATTGGTTCCTCATATTTGGACCTTAAAAGGATTAATTTTGAAGAAATTCAATGTAATTGCAATGATGGTTCAATAATTATTGGCGATAGCGTCTTCATGTTTCATTACTCCATTTATTCATAAGTTTATGCTCTATTACCACTTGCAGACAATCAGTTACATGGCCGAACGTGTTGTTGGCACAGGTTCATTTGGAATAGTTTTCCAGGTAAGGCTAAGTAATAAACTTTAAGGTGATAACTCCTACTATGCTTTCTCTGCTGTCCAAGTATCTAATGTTTCCTCACATCCCCGGGTTGTGTATCTACCTTTTTCATCTGAAACAAAGGCAAAGTGCTTGGAGACTGCTGAGGCAGTGGCTATAAAGAAAGTTTTGCAGGATAAGCGGTACAAAAATCGTGAGTTGCAGTTAATGCGCGTGATGGATCACCCAAATGTAATTTCTTTGAAGCACTGTTTCTTCTCTACAACAAGCAGAGATGAACTGTTTCTGAACTTGGTGATGGAATATGTGCCTGAGACGATGTACCGAGTTCTAAATCACTACAATAATATCAACCAGAGAATGCCCCTAATCTACGTGAAGTTATATACATATCAGGTATGAAGTCTTTTCTATTTACATTTTGGTTGGATATGTTGTTTCTCTCTTATTCATTTAAAATTATGTAATGATTATGTTGGGATGTGATGTTTAGATCTTTAGAGGGCTGGCATATATTCATACTGTACCGGGGGTTTGCCATAGGGATGTGAAACCCCAAAATCTATTGGTAAGTTATTTATTTGCTATTTTTTCGTTCATGAGCTGCATTCTTTTATTTTAATCATATTGTGTTTGTACCACAGGTTGATCCTCTCACTCACCAAGTTAAGCTTTGTGATTTTGGAAGTGCAAAAATTCTGGTATGTCGGTCTGCATTCTTCCTTGTGCATATTATTACTTTATATATGCATACTACCCTTTTAATGTTGGAATATGAAAGTCATATGCTACCTACCCATTAATAATTATAAAAAGCTCCTTAAAATCCGATGAATTGATTTCTTACCTATGTAACTAGATTTTTCTTTTTGTTAGTTTGTAATAATTGATTCATGAATCAATTATTTTCAATTGTATATATCAAGTGGTATTTTTTCTTCTTATTTTCCTATTTTTATCCAAAAATGGAAACTTAGGAAAGTGATTTATAAACATATGTATAAAAAGAATATATTTAATCTAGTTTCCTTATGCCTACTATAACCATTTATTTCAGTTTTCTAGTAGCTGTTTTAACTATAACCACAGGTATTTTATCAGTCTGAATATTATACACGACTTATTGTCCATAAATGCACTTTTAATTTTAAATTAGTGATAGTGACATTTCAGTTAATATTCATTAGAATGTCATTGTCTCTATTAACCTGGACCCCTGTTTGTTATGTTTTCCGATCATTAGAATAAATCAAAAGTATTAGTTGGAATCGGATGCCAATTTTGGTTCTGGCTATTTTTTTATAGGTAAATGTTAGTAAATTAGTGGTTATCTTAGTTTCCAGGTTTTAATCCCAGTCCTCCTAGAACTCTTTCAGCATCCCTCAGCTTACCAACAACTGAGCTGCCTACTTAGGACTTTGCTTCTAGTTATTAGAGTAGGAAAGAAAAAGTGTAATGATAATACTTTTATGCCAGGTCAAGGGTGAAGCAAACATTTCATACATATGTTCGCGCTACTATCGAGCTCCAGAACTAATATTTGGGGCTACAGAATACACAACTTCTATTGATATCTGGTCAGCTGGTTGTGTCCTTGCAGAACTTCTTCTAGGCCAGGTTGTTAAACTTTGTTGGAAACTTCTACACTAATATTTCTTGTACATAATAACTGTTTTCTCTTTGTCATGACTTATGAGAGATGTTATCTTGACTTCTCATAGTTTCAAATATTTTTCAGCCATTGTTCCCAGGAACAAATCAAGTGGATCAACTTGTGGAAATTATTAAGGTAATGCCTTGTCTATGTTGATGGTGCCTTGATGAATCTAGTTACAAGGATGTTTATTCAGACGTCTTCTTGTAGGTTCTTGGTACTCCAACTCGAGAAGAAATTCGATGTATGAACCCTGATTATACTGATTTTAGATTTCCTCAGATTAAAGCCCATCCTTGGCATAAGGTAGTTGCATACTCTGCCAGCGCCCCTTCTGCTTTATTACAATGAGTTTTCAGGGTGCTGTTTTGTTTGGGTAATTGATCGAGTTGGCTGAATGATCCGTGTTTCAGGTTTTTCACAAACGAATGCCTCCTGAAGCAATTGACCTTGCATCAAGGCTTCTTCAATACTCACCAAGTCTTCGTTGCAGTGCGGTAAGTAGGAAAACCCATACAAAATTATGTTATTTCTTTCTCATTGCTATGAGGATTAGAATTTAGATCCACATGCCTTAGTCTGCCATATTTTAGTATAATAGTTTCTGTAAGAATTTTCACCAACGGAGAATTCACTACTCTTTTGTTGTAATACTATTCAAAAATTGCTCATGGATTTTATTAATCAGCTGGAAGCATGTGCACATCCTTTCTTTGATGAGCTCCGAGAGCCCAATGCTCGGCTTCCTAATGGTCGTCCTCTGCCTCCACTCTTCAACTTTAAACAGGAAGTATGTATCTAGTTTCCAAATCAGGTTCTTCTATTAATAAAATGTTTGGAACTGCGGTAGAAGGTCCTCAACAAAGAAGCTCCAAGCTATAGTTTATTAAACACTGCATTGGGGCTGTCATTGTGGTTCCAAACACATCATATATCCGCTATTTTCGTGGCTTTTAAATTAGCTAATAAATCTGATGTATGTGTAAACTATGACTGCAGTTATCTGGAGCATCTCCTGAACTGATCAATAAACTCATCCCAGAACATATCAGGCGGCAAACTGGTCTCGGCTTCCCATATCCCGGCTAGCACATATGTAAAGAGATAATGAAACAATGAGTAAACCCTTCTAGTGATTAATGTTAAACACAGGTCCCCTTTGTGGTCAATAGATTAGGATTCAGGCCCTATATATGAAGTTTTCCTCCAAACCCCAATCAACCCCTTCCCTGAAGATGTATGTATACATGTACTGGCTCATCAATGTAACATGAAAAATGTTGAATCTGTCTAATATTTCATTCTAGTTATAGAATATGCTTACAACTTTGCATTTTCACATTGTTATATGTAGATTTCCATAAGCTAGGAGCAGTCGTAAATATATACTGTTTTTGTCCACATTGGGTGGGGTTATGTACTTTTATATTTCTAAAAGTTCTTGCTTAGGGCGATGTGCTTAGACCGCATAAGAGGAGGCAACGATAAAATGTCGCCCAAAGGGAGGTATCGCCTTGCCCTACGTAGGAAACGTGGAATAAGTCTCTTCTTAGGCAGTGAGAAAGTCAAAGTCATTAGTTGACTCCGATTCCTCTTGGAAATAGGAATTCAACTGTCCACTGTGGATTGAGTGGGTGGTGACCCTTAGAGGCCTTTATAAATACATCTCTTCTCAAAGGGAGAAAGAACAGATCCTATAAGTGATACACATTCTATACATCCTAAAGAGCATAATGCTCACTACAATCTTAACACGTGACTGTTTGTAATACGCTTGCAACCAATCATCACTTGTAATCAACAGAGCTTCTCACCCCACGTGAGCATGTCTCATAAATCATCTCAAAGCACCACCGTACAGGGTTGTGGACAAGTCCTAACCACCCTATCGTGTTATAAACCTACTAATGCCTATAAGTCTCTCTACTATTGTAGGAGAAATATGCTCACCTGTACTTTTTGACTAGTACAATGACGTCTACCACGGGGTCTTGAAAAAACTAATCTGAGTCAGACTCCTACTTTAATTGTCTCTATCTTTCCACTAAAGATGGCCCACAAAATCACAACCTACAACGCAAGCACCGTTGCAGATGGAGGGAACTCGAGATCTTCCTGGAGGAAATACGCAAGACAAATGTTCGCGACAAATGTAATATTTCCTGACTTCCCCTGAAATTCCCAAGGGAAAACATGGGTTAATATCATGTCCTCTGAGGAGGACACTCTCGGTCTAACCCTCGCAATGATGATCCTCTGGTCATCACTGTGCAACAGGGGAACTGGGACATCAAATGCGTTTTGGCAGACCCTAGCAACTCTATTGACGTCATATTTTGGGACACTTTCCAGAAACTGCAACTCAACCCGAACGACATCAAAATGTTTAGTGGTTCTTTGACGGGGTTATTAGGCGAACATGTGCAAATAATGAGCTACATAACCCTAGGAACCACATATAGTGAGGGAATTGATGCAAGGATGTTTGATGTCAGCTACATCACTATAGACGTCCTATCACCTTACAACATCATCCTTGGGCGGCCGACTATCAATGCCCTGGGAGAAATCGTATCCATTATGTATCTGACATTGAAATATCTGCTCCCTAATGGGTGAGTCGGTACAATCCGAGGGGATCAACAGGTGGCCCGTGAATGTTACATGAGTAGCCTGGAGACAACTAGAGAAGAACTCGCCCTTGTTGATGTTCCCCTTTCAGAAATTATAAATAATTATTTTGAGTGTTGGGACCTCATTTTGGGAGTTGAGGCGGAAAGACTCACTTCCACAGAAGATTTGAAGGAGGTTCAGATAGGTCCTCACACCCATCTGGTAATGAAGATAGGTACATTTTTGCCCGCGGAGGAGGAAAGGGAACTAGTCGACCAACTCATTAAGAATGTCAACTTGTTCGCTTGAGTTCCCTCAGATATGCCAAGAATAGATACCCAAGTGGTGAACCATCGCCTTGCCATCCACCCTTCTGCCAAATTAGTTGTGCAGAGGAAGCGGAAAGTTGGCGTGGTAAAGAGGGCTATCATTGATGAAGAGTTGGGAAAGCTACTTGACGTTGGGATCACCACAAAAATGAAGTATCCCACTTGGTTGACCAATGTGGTCCTAGTACGAAAAGCTAACAACAGGGGGCACATGTGCGTAGATTTCACCGATCTAAATTCTGCCACTCCCAATGATCCATACCCACTTCTAGACATCGATTCTCTGATTGACGAATCATTAGGATACTTCATGTTGAGCTTCATGGACGTATATTAAGGGTACAACCAGATTCAGATGGATCCCCTGAACGCACCAAAAACATCCTTCATGTCGAACAATGACAACTACTGCTAAAATGTCATGCCTTTTGACCTCAAGAACGTTGGCGCCAACTACCATCGCCTCATGGATTCTATTTTTGCCCTCCCGATAAGGCAAAAACTGGAGGTATACACCAATGATATGATAGTTAAGACAATCGAGGGGAACAATCATGTAAAGGATTTGGAAGATGTTCTACAACCCGTCAGGAAATATGATATGCATATAAACCCTGCCAAATGTTCTTTTGGGGTCCAGACAAGGAGTTTCTAGTGTTCATTCTGACATGGAGTGGCATCAAGGCCAACCCAGAAAAGTTTCTAGCAGTCATCACAATGAGGAGCCCCACTAACGTAATGAAAGTGAAACAACTCACAAGTACCTCGCTGCCCTGTCTCGTTTCCTTTCCTGCGCAAACGACAAAGCCTCAATCTTCTCTGCCTCCCTAAAGAAGAAAGAGAGGAGGATTTCTTTAAAGTCAAGAACTTTCTCACATCACCTTCGTACTAGCTCGTCCGAAAAAGGGGTTGTCGTTGCTACTCTACCTCTCGGTCCTTGATAAGGCGATGAGCCCAACCCTCGTCTAAGAAATAGACAGGGCGGAGAAACCCGTGTATTTTGTAAGCGAAGTGTTCAGAGGCGTCGAAGCACGTTATCAAAAAATCGAGAAGATTGTGCTAGACGTCATTGTTGCAACGAGGAAACTGAGACGATATTTTCAGGGTCACAAGGTCCTGGTAAAAACCAATTATCCCATTTTCCAAGTCTTGAAGAAGCCCGGTCTAGCAGGAAGGATGGTATCATGGGTTGTAAAGGTTTCAAAAAACTAAATTCAATATATTCCAAGGGGAAGCATCAAGTCACAAGTCATGACATATTTTATTGCAGAATTCAGCTTGCCTGTAGACGAGGAGATGCCCACGGAGTAGAGATGGTGCCTCCAACATAAAAGGGAGCAGTGTCGGAACAATCTCATAAGGATATGGAGATATACTCATCGAGCAACCCCTAAAATTTGAGTTCACCGCAAGAAATAACCAGGAGGAGTACGAGGCTCTCGTTGTCAGAATAATCATTGCCTTAGAAATGGAAGCCTATAGGTTGAAGGCCAAAACTGATTCCCAACGAGTCTCCAATAAAGTCTCTAGGAAGTACCAAGCCACAAATCCTTAACTGATACAATATCTTCAAAGGGTTTGGAATCTATCTTTTCGCTTCTCCTCCTTTGAAATAGAGCACGTCCCTCATGAACAAAACTTCAGGGTAGACCTTCTGCCCAAGCTAGCCACATAAAAAACTATGGGGTTTAACAGAACAGTTATCCAGGAGACCATTGTCGCATTACGCGAAAAACCGGCGGGAAAAAGAAACAGAGCCGCCACCGTGCGTTATTTATCCCAAAGGAGGGAAATGAAACGCTCGAAGTAAACCTGGAAAGGAAATGGTCTTACGACCAGAGATTGATAGGATCGGGAGTCGGTTATGCGAAGGGAAAGTATTAGCACCCCTACGCATCCTTCGTACTCGACGAGATCCACGCTCAGAAAGAATAGAATAAAGGTTGCTGAATAACTGCTCAAAGACTGCACAAAACTGGAGTGAAACACAGATGAAAGACGGAAGAAGGAGAAAGCGGACTCGGCAGGATGTCGCATCCTGGGCCTACGTAGTTTGTCAGAAACAAACATCAGAGTCGACGTAGTTCGGGGAAACGGGAAACGTGCTCGCTAGGACATCGCATCCTATGCATACGTATCTTCTCTAACCAGAGAAAGAATCAGAGCACTCGTAGCTCGGCTAACGCAGGCCAAACAAAACGCTAAACGGAGACGCTGAGGTGTCAGAGCAAACACACAAACACAAATTGGAAACGGAATGCCAATCGCTGGGCTTACATCCAACTCCACAAAAGAAACGCAAACAGGAAACCGAATGCCAATCGCTGGTCTTACATCAGACTCCGAACACACAAACACGCAAACAGGAAACCGACTGCCAATCGCTGGGCTTACATCAGACTCCAAACAAACACACAAGAAGAAGGAGGGTCTTGATTGCAACTAGGGCAAGAGAAAGGAGGTCTCGATCGCAACGGGGGCGAGAGAAAAGGATCAAAGTTAGTTGTCAGTCAAACTCGACAAGACATCGCATCTCGTGCCTACGTATCTCATCTGGACATGAGAATCAGAGTTGCCGTAGTTCGGCCAACGCACGCCGAAACAAAACACACGCAACAAAACAAAAAGGGCGCCCGGAGAGATCAACTCGTCTCCTGCCTACGTACCTCATCTGGTATGAGGATCAGGGCGACGTAGTTCCCCTTAACAGGGAAAAACTTATCCTAACCAGAGACTAGGGAGATAACAGACTACTAGGGAGACTACGACTCGAGCCTAGAAGTTGTCATGCAAACGATCCCTATGTTGAGGTCTCTAATCAAAACCTAACTCGCACAGGAAGCAAGCTAGCCTAAACATCAATCAAGTAAGCAAACATAAGCGCAAGAGAGCAAGCACACACACTATATGCAAACAAGTGGCTCATACAAGGCTGGGCTTTAGTCAAGGGGTCATGTCAACCTCGACAAACAAGCCGACTGGAAGGGGTGTTTTGAGCTCTTAACCCTAACATTGAGAGTTAAGGTGAAGCAGATGAAATAGGAAATGAGGATCAGACCTCATAGCTCTTATCCCTGGCCTGGGAGAGCTTGAAACAATGAAATTGCGGGAGTCCAGAATGTGGGACTCTACTCCACATGACTGACTCGATATACACTGATCTTGGGTGTTTATTCAAAATGCCTCAGCACGTAGTGCGAGCAAAATGAATGACTCAACTGAATAGCAGGGGATGGATTGCACATCCCTTCTATCTGCCAATGCCTCTTCACTTAGGAGGTCTTTACATGTACAAGGCACAAAGATAAACAAGCACAAACATTGCCTCTTAAGGAGGGCTTCAGACAGGTGCCTGCCAAAATAACATGACAGGTCTTCCAGACTACATGGAGAACAAGAGTGCTTACCTAGGTGGTATGCCAACCACAGCAAAGCAAAGAAACTCAAGCAATGAGTTAAAGCGGCTAAAGTACCTGTAAGAAAAGCTAAACAATCAGTACTATGTTCAGACAAACTATTAACAGACAAACAAACAGTACAAGGCATAAGATGCAAGCAACTCAAATTGTTTCATCATTCAAAGAACCTACAAAACAGCAAATGTTAGTGGAACACATCATTTTGCATCTCAATTTATGAGATCAACATCATCCATCAAGACTAGAAGCTTGAACCTGAAATGCACAACTCAAATGTGAGTTCAAACCACTAGCACCAAGGCTAGGGTCAAAAGTGAATCAAAAAGTCAAAACAGCAACCAAAACTCAACATATAGCATATTTAATCCAGCATGAACATGTCCTAAAAAGGACCAAGTCAAAATCATCAAGCAAAGTCATTTCATGTGCAAGAGAAGGCAAAGGCAAATTCAAAGCTCACAATTGACCATCAAGAATCAAAATTCCATATTAAAACAGAAATGACTCAAACAATTCTGGAAAAAATTATGAGCACACAACATATCAAACACAATCATCATGCCAAAAATTATAAACAGAGGAGCTCAATTGGCAAGGCAATGAAAATAGAGAAGATCAACATCAAATTGTGTGACACACATTGTCACACCTAAAGTACATGTGTCCAAAACAGGGAAGAAAATAGCAAAAAATGCCAAATAAAATCTCACAAGTCAATCAACATGTTAAGAATCATCATGCAAAATTTCATGGCAATTGGATCATTTTTGAGCATTTCACATTAGTTTGAATGAGGCATGGTCAAAATGTATACATGTTCAATTGGTCTAGCACAATGTAATTTCCAGAAATGGTAAAAATCCTAAAATCAACACCATAAAATTCTAGACATTCCAAGGATCATGTAGGAAAAAACCTGGAATTAATTGGATCATTTTTCAATTTGATATGAATTTTTGAAGATCATGGAAAAAATGAAATAAAAATTGAAATATGAAAATATAATGAAAAGAATTATGAAAACTGGAATTGTCATCAGGCAGGATCGAAGTGTGTACGCGCTATACCAAAACTACGTCGTTTTGGCCAGGAATTTGAATGGAGAAATGCGCGCTAGCGAAACGACGTCGTTTCGCCCTAGGGTTTGCAGGCGGCGGCTGGTACTGTAGCTCGCGGAGGAAAACACCGTCTTCCTCATGAAGACGGTGGTGGTGAACAGTGACATTCATGAGAAATTTTGCAGAATCACGAAAATTTTATATCATTTTAAAGCTTGTGACATGTAGGTTCCGAATCTACCATTATTTTACTCTAATTCATCATGATCACAGCAAATCGAAGAGAAATCAACATGAACATTCAAACTTTAATTTTCCCTAACTTCATCAATATTGCACCAAATTTCATGTTCTTTATACCAGTGGAATCAGCAAGTAATGAACTACAAATCTATGGCAATAAAAACATGAATTAGGCTACTCGAAAATCTGACCTCTTGAAGCTTCAACAATGGCAGTGGTAGATTCAAGGCTTGGCAAGCATCCAAATCCACTCCTGAGCACTTGTTATGAAGCTTGAAGTTGAAATTGAGCCTTGGCACGACCTAGATCTAGCTAGATCTTCAAAACTCCATGTTCATGTTCATGATTGGAATTGCTTCATTCTTCACCAATTTCTTCAATCAATGGCTTGAATTCTATCAATTGAGGATCAAGAAAGCAAAATATGCAATAAAAATCAAGTATTCTTTGAAGAATTTTTGAATTATGGTGGAGAGAAAATTTTGGAGGGAAAAAAGTTCTAGATCTAGAAATGATGAAATCTGAAAATTCTGTTATGATTAGCTATTTATATGACATGTTAATCCATTTCCTAATCATGCTTAGGCTTGGCTAATTAAATTTTAATGAGAAAAGAGGTGTTATGCAAAATTTGGTTTTTTCACCCCATGCATGCAATCCCACATGAACAGTAACAATGGCCATGCAATTTCACTTAAAATCCTCCTATGAACATGTTGGAATGGTCAAAAAGTCCACATGATGCACCAATTTTGAATTCATGATTTTCCCTCCAAAATGGGCATGAAAATGCAAGTGATCATGTGATGAAATTTCATGTAATGTGATGAGTGATTTGGAAAATACATGTCATGAGAAGAATTATGCAAAAAGGAGCACTCAATTTGGAGTTCTAGATCAAAAGTTATGTCCTTTTGAAGTTCCATGCACCCTTGGCAATGATTTGATCATATCTTCTCAACCATTCATCAGATGCTCATGATCTTTGACTTTTTGGAAATGGGAGAGAAAGATCTTCAACTTTCATGTTGGACAAAATTTCATTTTAAGCTTCTTTGATGTTGGAAATTTGAGTTGAAGTTGGTCCAAAAACTTGCCATTTTTGGAAACTTGAAATTACAGATCACTTTCCATTTTTGGAAGCTTTTTGATCTGGCTTCACAATCTTCAATGTAGATGTTTGACATGATGAATAAACCTCTTTTGGACATGAATGAAGTGTCTCAAACCATTTTTCACCTCCTAGCCCTCAGTTGACTTTCTGTTGACTTTTATGGGCCCCAGATGACCTGAAACTGCACTGTGGACTTTTGAGCCTCTAGCACTTGGTACAATAGCTTCAAAATGAACCTTGATTCATGGTAAGCCCTCTAGAATTCTCATGTGGTTTCTTTTCAAGGAAATGCTTGGTCTCTTGCACAGATGAATCCTCTTGATGCCAGTCTTGACTGATGAGATGCAATGTACTATGCAATGTCAATGTAATGTTAATGACCTAAAAATGAAATGAATGCATGAGTGGGGGGTGCAAATTTGAGGTGCTACAGCTGCCCCTATTCAATCAACTGAGAACCTGAATGGATGAGAGCAACGACTGTCAGACCTTCACGGTAATCAAGGATTGAATACCAAAAGAACCGTAGAAATTTGCACTCTGCGGGGGATGATCAAAGAAAAGAATGTTCACCAATGGCAACTTCCACTGGGGATTTGATATGGACCACTGGACGTTTATCGACGACTCTACTGGGGACTTTGATTTTTTTTCGGAGACAGAAACCACGACTAGACGCCAACGGACGAATAGAAAGGACTCAACCAGACATCAACGGATGAATGGGAGAAAGAAACCACGACTAGACGCCAACGGACGAATAGGAAGGACTCAACCAGACATCAACGGATGAATGGGAGAAAGAAACCACGACTAGACACCAACGGACGAATAGGAAGGACTCAACCAAACATCAACGGATGAATGGGAGAAAGAAACCACGACTAGACGCCAACGGACGAATAGGAAGGACCTGAACAAGATGTCCCTGCCGGGAACATGCATGTATTGGGGAAAACGCCAATACAGCAACAACTGTCTATAAAAGACTCTCTTAGGGAAGCAAGAAAGGGGGAGGTGTTACCGGTTAGTAGGTAACAAGCTCGGGAAGAAGGAATATCTAAGACCGGTGCACGGGTGAGAGATATCGATCCACCAACAAACATCTGAGGAAAACCTGAAGAGGCACATTTCGACTCAGGAAAATTTGACTCCATAATGGACCAAGGTCGCAATAGGGAGCAGACAGGAAGGAACACCAAGGATACCGGGTTGTAGGCATATAACAGGTGACCGACCAAGTCGTGAATTGGTTTGTGTTCCAAAACACTCATCATCCTGAAGAGAGCTAGAAAAGCAATCTTGTTAAAGGATGGACATTCGATTCCACAAGGAATATGAACCTTACTCAGTTGGGGAAACAAACAAAAGGTTCAACCAAAGAGTGCATGAGATATATTATCTATAGCCGTCAAAACGTAGATAATATACTCGCAAGGAAGATTATCCATAAGCGGGTTGTAGGTTGACAAAGGATAAATCGACCGAAATCGTGAATTGATGTGTGTTCCAAAACACTCATCATCCTGAATAGAGCGAAAGCAAACTTGTTAAAGGATGGACATTCGATTCCACAAGGAATACGAACCTTACTCAGTTGGGGAAACAAACAAAGACTTCAACCAAAGAGCGTATGAGATATATTATCTATAGCCGTCAAAACGTAGATAACATACTCGCAAGGAAGATTATCCATAACCGGGTTGTAGGTTGACAAAGGATGAGTCGACCGAAATTGTGAGTTGGTGTGTGTTCCAAAACACTCATCATCCTGAAGAGAGCGAAAGCAAACTTGTTAAAGGATGGACATTCGATTCCACAAGGAATACCAATCTTACTCAACTGGGAAGGACAAGACTTCAACCAAAGAGTGCATGAGATATATTATCTATAGCCGTCAAAACATAGATAACATACTCGCAAGGAAGATTATCCATAACCGGGTTGTAGGTTGACAAAGGATGAATCGACCGAAATCGTGAATTGGTGTGTGTTCCAAAACACTCATCATCCTGAAGAGAGCGAAAGCAAACTTGTTAAAGGATGGATATTCGATTCCACAAGGAATACGAATCTTACTCAACTGGGAAGGACAAGACTTCAACCAAAGAGCGCATGAGATATATTATCTATAGCCGTCAAAACGTAGATAACATACTCGCAAGGAAGATTATCCATAACCGGGTTGTAGGTTGACAAAGGATGAATCGACCAAAATCGTGAATTGGTGTGTGTTCCAAAACACTCATCATCCTGAAGAGAGCGAAAGCAAACTTGTTAAAGGATGGACATTCGATTCCACAAGGAATACAAATCTTACTCAACTGGGAAGGACAAGACTTCAACCAAAGAGTGCATGAGATATATTATCTATAGTCGTCAAAACGTAGATAATACTCTCGCATGGAAGATTATCCATAACCTGGTTGTAGGTTGTCAAAGGATAAATCGACCGAAAAGAGAAACAATCGTTACCAACAACAACAGGGTAGACGAGAGATGACTCACTGGGGATAAATTGCGCGAACAAGGCAATTACCCAAACAACTGGGGTAGAATGAATATTCGATTCCGCAAAGGGACAACGAATCTTACTCGACTGGGGAAACACGAAGGGTTTCGACCGAAGAGTGCATGAGATGTATTATCTATAGCCGTCAAAACGTAGATAATACTCTCGCATGGAAGATTATCCATAACCGGGTTATAGGTTGTCAAAGGATAAATCAACTGAAAAGAAAGGCATCGGGATACCAGACTAAGTATGTAAAGATGACCAATCAAAAGGGGAAACCACAAACATTACCGGCAAACGGTGAATGAAAGAGGACCCACTGAGGATAAAATTGCTTACTCAGAGCAATTATCCACAAGGAAGGGGAAGACCCGCTGGGGATAAGATTGCTTAATCAAAGCAAATATCCAAAAGGGAAAAGGACTATCAATACCGAAAACTGGATAATGATAACCGCAAAGAGGGGATTACATCTACCGGTTCGTAGGTAGAAAACCACGGAAAAGTAACCATCATCGACTAGGATGAGCACAAGGGTTGACTCCACAAAGGGGAGAAAAGAGGGTTCACATCTACCGGTTAGTAGGTAGAAGACCACAACAATCTGCTGAGGAACAAAATGGGAGAAAATAGGATTTACAACTACGGGTAGTAGGTAGAAAACCGCAAAAATCCGCCAACAACCAGAATGAACCCCAAAGGTTACCTCTGCTAGGGGATGAAAGTAGGATTTATAACCACCGGTTAGTAGGTAGAAAACCGTAAAGATAGGACTTACAACTACCGATTAGTAGGTAGAAGCCACAAGTT
This sequence comes from Lathyrus oleraceus, assembly GCF_024323335.1. NCBI lineage: Eukaryota > Viridiplantae > Streptophyta > Magnoliopsida > Fabales > Fabaceae > Lathyrus > Lathyrus oleraceus. Next base: position 569,163,944 of record NC_066583.1, on the reverse strand, counting down.
CCACTGAGGATAAGATGAATGAGTGCCTGTTAGTGAGCAACTATTCATTTATACCACAGGGAAGCACAAGAGACCGCAAATAGGAAGCCAATTTAGGATTGATCCAAAAAGGCAAACTGAATCAAGACTCATCCTAATGAGGAAAGAACTCAATAGGGAAAACCCATCCCGTTATGTGTGTAGGGAGGGAACGGAAACAACCGTCATTTATGAGGATATAACTCAGTGGGGAGTGCAGAAGGAAATGGTAGACACTTTCTGCTTAAGGGGCTGACTCTATATGGAGAGATCAGACACACCAACATCTGCTTGGGGAGATCTGTATCACCAATTAGCAGGAGACAACAAGCAACAGGTATACGACAAAAGATGCAACATGAATATTTGAATGTTATGATTATGCGTATATGCATTATGCATGATGAATGCTGAATGCTGACAAACAGACATGTCTAACACACATAGGTCCAGGAATCAACCACCCGGTACGACCCTTCCAGAGGGAAAGCCAAAAGATCATCCGAGAGCAAAAGAGATCTGCCGGAGACTGGGATATCAAGGGACAACACCATCCTGCAGGGGAGGAAGGCCACAAGAGGCTGCCGGAGGGATCGTCAGTCACAACCGGAGAAAAGAGTTCATAGCACAGGCAGACACTGCCACAACAGCAACTCATGCTGGGGGTCAAAGATACCAAGAAGCAACCAGATCTCTGGCGGGGATAGATAGGCATTGATATAGGTCATCATGCCAACAACTCCGCTGGGGATCTATCCGAGGAAATGATGGAGCACTGGGATGTCAATCCACCAAATACCGAATCTTCACAGAAAAGCACCCATGCTGGGGAGAGGAGAAGACTGCTCTGTTGGAGAGAAGAAAGCTGAAGTCTCCAACAAACACTCTGCTTGGGAACTGGCCCACAAAAGTGTTCAAACAGCAACCTACTGGGGATGACCCACAATAGGGCTCAAACATCACTCTACTGGGGATGACCCACAATAGGGGCTAATAGGGCTTGGAGGAAGAATGCTGCACTGCCGGGGAAATGAAGATGAATATCTTCAAACAACACTGCACTGAGCATCCTTGCTGAGGAGAAACCATAAAAGGTTCTACGGGAAAAAAGATACAGTTATGCCAGAGATATGAACAAAAGTCTTATCCTGTTGGGAATCATACCACCCTTGGGAGAGCACTGCAGATCTCCTAAGTATCCTTCCATCATCGTGAATGTTCACTTTGTTTAAGAACAATTTTGAGAAAGATTTGTTTATTTTGAAAATAATGATATTCTATCAATTAAGACATGCAAAACATTTGTTGAGTTGAAACAAATAAAAGTGCAAATAATTGGATAAAAGCTCAAATTGATTTGATGGAATGGTAGTCTGCGAATGGCAAGACTCCATAGATCTGTACAAGTTTGAAACCGGTGATATATATTGGAGAGGGCTACATTGAACATAATGACCTTTTCTCCACCAATTTCGAATTTCGATGTATTCGAAGCTTCAGTCGACGACGAATCAAGAATTTTCTGGCGGATGACAGATGTAGAACACAGTCTTGTCAGGATGCAGTTACTTGCCAAATCCCTAATTTTTGCCTAGATTGCCCCAGTGTGAGGTACTCAATCTAGCGGGATGCAAATTCTTTTTTTTCAATGTCTCTAACTTTTGCCTGGATCGCCCTTTCAGGTTTTCAATCCACCGAGACGCTCCTTTTTGCCTAAGCCGCCCTTTCGGGTGTTCAACTTAGCGAGCTATTCTGCTTTTTTATTTATCTAGGCAAAGTATTTCTTGACTGCATCTGAATTCACAGGACGAGTGAAATCCTCCCCATCCATAGTTGTAAGCATTAAAGCTCCGCCTGAAAAGGCTCTCTTGACAACATATGGACCTTCGTAGTTTGGAGTCCACTTGCCCCTGGAATCGGGCGCGAAAGACAAAACTTTCTTGAGCACGAGGTCACCTTCTCGGAACACACGAGGCTTGACCTTCTTATCGAATGTTTTCTTCATTCTTTGCTGATATAACTGACCATGACACATGGCAGTTAATCTCTTCTTTTCGATCAGATTCACTTGGTCGTAACGACTATGAATCCATTCAGCATCAGTTAACTTGGGATTTGAGGGTGCTATTATTCTTTTGTTTCTTTCTTTCTTTTTTCTTTCTTTTGATTTTGATTTTTTTTTCACCCTTTTTTTTTTTTACATTTGTAGTGCCCCAGTTGGACTGTTTTGCTGATTCTCGAGATGCAGCTGAGTGATCTTCTTTTCTTGCTCAAGAAGTCGGGAAATCTCGTCAGGAATCCTTTCAACATCATCTTCCTCTGCTTCGAATACAGGGAATTCAAAATTGGGAGATGACGTTGGATCATTATGTTCAATGGGTTTAAGAATCAACCTGCATAATGATTTTGAATATAAAAGCTTTTTGGAAATGAAACAAGGCAATCATTATGCAGATGAAAAGATTGCTTTTATTCTTGTTTTTAGGGTTTTTTGTGATCACCAATTTCATGCGAAAAGCGAAAAGGGAAAACAAATGGAAAAACAAATGTTTTAACACAAATTTATTTGAATGAAAATATCATTGCACAAATGTTGCCAACAATGTCACCACTTCTCCTTTTGGCATGGGAGAAGGGTTTTTTAAACAAAGTGATTATTACTCTGACTAATGCATGATTGTAGGAACATCCACAGCGACCCAATTGTGACAGATCCCTCCAGGGATGACAAATGTCAGTATCCTCTGCATCAGCAGCTTCCCCACTCTGATTGACGTGGATAAAACCTCTGCTCTTGAACAACCCTTTTTCGTTCAAGACATCAGAAGACAAGCCAACGCCAACCCGAGACTTGTTGTCTTCAAGTTCGATTAACATTGGGACCTACGTCCTCAAAGTTCAGAATACCTGATCTCATAAGGTCTTGAACCTTATTCTTCAACTGAAAACATTTGTCCACATCATGGCCAAGAGCACCCGAATGATACGCACAATGCTGATCAGGCTTATACCACCACCGAGGGTTGACGGGTATAGCCGGTGGATCTCTGGGAGTAATCAAGTTCCGCTCTATCAAAGAGGGATACAGTTCTGCGTATGACATAGGAATCGGATCAAAAGTGATCTTCTTCCTCTCATTACTCGTACTAGCTTGATTATCATTGCGAGGCTGGTCAGCCTGCTGTTGAGGACGATGTTGTTGAGGTTGAATTGCTGGAATAGTCACAGCAGCAGCTTGACGATATTGTCTTCTGTTCACATTCCTCCGATGGTGTACAACATTTGTTCCACCCTCTCCCCTTCCGGGTGCCCCAAAAAATGGCTTCTTAGAACTGGAAGAGCTTGAAGAGCCAGGATCTCGGATCTTTCCTGCTTTGATAAGACTCTCCGTTCTTTCTCCACAGATTACAACATCTGAAAAGCCACCAAACGGGCAACTTCCTATACGGCCCATGAACACACCCTGCAGGGTTCCAATGAACATATCAGTCAGCTCTCTCTCCAACATCGGAGGTTGCACTCTTGCGGCTAGTTCACGCCACCTCTGGGCGTACTCTTTGAAGCTTTCACCAGATTTTTGACACAAACTCTGCAGCTGAGTTCTGCTCGGAGCCATATCCATGTTGTGTTTATACTGCCTCAGAAAGGCTTCACCCAAATCCCTTCAGCTTCTAACAGACTCCCTCTTCAGGTCCATGTACCAGTCCAAGGACGCTCCAGACAAGCTGTCTTGGAAAAAGTATATCCACATCTTCTCGTCGTCAGTATATGCGGAGATCTTTCTGTAGTAGGCCTGCACATGGGTGCGAGGACAAGAAGTGCCATTATATTTGTCAAAAGATGGCGCCTTGAATTTGTAAGGGATCCTCAGTCCATCAACCAAGCCCATATCGGTAACATCAAATCCCAAAGAATTTTGGCATTCCATGGCACGGATTTTCTCAGCAAGGGCATCAACTTTTCTATCCCTCTCTTCAGTCCTACCCACCTCATCATCATCACTGAGGAGAGTAAACATATCCTCTTATCTATCAACCAACGGAGCAGGATGGCGAACCAGAGCACGGGTTGCTCTAACATTAGCAGTCTCTGCAGCAATAGGTTGTCCAATGATTCTGATACCCCTTAATTCATCACCCACGACATAGTTGTTGATGGGAATAGTAGCAGCAGCAACGTTGTCATTAACAGGGACCCCCTCTGGTGAAGCACGGTTGACAGATGAAACCACAATTTCCTGTCTCTGGGATAAGGCTCGCAGCTCCTCTTGCCCTTGCACAACCCCTTGCATCATGCTCATGAATTGGGCCATGTTAGCCCTCATTTCTGCCAACTCAGCCTGAACTTGATCCATACTTCTCTGTTGATTCAGTCTTGTCGCGTAGCGGTGCGGACGATGATCAGCAATCCTGCCTAAAACAGGGACCAGAATGAGAAGTCTTGTCAAGAACACCTGTAATGCAAGAATGATATGTGTATGATGCGTATGATGCGGATGCTGTTTTATCATGAATGATTCTGGAAAAGGATATGCGTATGCCGGTTAACTGTTCTTTTTTGTTTTTGCATTATCCTTTTTTTTCATCATTTTTTTTTGCATTATTTTTTTTGAAAATAAACATGCTATGATGCAAATGATGCAACTATGACTGGCTGGTTGTGCATCACAAGACACAGGTTCAGAACTTCGGCATGACTTCGGAACCGGAAACCACAGATCAAAGTCATCTGGAACCCAAGGTCATCTGGAACCCATACTTCAGAATCAAGACACTAACAGAACTAAACAGAAGTCACCAACAGGATATGGTCACCAACAGATCAAGTCACCAACAGTACCTGTAAAATGATTCAATCCCTCCCCACTCACGGGTGTCATCTAGGCCAGGGTAAGGTCAAGAGAAACGTAGGATAAACAACCCTTTCAAGAATATCATCATATACACACCAGATGTATGCAACGATAATACCCCCTCAGGATCTGAACTGCTCGTGATATCATGTTCCGCTAAGTGGCGCCATACCACCCGCTTCCCATGAATCACTCTATTCCTAGGTGTCCTAAAGTTCATTCATAGCCTGGGTATTGGGCCTTTTACCTCTTGTGATTCCCTCCCAATAGAGAAACAGATACACAGCCAGCACAATGATAATATGATGCATGCAAACACATAATGCACATATATACAATCACATCATAATAAACAAAAATGCAATAAATAAAGCAGTAAAAGCAACCACAACTATCCTAGAGAGCGCTAGGATTGACTCGCTTAGGGAAGATGGACCAGCAAGAGGTCAACTTCTCTATTTATCCCCAGCAGAGTCGCCAGCTGTCGCATTATGCAAAAAACCAGGCGGGAAAAAGAAACAGAGCCGCCACCGTGCATTATTTATCCCAAAGGAGGGAAAGGAAATGCTCGAAGTAAACCTGGAAAGGAAATGGTCTTACGACCAGAGATTGATAGGATCGGGAGTCAGTTATGCGAAGGGAAGGTATTAGCACCCCTACGCATCCGTCAGACTCGACGGGATCCACGCTCAGAAAGAATAGAATAAAGGTTGCTGAATAACTGCTCAAAGACTGCACAAAACTAGAGTGAAACACAGATGAAAGACGGAAGAAGGAGAAAGCGGACTCGGTAGGATGTCGCATCCTGGGCCTACGTAGTTTGTCAGAAACAAACATCAGAGTCGACGTAGTTCGGGGAAACGGGAAACGTGCTCGCTAGGACATCGCATCCTATGCATACGTATCTTCTCTAACCAGAAAAAGAATCAGAGCACTCGTAGCTCGGCTAACGCACGCCAAACAAAACGCTAAACGGAGACGCTGAGGTGTCAGAGCAAACACACAAACACAAACTGGAAACGGAATGCCAATCGCTGGGCTTACATCCAACTCCACAAAAGAAACGCAAACAGGAAACCGAATGCCAATCGCTGGTCTTACATCAGACTTCGAACACACAGACACGCAAACAGGAAACCGATTGCCAATCGCTGGGCTTACGTCAGACTCCAAACAAACACACAAGAAGAAGGAGGGTCTCGATTGCAACTAGGGCAAGAGAAAGGAGGTCTCGATCGCAACGGGGGCGAGAGAAAAGGATCAAAGTTAGTTGTCAGTCAAACTCGACAAGACATCGCATCTCGTGCCTACGTATCTCATCTGGGCATGAGAATCAGAGTTGCCGTAGTTCGGCCAACGCACGCCGAAACAAAACACACGCAACAAAACAAAAAGGGCGCTCGGAGAGATCAACTCGTCTCCTGCCTACGTACCTCATCTGGTATGAGGATCAGGGCGACGTAGTTCCCCTTAACAGGGAAAAACTTATCCTAACCAGAGACTAGGGAGGTAACAGACTACTAGGGAGACTACGACTCGAGCCTAGAAGTTGTCATGCAAACGATCCCTATGTTGAGGTCTCTAATCAAAACCTAACTCGCACAGGAAGCAAGCTAGCCTAAACATCAATCAAGTAAGCAAACATAAGCGCAAGAGAGCAAGCACACACACTATATGCAAACAAGTGGCTCATACAAGGCTGGGCTTTAGTCAAGGGGTCATGTCAACCTCGACAAACAAGCCGACTGGAAGGGGTGTTTTGAGCTCTTAACCCTAACATTGAGAGTTAAGGTGAAGCAGATGAAATGGGAAATGAGGATCAGACCTCATAGCTCTTATCCCTGGCCTGGGAGAGCTTGAAACAATGAAATTGTGGGAGTCCAGAATGTGGGACTCTACTCCACATGACTGACTCGATATACACTGATCTTGGGTGTTTATTCAAAATGCCTCAGCACGTAATGCGAGCAAAATGAATGACTCAACTGAATAGCAGGGGATGGATTGCACATCCCTTCTATCTGCCAATTCCTCTTCACTTAGGAGGTCTTTACATGTATAAGGCACAAAGATAAACAAGCACAAACATTGCCTCTTAAGGAGGGCTTCAGACAGGTGCCTGCCAAAATAACATGACAGGTCTTCCAGACTACATGGAGAACAAGAGTGCTTACCTAGGTGGTATGCCAACCACAACAAAGCAAAGCAACTCAAGCAATGAGTTAAAGCGGCTAAAGTACCTGTAAGAAAAGCTAAACAATCAGTACTATGTTCAGACAAACTATTAACAGACAAACAAACAGTACAAGGCATAAGATGCAAGAAACTCAAATTGTTTCATCATTCAAAGAACCTACAAAACAGCAAATGTTAGTGGAACACATCATTTTGCATCTCAATTTATGAGATCAACATCATCCATCAAGACTAGAAGCTTGAACCTAAAATGCACAGCTCAAATGTGAGTTCAAACCACTAGCACCAAGGCTAGGGTAAAAAGTGAATCAAAAAGTCAAAACAGCAACCAAAACTCAACATATAGCATATTTAATCCAGCATGAACATGTCCTAAAAAGGACCAAGTCAAAATCATCAAGCAAAGTCATTTCATGTGCAAGAGAAGGCAAAGGCAAATTCAAAGCTCACAATTGACCATCAAGAATCAAAATTCCATATTAAAACATAAATGACTCAAACAATTCTGGAAAAAATTATTAGCACACAACATATCAAACACAATCATCATGCCAAAAATTATAAACAGAGGAGCTCAATTGGCAAGGCAATGAAAATAGATAAGATCAACATCAAATTGTGTGACACACATTGTCACACCTAAAGTACATGTGTCCAAAATAGGGAAGAAAATAGCAAAAAATGCCAAATAAAATCTCACAAGTCAATCAACATGTTAAGAATCATCATGCAAAATTTCATGGCAATTGGATCATTTTTTAGCATTTCACATTAGTTTGAATGAGGCATGGTCCAAATGTATACATGTTCAATTGGTCTAGCACAATGTAATTTCCAGAAATGGTAAAAATCCTAAAATCAACACCATAAAATTCTAGACATTCCAAGGATCATGTAGGAAAAAACCTGGAATTAATTGGATCATTTTTCAATTTGATATGAATTTTTGAAGATCATGGAAAAAATGAAATAAAAATTGAAATAAAAATTGAAATATGAAAATATAATGAAAAGAATTATGAAAACTGGAATTGTCATCAGGCAGCATCGAAGTGTGTACGCGCTATACCAAAACTACGTCGTTTTGGCCAGGAATTTGAATGGAGAAACGCGCGCTAGCGAAACGACGTCGTTTCGCCCTAGGGTTTGCAGGCGGCGGCTGGTACTGTAGCTCGCGGAGGAAAACACCGTCTTCCTCATGAAGACGGTGGTGGTGAACAGTGACATTCATGAGGAATTTTGCAGAATCACGAAAATTTTATATGATTTTAAAGCTTGTGACATGTAGGTTCCGAATCTACCATTATTTTACTCTAATTCATCATGATCACAGCAAATCGAAGAGAAATCAACATGAACATTCAAACTTTAATTTGCCCTAACTTCATCAATATTGCACCAAATTTCATGTTCTTTATACCAGTGGAATCAGCAAGTAATGAACTACAAATTTATGGCAATAAAAACACGAATTAGGCTACTCGAAAATCTGACCTCTTGAAGCTTCAACAATGGCAGTGGTAGATTCAAGGCTTGGCAAGCATCCAAATCCACTCCTGAGCACTTGTTATGAAGCTTGAAGTTGAAATTGAGCCTTGGCACGACCTAGATCTAGCTAGATCTTCAAAACTCCATGTTCATGTTCATGATTGGAATTGCTTCATTCTTCACCAATTTCTTCAATCAATGGCTTGAATTCTATCAATTGAGGATCAAGAAAGCAAAATATGCAATAAAAATCAAGTATTCTTTGAAGAATTTTTGAATTATGGTGGAGAGAAAATTTTGGAGGGAAAAAAGTTCTAGATCTAGAAATGATGAAATCTGAAAATTCTGTTATGATTAGCTATTTATATGACATGTTAATCCATTTCCTAATCATGCTTAGGCTTGGCTAATTAAATTTTAATGAGAAAAGAGGTGTTATGCAAAATTTGGTTTTTTCACCCCATGCATGCAATCCCACGTGAACAGTAACAATGGCCATGCAATTTCACTTAAAATCCTCCTATGAACATGTTGGAATGGTCAAAAAGTCCACATGATGCACCAATTTTGAATTCATGATTTTCCCTCCAAAATGGGCATGAAAATGCAAGTGATCATGTGATGAAATTTCATGTAATGTGATGAGTGATTTGGAAAATACATGTCATGAGAAGAATTATGCAAAAAGGAGCACTCAATTTGGAGTTCTAGATCAAAAGTTATGTCCTTTTGAAGTTCCATGCACCCTTGGCAATGATTTGATCATATCTTCTCAACTATTCATCAGATGCTCATGATCTTGGACTTTTTGGAAATGGGAGAGAAATATCTTCAACTTTCATGTTGGACAAAATTTCATTTGAAGCTTCTTTGATGTTGGAAAGTTGAGTTGAAGTTGGTCCAAAAACTTGCCATTTTTGGAAACTTGAAATTACAGGTCACTTTCCATTTTTGGAAGCTTTTTGATCTGGCTTCACAATCTTCAATGTAGATGTTTGACATGATGAATAAACCTCTTCTGGACATGAATGAAGTGTCTCAAACCATTTTTCCACCTCCTAGCCTTCAGTTGACTTTCTGTTGACTTTTATGGGCCCCAGATGACCTGAAACTGCACTGTGGACTTTTGAGCCTCTAGCACTTGGTACAATAGCTTCAAAATGAACCTTGATTCATGGTAAGCCCTCTAGAATTCTCATGTGGCTTCTTTTCAAGGAAATGCTTGGTCTCTTGCACAGATGAATCCTCTTGATGCCAGTCTTGACTGATGAGATGCAATGTACTATGCAATGTTAATGTAATGTCAATGTAATGTTAATGACCTAAAAATGAAATGAATGCATGAGTGGGGGGTGCAAATTTGAGGTGCTACAACCATCACCTCTCCCAACATAGAGGTAGAATAAATGTACTCCCTAGAAGTTATCACAGAATTTAGCCGAATGTCTCCCATACCGCGCTATCTGCAGACTGGCGAACTACCACTAGACGAGGGAGAGGCAAGAAGGATTCAGAAACAGGCCACTAAGTACACCCTTATATCTGGAAAATTCTATAAGATTGGGAGAGACTTTCCCATGTTACGATGGCTGGGCAAGCATGAAACTGCCCCGGTCCTTGTAGAGGTACACATGACGCCTTTAGCAGCCACATAGGCAGAAAAGATATCACACATAAAATGTCAAGGACAGAGTATTATTGGTCTACCCTAATAAAACATAGCATCTCCTTTATCAAGAGGTGTGATCAATGTCAGAGACATCTTGACCTTCACCACGCCCAAACAAAGCTTCTCTAGCCAATGACTTTGCCCCGACCTTTCTACTAATGAGGCGTGGACATTCTTGACCTGTTCTCCTTGGTACCCTGTCAATTGAAGTTCATAATACGTGGAGTCAACTACTTCACCAAATGCATAGAAGCAGAAGTGGTATCCAAAATTACGGAGGAAAGAGTGCGCCGTTTCAACTAGTAGAAGACTATGTGCAGATATGGGCTCCTCGGGGCCATCGTCCCCGACAATGGGACCAAATTCGCCAGCGCTATGGTCACCGACTTCTGTAAATATTTGGGGGTACAAATGAAATTTATATCCGTTGTATAACTTCAATCTAACAGTCAAGTTGATTCAGGGAACAAAGTAATTCTTAAAGGACTAAAGAAGAAACTTAACGGCGCCAAAGGCATGTGGGCAAACCTTCTCCATGAGATACTATGGTCGTACTATACCACTCCACATTCTACTACCAAGGAAACTTTGTTTTCTATGGTCCACATGGCAGATGCCATGCTACATATGGAGATTGAAACACCCTCATGGCAATGATCTCAGTTCAATGAAGAGGTGAATGAGATAGACTTAAAGTGCATAGCTGACCTGATCGACGAAGTAAGTGAGGTTGTGTAACACTCTGTTTTAATTAATCATTATTTAATTATTTATTTGATTTAATTGAGTGATTTATTTAAATAATTATTTTATGTGAATTATGACATGTTTGGCAGGTGTCGACATTTATGGTGTTTTGTGCTAATTAATCAGTTTAGTGAGAATTAATTAATTAAATAATTTGAAATTTGAGAGAATATGAAGAATTTGGTAAGTTTTGTAAATTGAGAGAGTTAAGTGGTGAGTGGAAAGAAGTGAAGTGTTGGTTGGACAAAAATCATAGTTATGAGAAATAATTAAATATTATATATTCTGGAAACTAGAGAAAATTAGGTTTTTAGAGCCTTTTTGTGTCAGTACGTGAAAACATGGAGTTTAGAGAACAAGAACATTGGAAGGGAGAACTAGGGCTTGAGAGGAAGAATCCATATGAGCTGCTTGCTTTTATCATGAAAGGGTATAAAGGTTTCCCTTAGCCTCCAATAGGATTTTGTTTTTCTCTATTGCTTGATGATGAGTATGATGAATGAATGTTTATGATTATGTTTTTCATGAATAGATGTGATAAATTGTTTATTCTGCTACGTTGTTGTGTGTTTATGAATCAAATGGTTGTATGATGAAGTTGCGTTGAAGGTTGGGGTTTAGGGCATGACTATAATAGATAAATTCAGGATAAAAACGATCAATTAATGTTATTAAGGGGATACTTGATGTGTTTGTCCTATTAGAATGTGATTTTGTTGTGTTTTGATTGTTGCAACGGGGACTAGTTTGAGGGGTAAGAGATAGAAGATGAGGAATACGAACGATACTGTGAAAAAGTGGAATTTTTGGAAAAATCACATAGAACAACCGATTGGGGGGGGGGTGTAATCGATTGGTTCAACTATTTATTTTGACAGAAAGCTTGGTTCAAGCGTGCAATTGGTTGATCCTTTGAAAAATTGAAAAAAATGCAGGCAGAGCGTTAAGGACAATCGATTGGTCCTCTGTGTCAATCGATTGGTCTGTTACAACAATTGATTGGTTCACTTGTTGTTGTAGCCATAACTTGAGCTACGTGACTCCAATGGAGGCGCAATTTGAAGTGTTGGAAATCTAATGTGCAAAGTCATCTCATGGTAGTGCATTGTGAGATAATTGTTGTATAAATATATGTTAAATGTGTGAATATCAGTTGTGTGTTGTATATATAATTGAGTGATAATTGTACATGCTTAGTTGATGATTGGTGAGGCGAATGGTTCAGAGTGAGAACTACTCGTATTATTTGAGTGCATGATGAATTACAGTCATAGTGGGGTTGTAGTTCTTAATATGTTATTGTGTGATCGTTTATAGTCAGAGTGAAATTGTATTCATTATTGTGTTGTTGTCATTGCATTGACATATGTCATGCATCATATGCTGTCATTATTATGAAAAGGCATGTTTACTAGTTCAGAGTGGAGAGTAATGAGTTGTCCCAACCTCAGAGTCGGGGATTGGAGCTCAGAGTGAGGGATCGGGGTTCATAGAAATTGGAACCTGGTTTGTATGAAAAACTAATTGTTGAGTCAGTACCGCATACATATAGAGTTGAGTTGTGAGTCCTATTCAGAGTGGGGATAAAGAAGAGCAAGAGTTGATTCAACTGTTGCATCGTATTCTATAATGATTGTGAAAATGAGATGCTTGTGTATTGATGAACACTCTTGTATGATTGTGTTAGTTTGACTGTGATGCAGGTGAAATGTGATTACATGGTGTTGATGTGCATTTCTAATATGTGTATGATTTTGTAGTGTGTGAATCTATTTTAATTGTTTATGCACCATTTATTATTTGAAGGTATTCTCATCCCTGTTTTTGTGTTGTTGCGTATGTGCTCCTCCGAAGTACATATAATCAGGTACCCGAGTAGGAGCTTGAGGTTGAAGACAATGTTATGCCTCTTTAGTTGCTTGCCATTCGAATCTATAGTGGAGTCGCTCTGATACGTAGCATATGGGGATCAATATGTCCTTTATTTGTTTATGTTGCGTACCTTTCTGTTTGATTTTATTTTATGATGAACCACCTTTCAAACTAATAATGTTGTTGAGACTTTTATGCCAAGTGCTTTATATTTCCGCTACTTATCAAATGTCTTAAAATTTTAAATTATGTGGTTTAAAATGGTTTAATTGTTGTGAGTAACATCCTGCTTGGTGAATAATTTTGATATACATGCATTTATTTACTTATTTTCCGAGTCAGGAATTAACGTGTTATAGGCTGCCCACGTCCGAGAATTCGCCACCAAACACAGGGCCTCCGGGAGGTATAACTCCAAAGTGAAACTGAGAGAGATGCAGGAGGGAAACCTGGTCTTGAAAGAAGTAATTCTCCCCGCAAAAACAAGGGAAAACTGCAACCTAACTGGGAAGGACCATATCATATATATGAGAAGCTCCCATATGGAGTATACAAGTTGCATGACCTAGAATGACCGCTTTTGCCCAGAACCTAAAACGTTCTTCATCTTAGATACTATTACAGTTAGAATTATTTCTAATTCTCTATTAAACATTATTTTTATGTACCTCGAATAATTATTAAGTGATTTGTTCCCGATAGGGATATTCTTTCTTGAAAATGTTGTATGCTAGACTTCATAGCGAAGATCCTTGTCGCCCTTCAGGACAACATTTCCTTACTGGAATTCATAGAGAAGATCCTCGCCGCCCTTTAGGGAAATGTCTTCTTGCTATAGTTCATAGAAAATATCCTTGCTTCCCTTTAGGGAAACGTCCACTTATTAGACTTCATATCGAAGATCCTTGTCTCCCCTAAAGGCAAAATTTCCTTGTAAAACTTCACAGCGAAGATCCTTGCCGCCCCTCAGGGCAACATTTTCTTGCTGGACTTTAAAGCGAAGATCCTTGCCTCCCCTTAAGGGAACATATTCTTGTTGGACTTCATAGAGAAGATCCTTGCCTCCCTCAAGGCAACGTCTCCTTGCTGGACTTTATAAAGAAGACCTTACCACTAGATATGGCAATACGAATGGGCTATCTAGCTTCTCGCCTAAGGGACATAGTGTCTCCTCGGGCGGGACAAGTACTTGAGAATTAGGACTAAAAGAAGGAACAATATCCAGTATGAGAGACTTGATAATAAGTCTTGCCCGAGGGCTCTATATAAGTCCTTCCCAAGTAAGGGGAATGCCTCGCCTGAGAGACTAATAGTCTCATCAACTGAGCTATATATGATTCTGCATGAGGGACTTAGATTCCCCAGGAAAATAAAACTCTCTCCTGAGGAACTTATCATCTCATCATGAGGGAAAGGTACTCAAGAATCACACCTACAACGCGTGAGAGACATCCAATCTGAGAGACTTGACAATAAGTCTGGCCCGAGGGCTTGATGGAAGTCCCGCTTTAGTAGGTCAAACGCCTTGCCTGAGAGACTTATAGTCTCATAAGTCGGGGTATATACGATTCTGCCTGAGGGACTTAGACTCACAAGGATAAGTTTACTCTTGCTTGAGGGACTTAGACTCCCTAGGATAATTATACTCTCGCCTGAGTGACTAAGTGTCTCCTCGGGCAAGACAAGTACTCAAGAATCAACACTAAGAGGTGCAATAGACATCCAGTGTGAGAGACTTGATAACAAGTCTTGTCCGAGGCCTCTATGGAAGTCCCGCTTCAGTAGGTCGAATGCCTTGCCTGAAAGACTTATAGTCTCATAAGACAAGTATATACAATTTCGCGTGAGTGACTTAGATTCCCTAGGATAATTATACTCTCGCCTGAAGGACTTAGTGTATCCTCAGACAAGACATATACTCAAGAATCACGCCTAAGAGGCAGACTGACATCCATTATGAGAGATTTGATAACAAATACTGCATGAGGGAACAATGGAAGTCACTCACAAGTAGGTCGAACGCTTCTCCTGAGAGACTTATAATCTCATCAGCCATGACATATACAATTCTACATGAGGGATTTATGTTCCCTAAGATAATGAAAATATCGCCTGAGGGACTTAATGTCTCCTTGGGTGGGAAAAGTACTCAAGAATCATGCCTAAAATGCATGACAAACATCCATTTTGAGAGACTTGATAATAAGTCTTGCTTGAGGGCCCGATGAAAGTCCCAGCCAAGTAGTTTTACACCTCTCCTGAGAGACTTTTAGTCTAATCAGCTGGGGTATATACGATTCTGCCAAAGGGACTTAGATTCCCTAAGATAATTATACTCTTGCCTGAGGGACTAAGTGTCTCCTCAGGCGTGACAAGTACTAAAGAATCACGCCTATGTGGCGAGACAACTATCCAGCCAGAGAGGGTTGATAACACGTATTATCCCCGGGCTCGATGGAAGTCCCGCTCAAGTAGGTCGAACGTCTCTCCTGAGATACTTATAGTTTCATAAGTCGAGCTATATACGATTTTGCTTGAGGGACTTAAATTCCCTAAAGTAATTATTCTCTCGCCTGAAGTACTTATTATATCCTCGAACAAGACAAGTACTCAAGAACCACACCAAAGTGATGCGTCAAACATCTTATCTAAGAGGCTTGATAATAAGTCTTGTCGGAGGGCTCGATGGAAGTGCCTCCCAAGTAGGTTGAATGCTTCGCCTGAGAGATTTATAGCCTCATCAGCCAGGCTATATACAATTCTACCTAAGGAACTTATATTCCCTAGAATAACTATACTCTCGCTCGGGGACTTAGTGTCTCCTCGGGCGGGACAAGTACTCAAGAATCACACCTAAGAGGCGTGACAAACATCCTTTATGAGAGACTTTATAACAAGTCTTTCCTGAAGACTCGATGGAAGTCTCTCCTAAGTAGGTAATATGCTTCTCCTGAGATACTTATAGTCTCATCATCCGGAAATTATACGATTCTGCTTTAGGGACTTAGATTCCACATGATAGTTATACTCTTGCCTGATGAACTTATTGTCACCTCGGGCGAGATAAGTACTAAAGAATCACGCCTAAGAGGCGTAACATACATCCAGTTTGAGAGGTTGATAAAAAGTATTTCCCGAGGGCTCGATAGAAGTCCCACACAAGTAGGTGGGATATATGTTATTCTGATCGAAGGACTTTGATTCCCATAGATAATTATAATCCATCCCGAGGGACTTAATGTCTCCTAAGGCGGGACAATACTCAAGAATTATGACTAAGAGGAAAAACATTCATACAATTTGAAAGACTTGATAATAAATCTTGCCCGAGGGCTCAATGGAGGTCCCACCCAAGTAGGTCGAACATGTCACCTGAGAGACTTATAATCTCATTAGTCGGGCTATATATGATTCTGTTCGGAGGACTTAGATTCCCCAAGATAACTAAACTCTCACCTAAGGGACTTAATGTTGAAATTCTGGTATCAGATATGAGACGTCGAAGATAATGTCACGACACTAATATTTGAACAATACAAACAGGATAAAAGATAAAAAAGACAGTAAAGCAAGAGACACAAGCAATTGTTAACCCAGTTCGGTGCAAACTCACCTACGTCTGGGGGCTACCAAGCCAGGAAGGAAATCCACTAAATATAATCAGTTCAAAGACTCTCAGTAAACAACTTCAAGTTACAGTCTTTTCACCTAATCTCTACCCGTGTGACTTCTACCTAAGAACTCTTAGATATGAGATCCTACTCACTCCCCCTCAATCACACCAGTGATATAAAACAAGAATTACAATGAAAAGAAGACACTCTTCAAAGACACACACTTGATCTTACTTAAAAGCTTCAATCAAGTAGACACACACTCTTGCTTAAAAGCTTAGAGTGACAAATTATAACTCAAAAATCAGACCAATTCAATCATCTATGGATGAATTGAATGGCTTACAAAACACACGACCACACAAGACTAAAACCCTTCTTCTCTCTCAATATTTCGTTCATTATTTCTTGTGTATCAAATCAGGTTTTCTATGTCCTTTTTATAGAAGCATTTGGCTGGGCTTGGACATCATAAAACCCTAAAACTATTTTCCATTCAAATCTTCTCATGACAGCTGATTAGATCTCTTTGGAAAATAAGTAAATCTGGTTGTAATTAATGATTGAATGCGTGTGTAAATCATATCTTCAATCATACATAGATTTGCATTAAAAACACAATCACATAATACATAACATTCAGACTGAATGTTCTGTATACAGATGTCATGACATCGGGTCTGACATCCTGGTAAAATCCTGCATAAGTACATTTTAAACATCCTGCAGGTACAAGTTATCTTATGTCAAGACAACACATGTGACAACTTGTGAACACTCTAGGTTTTACCAAAATTGCTTCCAACACAAGAACCAACAAACTCCCCCTTTAGCAAATTTTGGCTAAAACATATATCACTCAATTTGTTCACAAGAGTAAAAACATATCAGCAGTTAAGCAGCAGCAGAAGTAATAACCATACAATTACTAGTTATAATAGCAACTAGTAATAAACACACATTAAACACATATTAGGAACACATGTGTTTCTTCTCCCCCTAAGTCTGTTCAACACAGACATCTCCTTCAACAACACCTGTAACATTCCGAATCTCCCCATCTGACATCTCCTTCAACAACACCTGTTCAACACAGAACATCATTCTGTTCTACACAACTGTCATCTGTTTAGCCTAGCTAGCTACATCAGCACATAATAACTGCAACTCTCCACACATTACCTGCAGCTCTCCACATATTAACTTCTCCCCCTTTTTAGTCAAAATAGACCAAAGTGACCAATTAGACAAAATAAATGTCAATCAGTCTAGCAGAGAATGTCCCAAAGGATGTTATAACATATAAAATGTTAAAACAAAATGTCATGTGGTACAGAACCATAATCACACACAGCTACATGAGCTGAGATAAACAGAAATCCAGAGAACTCACAAAGAGCCCAAAAGTTACATCATGGCATCAAACAAGACTGCAAAAAAAAAACTACAAACATTAAACAGCAAGCATCAAAGCATCCAAGCATCCAGAACACACATTATTATAACAGGGGGACCATCATCACCACAACTCAGTCTGAGGAGGTAACATCTTCATCACCTTCAGATCCAGAACTGCCACTAGATTGATCTTGAGATTCAGACCTCTCACTTGAGGTGTGGGCATTGGCTTCACCAATATTATCCATATCTCCTTGCTCCAAGCTACTAATCAGAACCTCTAAAGCCTCTTTCCTAGCCTTAGCCACCCTAATCCCAGTCTCCAATTCCTTACAGGTCTCCTTTAATTCAGCAATCAGGCCACCTTGAGAGGCTGTCTTCTTCATCGCAGATGTCATGACAATGTCATTGACATGACTGCCTTCAAATAGCTTGTAATGAACTGACAATGGAGACTTTCTTCTACTGGGGATATCACTTGTGCTTAAAATACCAGGTTGCTGGCTTAGAATTATCCCACAGATAATTGAGGGAAAGGCAATTGGCAGCTTCACTGCATTTGTGGAAACATGTCTAACAATTTGTTCAAACATGAACCTTCCATAATCAAAGTTGAGCTTGGTTCCAATAGCACATATTATCCTCCCAAGAGCATTAGAGATTGTTGAGATGTGGTTGGTTAGTACCCAGTTGGCTGACCCTATCTTATGCAAGATAACATATTTAACAGTTAATTTGCCAGCAGAGAGATGCTTTTTGCTTGGCCATTCCTTGACTTGTCCAGCAGTGGTTGTCCTACAGACTTCATTGTCTGTGGCCTCCAATTCAACAACACCTTCTGTTCCTCTTCCTAGGAACTTACTGATTACAGTAGGGGAGAACCTTACACACCTTCCTCTAACAAACACTTTGCAAAACTCTTTGCTGTTCTTGTCAGCAATATCCTCCGGGATGTTCACCACAAACTCCTTCACCAGACCTTCAAAACATTGGGGTAATGCACTAACTGTTTTCATTAAACCAGCATACTTGATCAACTCCATAACCTCCTTCACTTCCACAACATCCTTTCCTAGTTCCCTTTCCACAACAACTCTCCTCTGTATTACAAGTTTCCACTTGGCTGCACCATCTTCCAGATGGAAGGAAATGTTATCCAAATGCACAGCAACAACCTTGGCAGGGGATTTTCTAACAGTTTGCTTTTTGACAGGAGAGATGTCTGGGACATCGTCTTCAACATCATCCTCTGAATCAGAACTTTCTCTGACCTTTGTCTTCTTGACCTCCACTTTACTCCATGATTTTGAAGGACCTACAACAGTAGCCTTCTTACTAGTTCTGGCTGTCATCATCTCAGCCACAAACCTCCCCTTCATGGCCTCCATTCTCTTTGCAACACTTGGCTTCAAGTGATGAAGCAAGGTGTCATCTTCCTCATCTGAGCTCTCTTCCTCCAAATCAATCACTTTCTCAGCAGAGTCATGCTTCTTAGACTGAGAAGCATCTACAGGTTTCTTGCTAGGCACGGTTTTCCCTAAAGAACACATGCCTTCTGCAACAATATCTTTCTCTGACCTAGATGAATCATCATCTTTCTCATTTTGAGGTTCCACCTCAGGCGAGGGGTCCCTTCTAGACAGAGGAGTCGAAACTCCCTTGACTGAGTGTCCTTCATTTAGGATCCTTGTGACCAGATTCCTAATGACACGATCAATATAATGTATGTCATCCTTAGGAGGAGGGTTATCAGAACTGTTACCTTGAGTGTTTCCTGCAGTGGAAGAATGACCGGGGGCGTCGCTTGGGATGACCAAAAGAGGAATAACTTCCAGAATGTCTTCATCCAGAAAATCCATGGAGGGTGTTCTTGCTTTGTGAGTAGGTTTAGAACCAGAAGATGAAGGATGTTGTGACATTTTGTTGAACTTGTGAAAGAATTTTTGTTGCCCTAGCAGAGATGGTCAATACAGTTTGATGAAGATGGAAGTGGTTATGCTGTGGTTGCGTGTGAAAATGGTATAGCTGGTAGTTCCAATACTAGGTAATGATTTACCATAAATGGGGAACATTCTTTTAAGTGGGCAGACAATATTTTTATTACCTTTTCCACTCCAAATTAATTGCTATAAATTCTCATGAATACAAATCCCTAATTTCCCTCTTAAACATTCAAATTGATTAGCATCCAAAGCCTTTGTAAATATGTCAGCTAATTGCATTTCAGTAGTAACATGCTCCAGAGCTATGATTTTCTCTTCCACTAGTTCTCTAATAAAGTGATGACGAATATCAATGTGCTTTGTCCTACTGTGCTGAATATGATTCTTAGAAATATTTATAACACGCAGGTTGTCACAGTACAATGTCATGACATCTTGTGTGACATTGTATTCAGTCAACATTTGTTTCATCCAAACTAGTTGAGAACAACTACTCCCAGTTGCTATGTGTCGCATCACGCGAAAAACCGGCGGGAAAACAAGAACAACAGAGCCGCCACCGTGCGTTATTTATCCCAAAAAGAGGGAAAGGAAACGCTCAGAGTAAACCTAGGAAAAGACATGGTCTCGCGACCAAAGAGAATGGGATCGGGAGTCGGTTATGCGAAGGGAAGGTATTAGCACCCCTACGCATCCGTCGTACTCGACGGGATCCACGCACAATAGGAAGGAAAGTGGTTGCTAAAACACTGCTCAAACTCACACACACTGGCTGAAAGAGACACAAGAAAACAAAAGAGACTGACTCGGCAGGACATCGCATCCTGGGCCTACTTAGTCTATCAGGCATAGACATCAGAGTCGAAGTAGTTCGGACTGGGGAAACGACACGTGCTCGCTAAGGTATCGCACCTTATGCATACGTATCTCCTCGGACGAGAGAAGAATCAGAGCATTCGTAGCTCAGCTGACACGCACACAAACAAACACTGGCAAAGGCAAACGTGGAGCCTGAATGCCAATCACTGGACTTACATCAGCATCCGAACCAAAGCACACACAAAGAGGCAAACGTGGAGCCTGAATGCCAATCACTGGACTTACATCAGCATCCGAACCAACAAACCCACACTGGAACCCAAATGCCACTCGATGGACTTACATCAGCTTCCAAGCACACGACAACACAAAACAAAGACACAGGCGCCCGGAGAGATCTGCTCATCTCCTGCCTACGTACCTCATCTGGTATGAGGATCAGGGCGACGTAGTTCCCCTACGCAGGGATACAGGACTAGCCTAACCAGATGACAGAGGGAGACACAACACTAGGGAGACTACGACTCGAGCCTAGATGTTGTCATGCAAAGTCGTCCCTAAGTTAAAGTTTCTAGCTAATTGGCACAAGGGCTAACCTATCCTAAACATGACCTGCACAGGAAGCAAGCCACACACACACTTAACTTGCACAGGAAGCAAGCCAAGCAAAACCTAACTTGCACAGGAAGCAAGTCTAAACTAAACCTAACTTGCACAGGAAGCAAGTCAAACAAACACACAAGCACAGGTAGCACACACTATACACAAGCAAGGGGTTCAAACAAGGCTAGGTTTTAGTCGAGGGGTCATATCAACCTCAACAAACAAACCTCTGGAACTGGGTAGATGTTGCTCTTAACCTTGCCATTGAGGGCCAAGGTGAAGCAGATGAAAGGAGATGAGGGGTGTGCCTCATTGCTCTTATCCCTGGCCAGGGAGAGCATTTCAATATCAGAAAGTGTGGGAGTTCAGAATGGGGGAACTCTATCCACAAGTGACTCTATGGATCTTGGGCTTTTACCCACTATGCATCAACACAGGTAGTGTGAGCAATGTGAGTGACACACAGACTAGCAGGGGATAGGTTGCTTATCCCTTGGTCTGCCAATGCCTCTTCACTTAGGAGGTCTTTGACTCTGTACAAGGACAAATGTAAACAATCATAAACATTGCCTCTTAAGGAGGACTTCAGACAGGTGCCTGGCCAAGTAACAGGCCAGGTCTTCCAGACTACATGAAGATTAGAAATATACCTCAATGCAAATTGCTTATATAAGCAAAGTAAAGCAAAAGTTCACAAGAAACTGAGCAACTAAAAGCACCTGAAATAGTCAAGCAGACATTAGTATACAACCGCAAACAAAGCAAAAGGAAACAGAAGTCAACAGTCAGTCAGAAGCAAATGAATGTGCAAGGCACAAGGCTTAAGGCCTGAGAGCCAAGCCACCTACAAAACAAACAAGTTAGACAAAGATATTCAAGCAAACTCATATCAAAAGAATTGGCCTCATTGGTCATTTGTTGGTCAACCTGAAAACACAAGCTCAAAAGTGAGTAACAGGACCACTAAGGCAAGCCTAGGGTCAAAAGAGAATGAAAAAGTCAAAACAGCAAAGGTCAAGCATTCCAAATCATGTTTAATCAATCAAGAAACAATCCCAATTGGGTTCATGTTCATATCATGCATCATCATCATTTCATAAGCAAAAGAAGTCAAAGCATGGCAAATGAGAGCTCATAGGAATCAACAGAAAGACTTGCATCAAAAGTCAACTCAAACATTTCCAAAAATCACCAAATAAATCAGGATCAATCCTAACACATATCATGGTAAGCATGTCAAATTTCATCTCATTTGGACAAGTGGAAGGCAGTCAATGAAAATCAGAAAGTCAAAGCAATTTTGAACATGCTCAAAGAAGTCAACCAAACATGCATCAACTTAGAAAAATCATAAATCAGAGATGGAGTATGATAAATGAATGGGACTAAAACCATGGCAAAGATGAGGATGTCTAGTTATCTCATGTAAAATTTCATGTCCATCTAATAAAGTATGAGAATTTCACAACTGAAATGGCAACATGCATCACATTTTGGTCAACATTTTGGTCAAACAGGGGAGAAAATCTCAAACAATTAGGAAATGCCTCAAATAATTCCACAAAACATCACATGCCAACTAGACATATAAGAGCTCAATCATGCAAAAAATCAATTCATTTGGAGGTCGAGAAGCATGGATACAAAAATCATGAAGTTAGACATCATTGGTGTGACACAAATTGTCACACCCTACTTCAAAAATTCACAACTCTCAAACCACATAAGATAAATTCATGATCTTTATATCAACATAAACATGAATGAGTCTAGTTTATGCTCAAAAAATTTCAAGTCCATTGGATGAGTCATGACCATTTCACAAATGAATTGGCAAAATGTACAAAAATTGGTCACATGCTACAAACCCTAATGCCATTTAATATTCACTCATCCAAAAAATCAGCAGAAATCATGATAAAAAACTAGGGATCAAGCAGGGTATGATGCAAAAATTTTCATGAATTTTGGAATTAAAATGAATGAATTATGAATTTTGTAAGATGAGTAACCAAAGTGAAATAAATATTGAACTGAAAATGAATTAATTTGGATTTATTAACATGGCGTGGCAATTTTGTAATATTGGACTTCACTTATCAAAACGGTGCCGTTTTGGGCACGGCCAGGAAATGATCTGATTGGCTCATGGGCCAACAGTAACCATGCACACGTACAAACCAATTCTGGGCAAGGCTAATGGAAACCTAGGGTTTGCTAACATGAACAGCAACAACCTTCATCACCTTCAAATCGTGTTCAACAAATTTTTTCCAGAAATCAAAATTGGACACACACAAATGATCATCAAGGCATGGCAAACACGAATCCAACATCTATTTTCATTAAAAACATCATATACATCATGAATCGAGCAAGAATGCAAATCAACATCAAACTTCATTTTAGCATAACTTCATGAATATCTAACCATTTCATGCGATTCAAAGATCAAAATGCTCAGGAACAAAAGATCTACACAATACATATCATGGATTTGAGAAATGGAGATATCGAGTTCTTACTTGTTTTTGAAGAAAGTTGTGGAACGGTTGTTGTTTGGTCTCCAATGGCTGAAACAGGTGCACCTTATGCTTCTACAAGATGGATGGAGGAGGAATCTTGGCTCAGCAACCCTTGAAGATGCTTAAATCGAGTTCTGCCATGGATGATGTGTTGGAACAACAGTCGGGCAAAAGCTCCTTACAGTAGTGGAAAGATGGTGAAAACAAGCTCACAATGTTGCTTGGGTGATGAAACAACAATGTCCAGGTCGAGTTCTTTGGAGCTTTTGGAAGGATTTTGAAAAATGCAAGAAAATGAAGTTTGAGAGAATGAATGGATTCTGCGTTTGTGTGGCTGCTGCTAGGGTTTCATTCAGCAGAAAAAATGATGAATATATACTATGTTTAATGGTACTGAGCAAGGTTCATGAAAATGTGGAATGGAGTTGGTAAAAAGTGTACTTTTGGCCAATTTTAAAGCAAGTAGGTGATGGGTGTGTGTACTGCACGAAAATGGGCTTCCAACAAGTCTCAAATGTCATTTCTGAACATATTCCAATGGCCAAAGTGATTACAAATGGTTATTTTAAAAGGTCAAAATTTCACTTCACTTG
This sequence comes from Lathyrus oleraceus, assembly GCF_024323335.1. Taxonomy (NCBI): domain Eukaryota; kingdom Viridiplantae; phylum Streptophyta; class Magnoliopsida; order Fabales; family Fabaceae; genus Lathyrus; species Lathyrus oleraceus. The sequence continues at coordinate 569,139,607 of NC_066583.1, read as the reverse complement.
AAATTAATTCAAGTAAGTCAAAAAATTCCATTTTGATCCATGAGGTTTTGGTGCATGAGGGTTACATATTTGGAAAGAGGGGATCAAATGTGACTTGTAGGAAAAAACCCCACCCAAATTGGCCAAATGGTTTGAGAGATATGGCCTTTTGAAGTTCAAGAATTTCTGAAAATGATTTGATCATAACTTGCCAACCATACATGGGAATTGAGTGTTCTTGGACTTTTTGGAAATGGGAGAACAAGATCTTCAACTTTCATGTTGGGCAAAAATTCATTTGAAGTTTGTATCATGATGTAAGTTTGAGGATCAAGACTTTCCATTTTTGGCAGGTTTCAATTACAGGTCCAGTTTCTATTTTTGGGAATTTCTGATCTGGCTTCAAATTCTTCCATGATGGTGTTTGACATGATATATGAGGCCCATTTGGACATGAATAAGCTCTCTCAAACCAAATCCCATCATCAAAACCATAAAACCAATCACAGTTGACCAAGTTTGACTTTTTAGGGTTTCTGGCAAACTGTGCATTGACTGATGACTTCTGAACATCCAATCCTTGAGAAAAACACTTCAAATGGATCCCCAAGTCATGTGAACATGTTGGACCAACCCTAAGGCCTTGGCTCCTTGAGAAATGCACTTGCTTGCTTGACTGACTGATCTCCTGACCAGTTTGACCTAATTCTCTTGATTGGCTTGCACTTGAGGCAAATAGGACAATGCAATGCTATGCAGTGGACCATGTTATGTTATGACCTAATATGAGAATGTATGTACAATGATAGGTGCAAATTTGAGGTGCTACAACTGCCCCTATTCAATCAGCTGGGAACCCGAACGGATGATAGCAACGGCTGTCAGACTTTCAGGGTAAACAGGGATTGAATACCAAGAACCGTAGAAATTTGCACTCTGCCGGATATGATACAGGAAGAACCACGTCATTTACCGATGACGCCTGCCATTGACAACTTCAGAAAGGCGAAACCATTTACCGATGGTTAGAAACTGGTAACTTGATATTTACCGATATCAACTTCAGCAAGACCATTTACCGATGGCTGCTGGGAAACAACTTCTGATGTAAAAGGAAGCAAAACCATTTACCGATGGTGGCTTCAAAGAAACTTGACATTTACCGATATCAACTTCAACCCGACCATTTACCGATGGCTACTGCAACTGGGGATCCGCTATTTACCGATATCGAAGAAAACGGGGCCATTTACCGATGGCGGATAAAACTGGGCATTTAATATTTACCGATATCGAAGCATACAGGGCCATTTACCGATGGCGTCTCCACTTGGGGAGGAACAAAATCTTTGTGGTGTAATCAGACAAGACGTTTACCGACGACTTCTGGGGATCTTGATTTTATCAACAAGGAAACAAAGCATGACCAGACATTTACCGATGACTGGGATGAGACTCGACGTTTACCGACATCGAAAGATGATGTTTACCGACATCAAAACAAATGACCAGACATTTACCGATGACCGGGGAACACTTCACTAAGGGAAAAAACAAATATTTGCAACTGGAAACCAGATAGGACATTTACCGATGACTCTACTGGGGATCTCTAGCTGGGGAATTATCAGACATTTACCGATGACTGAGGAAAAGACTCGATGTTTACCGACACCGAAACAATGGTGTTTACCGACACCAAAAATGACCAGACATTTACCGATGACTGGGGAGAAAACCCGATGTTTACAGACACCGAAACAATGGTGTTTACCGACACCAAAAATGATGACCAAACATTTACCGATGACTGGGGAGAATACCCGATGTTTACAGACACCGAAACAATGGTGTTTACCGACACCAAACAAAGAAACACACGCGGGTGCTGGCATGACACTCACCGGTATCACAAGAACGACATCTTAGATATGTCAAGGCAAGGTTGACCACTTGCTGGGGGTCTCACTGGGGAGAAACAAACTTTCTGTCACCAACGGGTGAGGTAATAAACCTCTGTGGGGATATCAATCCTGAATGCTGTTAAGAGCAACTGTAGCAGACTTGCTGTGCTGATGTTGAATGAAATGATCCGCCTCTGCCGGGGATACGGTCTGGTGAAGTTAACACATGAATGCATATGTTTGAATTTTTCTATGGCGTAATGCTCCATATTGAATGGGAATGCTACGCAGTTTGAGGATGCAATGATCACTAAAATGCAAAAATGCAAAAATGATGAAAAACTCCGGCTGGGGAGCCAAAACTGATCGGGTACTCCAACTCTGCGGGGAGACTCTGCAGGGAGAGCAACGACTTCTCACTCATGTTGGAGAATAGCACTGCTGCTGGGGAAAGGTAAACCCCGCTGGGGATATCCTTCAGTCCACAGATAGGATAAATGCTGGAGATAAATTTCAATGAACCTGCCTCACTCGGGGAGGAAATCGGCAAATACAGGCCTGCTGGGGATAGGCAATCCTTAGATCTGTTGGGGAATAGAAGGCACTATCCACAGACGTCTCCGCAGGGGAACATAGCTCTGATATCTTCCAAACTTGCTTGGGGAAAATATCTGCTGAGGAAACGTCCTCACAGATGCCAATCCTGAAAAACAGCACAACAAAATGCCCCCAGGGGATACATGGACAAGATACGCTCAAGTGTCCTCAACATTCAAAATGATTTTCAAATGTTTTGTCATCCTGCAAGCTATTGTTTAGCCTTCATGTTTTTATATGCAATGCTTATCAAAAATTCGGACATTTTTGCAAACAAAACAGTCAAAATAAAAACAAAAGAGCCATTTATCTGAATAACGACTTTTTATTGATTGAAAATGTGCCTGAAAAGGCAAATACATTGGGAAGCAATTCCTAGAAAGAGGTAATTGCGCGTAAAAGGAAAAATCTGTCCTAATGGCAATGTGAACCCGGCATCCACTATTTCCCAATTCTGTTATAACTCACAGATCATCAGTTTTCCTCCCAACTCCTTGCTTTCTGAGAAGAATGACTGGACGGATCACATCTTTCGAGATGGCAGACGACAAAGCTCGATGAAGTACAGACAACTCAGACTGTAGTCTTCGCTTTAATCCCTCTTTTGGTTGGATCGCCCTTTCGGGTTTTCAATCCACCGGGATACCCATTTTTGCCTAAGCCGCCCTTGCGGGTTTTCGACTTACCGGGTGTACAAATTCTTTTTCATTTTATCCCTAATTTTTGCCCGAACCTTTCCTTTCTGTTTTTTTGGTTCGCCGGGATGCCCATTTTTGCCTGGACTCTTTTTTTCTTTTTGTCCAGCGGGTCAATTTATGCGAAGTATTTTTTGACTACATCTGAGTTAACAGGAGACGGAAAGTCTTCACCATCCATAGTTGTAAGCATCAAGGCTCCACCGGAGAATACCTTTTTCACAACATATGGACCTTCATAATTAGGAGTCCACTTGCCCCTGTTATCTGCACCGGGAGGGAGGATCCTCTTCAAAACTAGATCACCGATCTGATAGCTTCGAGGACACACTTTCTGATCAAAGGCTCGCTTCATCCTTCGCTGATACAACTGTCCATGGCATACAGCTGCTAGCCGTCTCTCTTCGATAAGGCTCAACTCGTTAAACCTTGTTCGAATCCACTCGGCTTCGTCCAGCTTGACATCCAATAAAACTCTCAGAGAAGGAATCTCCACTTCAACAGGTAGGACAGCTTCCATACCATACACAAGGGAGTAAGGGGTTGCCCCGGTCGACGTACGTACTGAGGTACGGTACCCATGCAAAGCGAAAGGCAGCATCTCATGCCAATCCTTGTACGTAACGACCATCTTCTGCACAATCTTCTTGATATTCTTGTTCGCCGCTTCTACAGCACCATTCATCTTTGGTCTGTAAGGAGAAGAATTGTGATGTTCAATCTTGAAATCTTTACAAAGCTCTTTCATCATCTTGTTATTGAGATTCGAACCATTGTCAGTGATGATTCTCTCAGGAACTCCATAACGACATATGATTTCTTTCTTGATGAACCGGGTAACCACTTGTTTGGTAACGTTAGCATAGGAAGCTGCTTCCACCCACTTGGTGAAATAGTCAATCGCTACCAAAATGAAGCGATGTCCATTCGAAGCAGTAGGCTCAATCTTCCCAATCATATCAATGCCCCACATGGCAAACGGCCAAGGCGAATTCATGACATTCAGAGGGCTTGGTGGTACATGCACCTTATCAGCATAAATTTGACACTTATGGCACTTCCGAGCATACTTGAAACAATCGGATTCCATAGTCATCCAGTAATAACCCGCTCTCAACAATTTCTTAGCCATTGCATGTCCGCCGGCATGAGTACCGAAGGAGCCTTCATGAACTTCCTGCATTAACATGTCCGCCTCGGGTCTGTCCACGCATCTGAGCAAGACCATGTCAAAGTTTCTCTTATACAACACATCATCCTGATTCAAATAGAAGCTTCCAGCTAGCCTTCTCAGGGTTTTCTTGTCATTCTTCGACGCACCTTCAGGATACTCCTGAGTCTTGAGGAAGTTCTTGATGTCATAATACCACGGCTTCTCATCAATCACAACAGACTCGGCTGCAAACACATACGCAGGCCTCTCGAGTCGATTCACCGCAACATGTGGCACATGATTCCACCAATGAACTTTGATCATAGACGACAAAGTTGCCAAAGCATCAGCCATTTGATTCTCATCCCGGGGGACATGGTACAACTTCACCTTCTTGAAGAACGTCAGTATTCTTCTGGTGTAATCTCTATACGGAATCAAATGCGGCTGGTTCGTATTCCAATCTCCGTTGACTTGATTGACCACTAGAGCTGAATCTCCATAAATGTCAAGAGTTTTGATCCTCAGATCAATGGCTTCTTCTATCCCCATGATACAAGCCTCATACTCAGCTTCGTTGTTGGTGACGTCAAACGTCAATCTGGCAGAAAAAGGTATATGAGCACCTTTAGGATTGATCAACACTGCCCCAACACCATTACCGTTCATATTCACAGCCCCATCAAACATCAGTGTCCATTTGTCATCCGGATCCGGTCCTTCCTCGACAAGAGGCTCTTCACAATCTTTCATCTTAAGATACATGATGTCTTCATCAGGGAATTCAAACATCATAGGCTGATAATCTTCAATCGGTTGCTCGGCGAGGTAGTCTGACAGAATACTACCTTTGATGGCCTTTTGTGACGTGTACTGAATATCATATTCTGTTAGAATCATCTGCCAACGAGCAACGCGTCCGGTGAGAGCCGGTTTCTCAAAGATGTACTTCACTGGATCCATCTTAGAAATCAATAAGGTAGTATGGTTCAACATATACTGCCTCAGTCGGCGAGCAGCCCAGGCCAAAGCACAGCAAGTTTTCTCGAGCAGTGAATATCTTGTTTCACAGTCGGTAAACTTTTTGCTAAGGTAGTATATGGCATGCTCTTTTCGACCAGACTCGTCATGCTGTCCCAATACACACCCCATCGAGTTCTCAGTCACTGACAGGTACATTATCAGAGGTCTCCCTGGAACTGGAGGTATAAGGATTGGAGGTTTCTGTAAATACTCCTTTATCTTGTCAAAAGCTTTCTGACAGTCATCATTCCACTTGATCGCTTGATTCTTTCTTAGCAGTTTGAAAATTGGTTCACACGTGGCAGTTAGGTGAGATATGAACCTTGCAATGTAGTTCAATCTCCCTAAAAACCCACGGACTTGCTTCTCCGTTTTCGGTTCAGGCATCTCTTGAATAGCTTTGACTTTTGCTGGATCAACCTCAATCCCTTTTTCACTGACAATGAAGCCTAAAAGCTTCCCTGATCTCACCCCAAACGTACACTTGTTCGGATTCAACCTCAGCTTGAACTTTCTCAACCGGTCAAACAGCTTCTGCAAATTAACCAGGTGCTCCTCTTCTGTCTGCGACTTCGCAATCATATCATCTACGTACACTTCAATTTCTTTGTGCATCATGTCATGAAAAAGAGTCGTCATTGCCCTCTGATAGGTAGCACCAGCATTCTTTAGCCCAAATGGCATCACCTTATAGCAGAACGTGCCCCAAGGTGTAATGAATGTCGTCTTTTCCATGTCCTCTGGCGCCATCTTGATCTGATTATATCCAGAGAAACCATCCATGAAAGAGAATACCGAGGATTGAGCCGTATTATCAACCAATACATCAATGTGAGGTAATGGGAAATCATCTTTCGGACTCGCTCTATTCAAATCCCGGTAATCGACACACATTCTGACTTTACCATCCTTCTTCGGCACAGGAACGATGTTGGCCACCCATGGGGGATAACTTGTAACAGCCAAAAAACCCGCATCCCACTGCTTCTGAACCTCTTCCTTGATCTTAGTTGCCATGTCAGGACTCGTTCTACGAAGCTTCTGCTTGACCGAAGGACATCCTTCTCTAAGAGGTAATCGATGCACCACAATGTCTGTATCTAACCCAGGCATATCTTGATATGACCAGGCGAATATCTCCACATATTCTCTCAGCATCTCAATCAGCCTCCTCTTGACAGAGTCCTCTAAAGCAGCCCCAATCTTGATTTCTCTTTTGGCGTCCTCAGTACCCAAATTAACAACCTCCAACTCCTCCTGATGAGGTTGGATGACCCTTTCCTCCTGCTTCAGCAATCTGACCAATTCTGCAGGGAGTTCACAGTCTTCCTCACTCTCCTCTTCAGCTTGGTAGATGGGATTGTCGAAATCATACTGAGCCATAACAGAACTGTTCATAGTGAATGCCATAAGATCGCTTCTGCATGTTTAATGCTTTGTTTTAGAAAAAAGAGTTCAATAAAGTCACAAAAAAAAACAAAAACATTGCCATTTTTATTGTTTTTGAAAAAAAGATGGAAACAAAAAATAGAAAGACAGGGATCACAAAGTTTGATTGCAAAAAATGTCCTTCATTAATGATAATCATTAAAACATGATGAGGCCCTACAATGAACCACTACGCCTTGGGCAGAACGTAGGATTTTCATGCAAAATGACAAAACAACAGAAAATTACTCTGTCAGAAGAGTAACTTGAACCACTTCTTCAGCCGTCCAGTTGTTGATAGACCCCCCTGGTGCACACGGGCGAACCCAGTTGTCCAGATCACAATCACTGTCACAGTCTTCACTACCGGTTGCAGAGACGTCGCCATGATTCATCAGCCCAGCGCTGGTAAAAGTACTCGGACCCGCTTGACCATTCTGCTCTGCTTGGAGAGGCTCGTAACCAACGCCAAATTTGTCTTCTTTGACAGGCAAGTCCACCATCTTGCCCCAGCCTTCAGCTTTGCCAGAATCAACAACCTCCTTAGCCTGCTTGTAAGAAGTAATTGAAGCACCTGGCTTCCTCTGCTCAGCGTACGCCACTTTCTCAAGAGCCACAGTCTCAAACGCCTGACATAAGGTTTCGTGGATCTCGCCATCCACCTCAACATACTTGAACGAGGATAGATGACTCACCAGAATCTCTTCTTCACCGCACACAGTCACAATCTGACCGTTCCAGACATACTTGAGCTTTTGATGGAGAGTCGACGAGACTGCCCCTGCTGCATGAATCCATGGACGCCCCAATAAACAACTATAGGCGGGCTGGATGTCCATAACATAGAAGATGATATCGAATACCTCAGGACCTATCTTCACAGGCAAGGTAACTTCCCCACACACAGAACGTTTGGATCCGTCGAAAGCACGAACGATCAGGTCACTGGGAGTAAGCACAAACCCTTCCACATCAATCTTCTTCAGAATCTGCTTAGGCAGCACATTCAGCGACGACCCGGTGTCTACCAATACGTGAGACAACACTGCCCCCTTGCACTCCATGGTGATGTGCAAGGCTTTGTTATGGTTCCGCCCTTCAGGCGGTAAGTCCAGGTTGGTGAATCCTACACCATGCCTGGTGCTCACATTGGCCATCACGCCCTCCAGTTGATTGACAGAAATCTCCTGAGGCACGTAAGCCAGATTCAACATCTTCAGCAAGGCATTACGGTGTGCCTCAGAGCACAACAACAGTGAAAGTATAGAAATCTTGGACGGAGTTTGATTCAACTGATCTACAATCTTGTAGTCACTCTTCTTGATTATCTTCATAAACTCCTCCACGTCCTTCTCAAATGTCCCCTCGGGCGCTTCCTTCTGGACAGGTTCTTCCTCAACCACAGCTTGCTTACCCTTTGCTTTGGCGAGAGCCTCAGCATTATTGTCCCTCAAAGGCTGCGGTGCGAACAGACGACCGCTTCTGGTAAAACCTCCTGGACCCCCTACATTATCCACAGCCGGACCAACAGTTGCAGGAACTCTATTCGGTAAACCAATTGTCACTGGAGTTTGATTCACTGGTCTCGTCTGACTTTCAGCCCTTCTGTAACTGCGGTGAGCATTATCATACTTCCACGGCACGACTCTACTATTCTCAACAGCCCTTCTTCCAGACGCGGCGATAGTAGTTGGAGCACTGATGGTTACAGGCACGGAAATGGTAACTGGGGTACCATTTGTTGCAGGTGCACTAACGACCCTTTGTCCACGTCCTTCAGACGGTTTAAAGTAAATGGTGATAGTTGACACTGTTCCACGATCTTTTACAGCCCTACTGAATTGCAAACAACCCTCATCCATCATACCCTGGATACCGGCCCTTAACTGGTCGCAACCATTCTCAGATTTTGCACAGCCCAAACAATCCTCATCACAGCCCGAGTAGACACCCCCATTCAGCAGACGGCCCTTCACAACTAGCAGAGAAGTCTGAACATCATCAACACTAACAACCAGATCTTCAGCTTCCTTCCCCTCAATATTGTTCACTCTATGCCCACCATGCTGAGGCATAGGGTGTTTACGACGTTAGGCACTGGAGCGAAGTTGATCGCCTTGGCATCGATCAAATCTTGGACCTTGTGCTGGAGAGCCCGACACTTCTCAGTATGATGCCCTGGTGCCCCAGAGTGAAAGTCACAACGGACGTTGGCGTCGTACCCAGGAGGCAATACTGTAGGCGGAGCCATTGTACGCAACTCAACCATCCCCAACCTGAGTAGTTCGGGCAGCAGTTCGGCGTACGACATGGGTAGCGAATCAAAACGTCGATCAGGCATCCTTTGTCTGGGCTGATACGGACGTTGCTGTTGTTGTTGTTGTTGTTGCGGTTGTTGAACTCTTTGTTGTTGTTGTTGACGAGGTTGAGGTGCCGAAATGGTTACTGCAGCAGCTTGACGGTATTCAATTCTGTTCTGATATCTGCGGTGTTGAACAGCATTAGTTTCACCCTCTCTTCGACGAGGTGCCCCAGCAAACGGCTTCTTAGAGGAAGAGGAACCAGCATCTTGGATCTTCCCAGTTTTAATCAAGCTCTCAGTCCTCTCTCCACAAATGACAACATCAGAAAAACTACCGAATGGGCAGCTCCCCATCCGGTCCATAAACACACCCTGAAGAGTGCCGATAAACATATCTGTCAACTCCCTCTCCAGCATAGGGGGTTGAACTCTAGCAGCCAGTTCACGCCACCTCTGGGCGTACTCCTTGAAACTCTCATTGGATTTCTGACATAGACTCTGCAGCTGAGTCCGGCTAGGCGCCATGTCCATGTTATGTTTATATTGCCTCAAGAAAGCCTCACCTAGATCCCTCCAGCATCGGATCGAATCTCTCTTTAATTCCATGTACCAGTCCAAAGAAGCCCCAGATAGACTATCTTGGAAAAAATACATCCACATCTTTTCATCATCTGTATACGCAGAGATTTTTCGATAATAAGCCTGCACATGGGTGCGAGGGCAAGAAGTGCCGTTGTATTTATCGAAGGACGGTGCTTTGAACTTGTAAGGGATTCTCAAACCTTCCACCAACCCCATATTGGTAACATCGAAACCGAGAGAATTCTGACATTCCATAGCTCTAATTTTCTCAGCAAGGGCATCAACTTTACGATCCCTCTCATCAACCCTTCCCAGAACGTCTTCGTCTTCACTGAGCAGAGTGAACATATCCTCTTGTCTGTCAACAATCGGAACAGGATTACGGGCCGGGGCACGGACTGCTCTGGCATTAGCGGCATCTGGAGCAATAGGTTGACCGTTGATTCGAATACCCCCCAACTCATCACCTACAGCATAGTTGTTGATGGGTACAGCAGCAGCAACATTATTATCATTGACCGGGCCTCCCTCTGGCGGAGCATGGTTGACCGGTGGAATTGCAGCCTCTTGTCTCTGAACCAGGGCTCGAAGTTCTTCTTGACCTTGTGCAACCCCTTGCATCATATTCATAAACTGGGCCATGTTAGCCTTCATCTCAGCCAACTCAGCTTGAACTTGATCCATACCTCTCTGTTGATTCAGTCTTGTTGAGTAGCGGTGCGGACGTTGATCAGCTATCCTGCCTGAACAGGAACCAAGAGTGAGAAGTCACGACCAAGAACACCTGTTATGCAAAATGATATGAGTATGGTGTTAATGATGCGTATGATGCACATGATATGTTCATTCCTCAGGCATTCAAAGAGCCTGAGTCATCCTCAAAAGATGGCAACCTGCAGCAAGAACAACATAGAAGCACAGAAACAACATACACAAGAGTGATGAGTACAAGGTGAAACCAACAGCCTCATCTATATGAGTAACAGGATCATACAACAAAGTCGACAAAGAAAACCCAAACAATCGGAGTACAACAATGAATCCCATCCAACAAGCCTGGAGGTGATTCTCAACATACATATCAAAGATACAAGCTAAGACAAACGGCCTCCCGGAATGAGAGTCTTCAAGTACTGACACTGGTCTATCAACAGGTCACATTCTGAACATTCTGGCAAAAGAGTGATCTTCTCCTTCAGTTGTCGTCTAAGCTCTACCACTTCTCCTCCAAGGTGGTTCTCTGACGCCTGTCTCAAGTCTACTTCCTTCTTCAACTGGATGTCTTTATCTCTGAGTTGCTTCTCCAAGTCTCTGATCTTCTTCTGATAGCTGGCCTCAACCCTCTGCAACCTCAAGCACTCCCGGTGTTCTGCATCTAACATGCTCTCCACCTCCTCGTAGGATCTCTTCTTGCTTCTCAGTCTGCTAGCATCCTCTTCTCGCACTCCTCTGAGTTGATGAGCCAAATTCAACCTATCAGCTTTGGCTTTGTACAGCTCCATCTGGGTATCTTGCTCCTTCCCTCTCAAACGGCGATTCTCCATCAGGGCTTGCTTGTAGTGCTCCGCAGGCACACTCTCAGCAAGGATCAAAGGTGGTTGCTCCTGCAACGGCTCCATCCTATCGTAGGGTAACAACAAAGTTTCTACTCTCTCCTTGACCCAATCAGTGTAATCGGGCATAGCAACGGCAAACTTCTTCCCTAAGACAGATCCATCCTTCACACCAATAGACTTCCAAGCTCTCCCTATCTGCTCTAATCTGGCCGAGTCACTCTGCTTCTCAAAATACGCACTTTCAGCTACCTCAGCCTTAAGTGGTCTTCCCTTCATCACAAACCCCAACTGGCGAAGAGAAAGAACCGGGTTGTAATTGATGCAACCCCTAGTCCCTATGAGTGGCACATTACGGAATCCTCCACAGCTCATAATGACGTTACGCACATCCATCCGGTAAGATTGCCACCTGATATCATAGGAGGTAAGAGACATAACCCTCTGAGTCCACTTATGCGTGCTCTGAGCATCCACAAAAGGTCCACTGACTGGCAGGAG